>NC_138242.1:24495525-24885525 GCF_964197995.2 Scardinius erythrophthalmus | reverse complement strand
GCGTCACCATGATAAAGATACTGTCTGTGCTTTAAAATGACAGAATTCACAGATGTCTCCATTTGCCCGATCTTCATCGAACAGAGCGAAAATAGACTTTGCAATTATCCAGGAGTATCTGATGTGTAACAGGCATCCTGGAGAGGTCAGAAACACTTATTAACATCAAACTGTGCAAGCGTGCGTCATGTCTTCCTTGTGCGTTTGTTGTCTTTGTACACTAAATAAGACATTCTTTGTTTATTTGCACAGAATAATGTGAACACATGTTAAACGTAATGGTTTAAATATGAAACCGATAACAAGCTAAAGATAGAAATATCAGCACACAGTATATTCTGACTAACATAAACCAATCCTAACTGGCAACACAATGCATACTGGTCTCATTTTTCAGCATGGCAGTAAAATTAATGTATATTCTAGTATAAATGAAAAAATTGCAGTACATGGTACAATAAATAGACAGTTTAGCCTGAAAGGATGGATGTGCAACACCAGCAGTCAGTGATGTGCATTAGCCAGGAAAAAAGGGGGAAAGCCTCTGGCCTCCTTCCAAACAGCCTGAAAAAGAGGAGCCAGAGAGAAAGAGAGTGAGAGTGAGGATGAAGAGGAGCAGAGAAAGGAACGGCATCTGCTTCGCGCCTCAGTAGTTTTAAAAAACAAGCGGAGGGGAAAAACGCTGGATGCCAGAGACTGTGAGTACACCTGTCTGTGTGTCACCATAGCAACCTAATTAAAAGGCCAATAGGATGAAGGCACGGGTTGGTTAGAGCTCAAAAACAGTTAAGTGGGAAGATCAGAGTGAGACTGCAGGAAGAACGCTTCAGCTGAGGTGATTTGAGAGAGAGAGACTGAGAGAGACTGTCTTTACCGGTCCACATCAGATTTTTTTTTTTTTTTTTTTTACCATATGTGACCCTAGGCCACAAAACCAGTCACATGGGTCAATTTTTTTAAATTGTGATTTATATGCAATATGAATGCTGAATAAATACGCTTTCCATTGATGTATGGTTTGTTAGGATAGGACAATATTTGGCAGATATACAACTATTTGTAAATCTGGAATCTGAGGGTGCAAAAATATCGAAACATTGAGAAAATCGCCTTTAAAGTCCATTTATGTGTGCAATTGTGCTGCATTCACTCACAGAAATAAATGTTTTATATATTTACGGTAGGAAATTTACAAAATATCTTCATGGAAAATGATCTTTACTTAATATCCTAATGATTTTTGGCATAAAAGAAACATTTATAATTTTGACCCATCAAATGTATTGTTGGCTATTGCCACAAATATACCCGTGCGACTTGTGACTGGTTTTGTGATCCAGGGTCACATATTTACAATTTTTTCATTATTTGTACATTTATTTACAATTGTATAAATTATTGATATTTTATGTATTTTTTGCTGTCCCATTTTAGTCACACTTTAGTTTAGGGTCCAATTCTCCTAGTAACTAACTATTAACTACGACTTTTGCCTCAAACTATTAATTACTGTTTATTAATAGTTAGTAAGGTAGTTGTTAAGTTTAGGTATTGGGTAGGATTAAGGGATGTAGAATATGGTCATGCAGAATGAGGCATAATAAGTTTAGTGCTTAATGAGTACTAATAAATAGCCAATATCTTAGTAACATGCATGCTAGTTCATAGTGACAAATGGACCCTAAACTAAAGTGTTACCATTTAACTTAATTTATCATGCAGTAAAAGCACACTCCGTCTCAAACTGAAAGTGAGAGTGATCATTTCAGAGAAATGGACTAGAGCAAAGGACTCATGTATTTCACTTCTAAGCCCCTCTGTCTCACTCTCTCTTTCTCTAAGATCCCTTTGTCTGTCTGGTAAGACTAGTGGTCTAAAGATGCCTGGGGTTAAACACATTCCGTCCTCATGAAAACCTAAAACACTAAAACAGGCACCTTTGTTCTAAATAAAATGAATGAAAGAAAGAAATAAGATTAGTTTAATTAACTAAACAGACAGGGAAAGCAGTCTTTGGTAATGAAAATAATTCAATTTTAGTCCGGACTGTATGCATTAAATACCCAGGACCGAAGAGATCATGTTTCCATTTTATTCCAAGCAGTTCTGTAGGAATTGTGGGTTCTGTTGGAATTGCAGTGTGTGTCCGTGAGAAGTCAGTGAAGGTGAAACGGAGGATCTTCCCCTCAGGCTGTTAGGGGGTCTCTTTGCTATAAACATTGCTCACATTCCTGCTACTAATTGGATCAGAACCGTAGAGTTCCTGGTGGAGAGCTCTTTCATTGTGCTTTTAGAGTCTTACGTGGGTGGTGGTCTGATTCTTCTCTCTCTCACGCTACTATTTGGTCTGGGTTTTTTTGAAGGGCACATGGTAGTTTTTTCCTATTTTGGTCACGTCTGGTGATACATTGGATATTTATGACGTTAAAATAATAATATATATATTTTTTTTTTAAATGGTTGCTCTTCTGTTGTGAAACTTAATAAAATGTTATTTCGAAAAATTATAAATATTACATTTATTTTACAAAAATAGTAATAATTTATTATTTATATTAATTATATATCATTAATAGTGATAGTAGTAGTAATCGTCATTGTAAAATTTAACATTATATTATTATTGTTGTTCTTTTTTATTGGCCACCAGCTTTCTTAAAGACTGGTAGGCTTTTTTTATTGTTTTGTTTTGCTTTTGTTGCTTTTTTTGGTTATCACTCAAAATATTTCATGGAAAACCTGAAAACCTTTCTCTGAAAACTTTCCCCATAGCACATCCGCAAGGAGTAAATATTCAGGGTTGGATGTTAAAGGCCAGGTCATCCCAGACTCTCTCAGGAGGGCATCATATTATGAGAAGGATTTATGAAATCCTTCATTATTCCCTCTCTAGTCTCCAGTCTTGCCTTAGTCCCTCCTGATCGTCAATCATACATAAACATGAAGAACTGCATGCAACAATAAGCTCTAGCTTTATTAAAGTGCTCCATCCTTATCGACTGTTTCGCTGCTGTCTGTCTCTCCACCCATAACTCTCTCTTTATTTAAAGTTCAACTGCTATCTTCAGTATGTTTTCCCTAATACATCTCTTTTTAAATTGCACCGCATATGTCAGCTCACATTTTCCGTCCGTCCTTCATCACAAAACATTTTTTTTATGTTTGATCATTGTCTTTGTGCTAATATTTCACAATTTCATTCTGATTCCTAATCTGTTAACAGCTAATTTATTAACATGTTGTGAATTGTTGCATTATAATATGTTAGCATGTGACGCTCATTTTGGAGTGTGAGAAAACAGATGTTCCGACTTCAAAAAAAGCTGAAAAAGTTCCAGATGAAATCATAGCTCTGCTTCCGCACCGCTCACATAATCTTCAGACAACTGATGCCCGTCACAATTCACATCATGACAGCTTTTTAATGACACCCAAGAGGTCACGCAGGGTTCCTTCAGTGTGTTGGTTTGGTGCTTGATCTGTCCTTGCACATTTGGCAGATCTTAAACCTGCCGGGAGTCTTTCCGCCTGCTAGCATCTCAACATGCAATTTATCACCCGTTCTAAAGAGGAACACCTGTGCTGGTTTAAGATAGGAATAGACCTGCAGGGGGTCCACACATCCTTACTGACTTATTTACCACATTTCCAAGATGTTCTCTGTTTTATTTCTGGTTCCTCTTGCGGTTCCTCATCTATTTGGGGCACTACTCACATTTTTTTTTTTCATAAAAATCTAATTCTTTATAGCTCCCTCCTCATCCTTTTTCTCCTTTCTTCCTCTCTCTCATGGACACACTGCCATCTTTATCTGTGTCTCTTCCTCCCACGTCCCAAGACGAAAGAGTCGCAGCTCTCTTGTTAGTCACGCTCTCTCAGCTGTAACGGCTAGCATGCGACAGCGAGCGCCACGAATAAGGTGGAATTTACATTGATCCTGGTGAAAGCAGTTGGGGTGCCTTTGATAGTCAGAGAAATCTAGTTGAAATCCTCCATCCCACCGTACTTTAACAGGTTTGATGCCGTCACAGATGAAATTTCCACCTTCTGAAACTTGGGGAGACCCTCTTTCATTCTCTGGTTTCATCTTAGATCTGGTTCCCTATCCACTTCATCATGTTTGTTTATATTCACAGGTCAGAGTAAAAATAGCTTATGTTGTTTCAAAGGATTGTGTAAAGCATCGTTTATCAGGTTATATTTGAAATGTGTAAAATGCAGTGTTATGTGAAATGATTGTGATATTCTACCTCATTCATTGCTTATTTTAGCCTGCTTACTGTTAGCATGGGTGTTGCGTTATATGCACTGCTGTTCAAAAGTTTTTTGTTTTTTTGGGGGGA
Source organism: Scardinius erythrophthalmus (assembly GCF_964197995.2). Taxonomy (NCBI): domain Eukaryota; kingdom Metazoa; phylum Chordata; class Actinopteri; order Cypriniformes; family Leuciscidae; genus Scardinius; species Scardinius erythrophthalmus. The sequence goes on along the minus strand of NC_138242.1, from coordinate 24,881,182 downwards.
AAATGTCGTCTTTTTTAGCAAGGATAGATAAAATTGATCAAAATCTATTGCAAATAAATGCCCTTTTGAACTTTCTATTCATCAAAGAAAGAATCCTAGGAAAAAGTAGCATGGTTTCCACACTAATATTAAGCAGCATGACTGTTTTGAACATTGATGATTGAATGATTGAGGAATACGAATATCATAGGTATACGTTACATTTTAAAGTAAATGAAAAATACAAGACCGCTGTTTTAAATTGTAATAATATTTCACAATATTACTGTTTTAATATATTTTTGATCAAATAAATGAAGCCTTGGTGAGCAGAAGCGATTCCTTTCATAAACTTACTGATCCAAAACTTTTGAACAGTAATATAATTAATATAATTCATACAGACCTCTCATTGGTCTATAGTGTTATTCCAGGCACTTCCAAGACAAGAATCCTCCAAAACGAGGTTAAAAATGATCTCTGACACCATTGCTTTTCCATTAAGGCCTCATTATACTTCTGCGTCGGACCTACGCCGGAGCCTATACGCCGTAGGCAACGTGTTGGTTTTAATTTATACTTCTGTGTCGTTGTCCGCGTTGACGCGCACCTAGGGAGCATGTGAAACCCCGAGGGAGGGGTTCTGGCAGACCAATCACCGCGCTTGTGTCCGCGTAGAATTGACGCGTTGTTACATTTTTGGAGTGGTGCACGTCAGGGTACGCCGTAGGGTACGCGCGCTACACACAGCCTACGACGTAGCTACGGCGGCAGTTCGACGCAGAAGTATAAAACAGGCTTTAGGGCTAGGGCTAATTTCACACCACGCACAAAAGCCTGTGTAGATTTTTATTCTGTGTAGATTAACCTTAAGGATGTAAATGTGGACCGCTCCATGTTAACAAGATTTAATGACAACATTTCAAATAAGAGTTTATAATAAATTTCCAATGGCTCACTCCCATAAAGTATGGTGCAATTTTTGTGCATTATTAAAATAAATGGAATAAATAAACTGGAATGCAACTTTGTGTCTCTTTGTGAAAGAAACAGCCAGGCCCACCAAACCCTGAATAGCATGTCAGTAGAGTTACATCATCTGATGAAAGGTATAATCATATCGCATGCGGTGGACCAGTTCAAAATGACTTGTTGTGGAGCTTTGCATCAAATTTTGAAGGATCAAATGCTTGTAATCATAAAAAAACCATCCTGGTGTCATTGATATGTCAGTGTGTAATCATCCTTGTGTGGTCAGGAAGAGGTAATGTTCAGTTGTGTGTGAGACAGAGTTTTGTGTGTGTACACAAATGTCCACACTGAATTGTCAATGCTTTTCTTTGTGTTTTTTTTTTTTATATATATACTCGGCTCTTACAGAGAAATGGATTTTCAAGTGGACCATCTCCAGGATGACAGACTAGAGTCATTTTGCACAGTCTGGTGCTTTTTGCCGGCAAAAAAAGAAACTTTCATTTCCCAAACCGCACTCAGAGCAGCGAAAACAGAGCTGAAACACCCAGGACAGCACAACCCTCCCTGATGAAATTAAACCAGTCAAGGGTACTAACATGTTAAACCAGTAGAAGTTTGGAGGCTCTGGCGAGGTGAGGGAACCCTGTATCAAGAGTCAGTGTAGGTATTGCATCAATAATTCAGCAATGCTTCACTTCTCTAGTTTAAACACACTATTGGGTGGAAGTACTGGGAGTGAAACTTCCTAAGAAGCCAACAATGGAGATGAATGGTCTTCTGGGTGTGTATGTGAGAGAACAAAAACATCTTGGCCCCAACAAACACTATCAGGGTTAACACACTCATCCAAACCAAACACTGGAAGTCGTTCTCTCGATTTTTCTTCCACTTCTGCTGTGTGTTGTGTGTCTGAAAGAGGAAAAAGTGCCCCCACAGCTGTTTTGTGTCAGGTCTGTCAGAAAGGGTGACTGGTCTTTGTGCAGTCGTCATATATTTGAGAGGCTGATTTGCATGTGGAGTCGTGTCAGATGGAGAGTTGTGACGGCTCCACTGTGAGCTGTCAGCCCGAGGAGGAGTCTTCCAGCACGCTCTGCCTTCATCTCTGACCTTGAACTCCAGACTCTCCAGCGGGCTGTTCATTCCGTCTCTCTCAAGAGCCACATTTCCTTTCCCATGTCTCAGTGGAAGAGAGCAGGATTGTAACCTCAATAATGGGATTTTTAATGAAGTTGTGGATTGTTTGAATGTTTTTAAGTGTGTTTGATTCAACAGTGAAAAAGCATGGATGGAGATGAATGATGAACCACCACAGACATACCAACCGTTGGTATGTCTGTTCATTTAGGCAACCCATCAGTCAGTTTATTTAAAACTATGTAGTTTTACACTTTTAGACTCTTCCTGACATTGAGGTTTTGTAGTACAAGAGGATTAAACAAATACTTAAAACAACATCTGCCAGATTCCTACACTTCCTGTTGACTTTGCCAAAGCAGCCTTGCACACATCCTGAAATCCTTCCACCCAAGCTGGCCTCAGCTTGGTCTTAATTTAATTAAGAAACACTTTTATAAAAGAGACTAGTGTTCAATAGCTTAATTTATGAGTCTGCACACTGCAGCAGTCCAAGCTCGTGGTATGACCCTCAGTTACATTGTGAGGTGCCCTAAGTCTCAGTACTGGGTCCATTCTCATTAATAATGTGGCTGTTTCACTGCGTGTTATTAGTATTGACCGACCTTGCACAGAGCAGGCGGGCAGTTATTGGCTGGGATTTGGATCTGCCATGCGTGTTGATGGGGCCCAGAGTTTAATCGCTGTGGAAACATGAGAGTTATTAAAACAGGAAGACTTGGCGCTGCAGAGGGATCTCAGATGTCTCTCAGGCTCACTAATGATTATAAGCCTGTAGCCTTGTCACCAAATAGTGTGAAAGGAAGAGGGAATGAACAAAAAGAGAAGTGAAGATCCTAAAAGTCAAACAAATGATTCTATTGATTTAGGAGAAAAGAGGAAAAGATCAACGGAAGTCTGAAGAAGTCAGAAAGTCACCTTTAACAACGATCTTGCAAGTCTGAGAGTCGTCTTGCTGTGACAGGGAAGGTATTGAAATGTGCAGAACTGTCCTATGCTTTTGTAAGGGCCTGGTTAATACATGCACACTGCCACCATGTGGTCAGTAAGGGAACTGCATGTAAAGTGTAAGGGCATTTGAGTGCACAATGTTGGCTGGATTGGCCAGAGGCAAGATGATTGCTCAGTGTATCTCAGCACCCAGTGATACCTTTAAGTGCAATGTGGGTCACTTCAGCATTGCCCACTGTTCTTGTCTAATCAGAGATTTCACGCTGTTTTCGAATGTGTAATCAGCTCTCTGGCACTTTGAGGGGAATCTGTTACCTTGGCACATTTGGTCACAGGGGTGTGAAGAGGTAATGTAGGGTGAAGCACAGCTGGAGCGGGTGGTGACGGGGGCGTTGAATCAGTAACTGAGAGCTAAAGCTCTCTGTCGTCAGTTTGGTTGAGATTAATCTGTTGAAAACCACCTGCTAGGTTGTTGGCAGTGCTTTGTCTTCCTCCCACTCCACAAATCCTTTGCCTGGTTCCGCCAAAACTCGTTTTCCCTGTGGCCTTTGTCCCTGTAACATGCTGTGGCAGAACGCTCTGGGAAATAATTTTTGCATATTTTTCAGGAAAGGTCCCTATAGTGTGCGTGTAAGCAGTGTAAGAACTAAGGTCTTTTCTTGAGGTGGTTTCATCACCATGGTTATCTGACTGCTCTCACTTCAAAACAGCCTTTCACTAAAAGACTCTGAGCCATACCTGCTTTTTCACTTCAGCTCCATATAATGATGGTTTAAAGATGTCTGCAGATGTTTGGGTATAAGGATTTTTTTCATCTCTTGTTAAGGCAGTGTGCATGGGCGTGCAAGATTTTTGTAGTGTGTATGGGTGAAATTTTAATTTTAAAACGATTCACTGAAATTAATTGAAACTTACTAACTTTAATGTTATTTTGCTACTTACATTTATGCATTTTAGTAGATGTTTTTATCCAAAGTGACTTAGTTACATGCTTGTATTATAACATTATGTTATTAATTCACATAAATTATATTGATTTTTAAATTATATCATTATTTTAATACATAATAGCACACCAAATATATTGTGAATATCACAATGATGTTTGAAGGTCCATCGATCACGAGAGAATCTAAGCAGGCAGGATGTGAAGTGGTGGGAAAGGATTAAGACATTGGTGCCCAAGGGCATGATGGGAAGACTCTGAGCAATTCAGGCATTTATTGAGTCACGGTTTACATCCGGTCTTTCAAAACAGAGTTTTAATTGTAGGATAAAGTTACAGACATACTACCCACAAAACAGGTTGCATTGTGATCATTTTCTTTTGTTCTGCTGAATGTGTTTTGTTGAGATAAATAGCATATTCATGTAAAGCATGGCACTAGCAAAGCCAAGGTCATTCAGTTCCAAGGGTATGCCTTTACTGATACAAATTCTTAAATAAAAATATCATAATCTTGTATATTATTGGTTTGATTTGTGACTAATGGAGTTCTCCTATCCTGTTTCCTACAGAAAGTTCTACTACATCACTCTACTGAGGGACCCTGTTTCCCGCTATCTTAGCGAATGGAGGCACGTCCAGCGCGGGGCCACGTGGAAGACGTCCCTGCACATGTGCGACGGACGGACCCCCACACCCGAAGAGCTGCCGTCCTGCTACGAGGGCACGGACTGGTCGGGGTGCACTTTGCAGCAGTTCATGGATTGCCCCTACAACCTAGCCAATAACCGGCAAGTGCGCATGCTGGCTGACCTCAGCCTGGTTGGCTGCTACAACCTCTCAACGGTCCCCGAGAAGAGGCGCTCGCAGCTCCTGCTCGAATCAGCCAAGAAAAACCTGCGAGACATGGCTTTCTATGGCCTCACGGAGTTCCAGCGGAAGACGCAGTACTTGTTCGAGCGCACCTTCCACCTCAAGTTCATCCGGCCGTTCATGCAGTACAACAGCACGCGGGCGGCCGGCGTGGACCTGGACAACGACACGATACAGCGCATCGAGGAGCTCAACGATCTTGACATGAAGCTGTATGATTACGCCAAAGACCTGTTTCAGCAGCGCTACCAGTACAAGCACATGTTGGACCGGCGGGAGCAAAGACTACTGAGAGGACAGGCGTCTTTCCACAGCCCGTTCCGAGAGGACGGAGTCAGGGGAGAGGGTATGGCACGCCTGCCAACCGAGGACTACATGAACCACATCATCAATGGATGGTAACCGCCCACCCCTCTCCAGAGAGACCGAAAAAGAGACCGTAACGAGGAGAGGGGGAATAAACGTACCCAAGTGGAATACCCATTCCCAGGCTGGAGAGTTCATTGTTCCATCCTTTGGTCTGGAATACATGACCAGAAAACGTTCTAGAAATGTGTCTGTGAGCGTTTCGCTTAGTGCAGCATCTCAAAGGCCTTTTTAAATGAAAGTTCTGGCATAACATTTATATTAAATTATCGATTCTTTTTTTTTGTGCCACAAAACATTTTTTCTCGACCTCATTGCTGCAGTGTTTCACAGAAAGAGTGACTGAAATGAACAAATAGGTATTTCAATACCTGATTCACATGAATATAAAAAAATCTATTGATTGTTAAAAGATTGTGGTTTTTTTTTTATTTACATAAATATGTATAATAAATCTTAGATTGCCTTTTTTAAATCCTGGTGTGAAGTGGATGGTGCAGTCACAATTGGCTGAGAATTACTAACAGGTGTTGTGAGTGAATATGATTTTATAGATCTTAATATATATAACACAGAAGATTCCCTTTTTCCATGAGTGTTTTTATTATTTTTCCCCCTTTGAGTGTTGAACAGATTTCCTGTAAGCCTTGGAGATTGTGTTGAAAAGCCATTCCTGAAAGTCAAATGCATCCAACTGCAGTTCTGTCAATATCTAAAAAAACCACCATCATGCACTGTTTTGTTTGTTTTTATTTTAAGCATGTGCTAATTTATACAGTATGCACTGTATGCATTCTGTGCTGTGAACCTTTTACCCATTATCCAGTGCAGTATATTTGCATTGTGAATCACATACTTTAAATTAACCAAATCTTTCTCTTCCTTTTCTGATCCGGATTCACACTTGCCCTCATAAATTATTGAGTTTGTGTGCATGTAAAACATGTTAATTGAACCTGCACTGAGCATGTTGAGGCTTGACATCGCTTACAGATAGTTCTCGTTTGGCTCTGTCTACAGAGACTCCTTAACTCCCATCTTCGCACTTCCCTCCTGCTGAAACTCAAAATGAATAGACTGCTATTGAAGCCCATTGAAGATCCATGTTAAAATGCTTATGGGAAAAGTGTGAAGAAATGGATCATATGTTCCATCTGTATGTATCAATCAGAATATGGAGAACAATCCTGATTAAACCAAGAGATTGGCGAGGAAAATGTGACCTGTGTGTGTGTGTGTGTGTGTGTATAATATACATAGTGTGTCTGTGTGAGAGAGAGGGGGAGAGAGAGAGCTAATTTAAGGTGTCGAGTTTGCTTTCCAACATGATCATTACTGTGAGTATTTCTGTTATTCATGACACCTGTATCTTTAAAGGTACCAATAAAAATATATTTCCCATTTTTATGACACGGTTGTGTTGTCCTTGTATAATTTGTTTTTTGTTTTTTTCTCTAAAGAACAGTATAGCTTTAAAGGACAAAACATAGCCATTACTTCAGTCTTCAGTGTCACAAGATCCTTCAGAAATCCTTTTTATATAATAACGTATTTAGTTTGAAATGGAAATCTTTTTTTAACATTTAAGATAACAGGAGATCTTTTTTTATACCATTTAACGAATGACTACTGACATTTTTGAAAATTGTATTGCATCCTGTCTGAATAAAATGTTTTTGTTTTTTTTTATCTTACTGATGCCAAACATTACAATGATAGTTTGTATATATATATATATATATATATATATATATATATATATGTGTATGTACACACACACACAATACATAATTTTCAGATATGAATCACCTTATAATTAATTCAGTAAGATGTTCATGTGTGACCTATTATTAAATTATATAAAGTTTTGTCATTTTTATTCATAAATTTTTATTGTATAATTTTAGCGTATACCCTGTAGGTGTTTTGTCTTTGTGTGGATAACCATGTGCTCTGAAGTATTACTAATTCTGGAATATTAACATTAATTTAATGACATTCAGTTAGGACTCCGTTTACAACACTCTTAATGCGTCCCCTAAAACACTTTAATCTCAGGAAACCCAACACTGTATGAAAGTGTTGGAACCATCACAGGTTTCCGCTCAGTGAAAAAACGTGTTTCTGTTTTGAGTTTATCAGCAGTTCTCTCCTGAGTGTTAATTATCTTTTGGAGGATGTGTGACTGTTGGTGTTAGTGTTCCATGAACTGTGTTATGACTTGAATATTTCCTGTGGAAGACAATTTTGTTTGACTTTCTGCCTGTCTCAGATTTCAGTGATAAACATTAAGAGACTCAGTTAAGAGTCTAGACTATATTAGATATTCAGTCATGTTGCAAATTTGTTTTTAAAGGGATACTTCACCTCTGGGAAGATGAATGTGTATTTAAAATAGGTCATTTAAGTAGAAGAAATGTGGAGAAATTTTTGAATTTGGAGCTTTCTAGACTGAGAAAAGCCAGAAAATGTATGTTTGGCTTATGTGGATGAAAGACAACAACTCCCAGAATGCACTTGCTTCGCTGCCTTAGGAGGCCACGCCTACCGGTTAGAGTGCAGTGAGCACAGTTGAAAACAACAAGGCTAGCCTAAGTAAGTGATGAGTTTGCCAGGGATTTAGAGACCCAAAATGTCAGGGATTCGGCTTTTGCGTTCTACAGTCGCCATTCATCATGTTTACTGTGGCGAGCAGGACGAGGCTGACGGCCGCGGGAGAACGGCGCGAGGCCGGTGGCTTCATTACTGAGACGCGCCGGTCTCGTATCTCTCACGGAGGAGCGGGAATTGTCTTAGCAATGTTAAAACGCACATCAACCGATCACTTGTTTAGCGTTCATGTAAATACTACAGTCAGATTCACCGATCGGAATTAATTCAGTTAGATTGAAACGAGAGGTGTGCATGTAAACAATGAATGGCGACCGCAGAACGCAAAAGCCGAATCCCGGACATTTTTAACAGTCTCGCCCGCCGGACAAGTCCGGGAAAAGGAAGATGGTAACCCCTACTTACTCAGCTTTCTCCTATTATTCAGCTTTCTCCACAGAACAAGAGCATGCTAGCTTAGCTTCCAAAGAAAGACGGCTGATACTGTGTACATTCTGTGAGTGAGATCCCACCAGTATGGGCGGGTTGAAAACATGCGGAACAACGCCATCTACTGGCTGTAGTCTTTAGCCTCTGGACAGAAAATCCTCCGATGACGCAAAATGACGATTTTTGCGTCATCGGAGGATTTTTTCCAGACAAAAAATACATAAATTTCTCCTCTCAGGGGGATATGAGGGGGGAAAGCATGGTAATTCGAAAATACTACAGGTTTTCTACTAATACAAAGCTTAATGCTAAATCCTGAAGTAACCCTTTAAGTTTGAGAATATCACTTATTTCTAGACAAATTTCTTAGAGCAATCTTACCAGGCCAAATAAAACATTGTTATTCAAATACACTCTTAGAAGGAATGTGTAGAAAAATTACACAAATTATGTGTAACACTCTAATTTACACATTTTGTGTCAATATTAACTAAAACTGTGTATAAAAAAATAATCTATTTTACACATATCCATGTGTAGTTTAAAGTTTACACAACTTGGGTATTTACTCAAAGCATTTAACACATTATGAGTAGACTGATGTGCTTACACATTTTAATGTGTTAATTTTTATAACGCGACCGTTATTTAAATTAGCTAGTCAAACTGAACCAACCAATAAGGTGACTTTTGAGTGAACATAATCCAGTTCCAGTCAGTTGCAGTTCAGTAACGTTAACGTTAGTAGATAAAAGTCTGTTAACGACAGCAACTATTTTGTTTTTACTATATTGTTGAAAATAAAACATGTACCTTATCACTTCGTTATCGACTACCCCTCGCGTCAAAACTGTTCGTGAAAACCACCTCTTTACCAGGGAGGAGATGATTCGCGCCGAATCACTCCGGTGATGCTCAAGGTTGAGGTAAGCTGTACTTGAATTATTTTTTTTTACTCATGTTCATTTTCAAAAACAATATTTCCTGCTACTGTTATTTTAATACTGGCTTAAAAGCTAGGTTACGACGAGATTTTGCGGGCAAAAAACTCGACTTTTGTCAATAGTGTAACGTTAGCAGCTAACGTTAAAGTTAGGTGAAGCACGTCTAAACCAAGCAGCTTTATGTTGACCAATGCTGCGAATTTGCGTGGAAACCCCGATTCAAAATCGGCATAATTTTTTTCCACTTTCACACGAAATTCCAGATAATGAAGAGACCTTTATTAATGGATTTTACACGCAAAATTTCGCCAAGCAATGGTAGCTAAACGTGACCGCACCTAGATTGTAACTTACAGTGCTACTCGATTTACAATACACAAAATGTTATTTGTAAGGGTGTTTTAAAAATCGTCTACTCTTTATTAATTTGATTAACGTTACGTATAAAATGTAATCGTAGTAGTGGATTTGAAAGTTTGCTGAAATGATTAGCAATATGTCATAAGTGCTCTTGAGTGATGTGCAGGCTAGGTAACGTTAACTGTTAGCATACAATAACGTTAACGTTACATGTGCTAACTTTATATAAAATAAGTGACCTTTGCATTATGTCTAATATTTATTACACAGCAAATGAACCAATCAGAAGATGGACCATTTTCCACCGACCACCGTGTTCAGTCTCACCAGATTTAATTTATTCAGGTAAGCATTGCAGTAAAACTCACTAAATCATTAATTCATATCAAATCAAGCATTCTAAACAACTTAAGTTTTTATTTTTGCATTCTTTTGATCTATTATTAGGCCAAGGAGTCCGACCTGACCAGGAAGGTGCCTAATAAGCATAGCCTATCAGCGCACAGGTAGGTTAACTACTGAGGGAAAGAAAAAGATCATCACATGGGGATTTCTTGCATCATGTATCTTACTGTGTATTTGTCTCAAACAGCTGTCCCTTCACTGCAAACAAGTTGAAATTGGCTAGCCTAAATCCCTGATTGCAGTTAAGCCTACGAATCTCAGCATTTTTGGAGAGAATTAAGGAAATGTAAGTATTAAAATTTAATCTGGCATAATTTAGTTTACAGTTCAACTGAAATGTTTGAATGTGCTGACAAAAGGGTGTTACTTACAAATATATATATTCTGAATTATAGTATGATGGAGATTAAAAACAATTTGATGCTTGTGTAATTTTCTCCTCTCTCTCTCTCCCTATTATATTTTTATATAGTGTTGGAACTGCGATCTTCTCTGAAGAAGAACTGAGCACATTTGTGTTGGTGGACACGTTTGCATCCAGGAAACAGGGGACTGATGCATATGTCACACTTTTCTGGAAACACTTCAGGAGTTTCAAAGTCGCGATCTGATTGGTTGAATTCTACAGGATGTTCGGGAGATGTGAGTGTCGTGTTCTTTATCGGTTCGCCTGGAAACAAATGCCGTGACACCAAAACCCCTCGTGGAAGAAGAATGCTATTGTGCTTACAACTGTGACAATGAGCGCTTACCAGGATCAACTAAACACTGGATTTTCAAAAGTATTTGAAGTTCGCGGCTCCATTGTTTAACGTTCTTGAATGAATAATTTATTAGATGCAGCCAGTCTGTTATTGTAGGGACACCAACATCATATATTATCACGCCCCTAAACATGACGCAGAACAAAACGAACTGTGATTAGTTGCGTTACATGTCAGTCAAACGTCCTCTTGGGTGGTCCAGACATTGATACTAATAATGAGAACTGTTTCTTGAGCATCAAATCATCATATAAGAGTGATTTCTGAAGGATCATGTGACACTGAAAACTTGGAGTAATGATGCTGAAAATTCAGCTTTGATCACATGAATAAAATATTTTTTAAATATATTCAAATAGAAAACAGCTGTTTTACATTGTAATAATATTTCACAATATTTACTGTTTTTACTGTACTTTTGTATCAAATAAAATATTTGTTGAGCATAAGAGATTTCTTTCAAAAACATTAAAATGCTTAATATTTTCTAAACTTGGCCACCAATGTACATCAAGCCAAAAATGTTTTGGAAATAAGTGAAATTATTTTGAAGGTGGGGAAGTGTGTCATGTTACCTAATGAGATTTTTGTTTGTTTTATCCTATGTTGGACATTTCCTTTTTGACTGCTTTAAATTGTATTGTTCTATTCTGGATTGAATTTAATTGTTGATATGTCAGTCATAATAAATAAGATAATCAACCACAGACTTTATTTTGTCAAATGCTTATTTTGTTTAGGATTTAGGATTTTAGATACCTTTCTTAACACAGTGTGTGTAGCCAAGGATAGCACATAATGTGGTAATGTTACACATGTTTACACATCTTTTACACATATTTTACACATGTTTACACATCTTTATGTTAACCTTTCTGACACATTTAGTGTGTTAAACTCATTAACACAGTGAATGAGTTGAAATTAACACAAATCTAGTAGTCCTGGAGCTCACCCACAGATGTGTTAAAATTTAACACAGGTTGTGTCATTTTTGACACATTCTTTCTAAGAGTGTACTATATAGTTAATATATAATGATTATCATTCAAAATCACCTCAGTGAACAAAAAAAAACATGTAGTCAGATGTGTGCTTTTCGCAACAACAACAAAAATAAAGAAATGAATAAACCGTTGCAAAGCTCTTTCTCCCTGGCGCCAAACCCTTGTCTCTCTTTCCTCCGTCACAGTTTCTCTTCCCCTGAGAGCGGAGCTGAAATCATCAGCTGTTCCTCTGAGAGTTTCAACACTCACCTCTGCACTGAGATGCTGTAACCACAGTGATCCATCCCAGCAGCTGCACAGGGACGGCCACTTACCTCACTGTTCTTTATATTGTTCTTTGTGTTACCCGTGGGATTGGCTTTTGTGTTGTGTGGGAAACAAAAGACCAACATGGACTTCACAGGTTAGTTCGGACTGCAGAGGACGCAATGTTGCTGTCACAGTTTCATCACTTCTCTTACATATGTCCATTAAAAGAGCAGTAGTGGACTAAGTTAAAGGCAAAATGTAAATACAATATAACTAATCATAAAATAAGTAAGCATTTAGTATAGAATACTATCTTATCTTTTAAAAGGTAAAACTGAGGCCTACACTATTGCAGGTTTGATACTGTGTTCCCAGACAGCAACATAGGCTGCGTTCACATTGCAGGGCTTAAAGGAACACTCCGACTTTTTGGGACTTTAGCTTATTCACAGTATCCCCCAGAGTTAGATAAGTCCATACATACCTTTTTCATTTCTGTGCGTTCTGTAAGGCTACGTTCACACTGCAGGGCTTAATGCTCAATTCCGATTTTTTTAAAAAATGCGATTTTTTTTGCAAGGCCGTTCACATTTCCAATTAAATGCGACCTTTTGTGATCTCCTGTGTGAACGTGAAATGACCCAGATGTGACCCGCATGCGCAGAAGAGTACTCAACGGTCAACAACGTCACTTGTTGTTTGCGGAAGTAGCTAAACTTTAACCAGAACCCGTCTCTGCTTTAACTAACTGTGATTCTCTCACTCACACACACACACACACACACACACGAGCGCACGCAGCGACCGTTACACAAGAGCCAGACAGCAGCCGCTGACCTATCTAATATCAGATTCAGCATAAATAAGTTAACATAACGTATATATAATGGCCGTGGGCTTTTTTTTTTTTTTTTTTTTTTAATTAACGGGCTCGTCGAGGTCGACCCGTTCGGCAGATTTACCACAGCTCGACGAATATGCAGTCCGTTTTCAAACCGACGACTAGCTGCTAACGTTACTTCAATGCAGAATAATGACGTTTTTCGCGTATCAATGACGTGCGGGTCGGATACATGCGACCTGGCCGTTCAGACTGAAGTCGCATTTCAAAAGATCGGATATGTATCGGATTTGGGACCACATACCCAAGTGGCCTGGGTCGCATTTGAAAAGATCGGATCTGTGTCGTTCAGACTGTCATGAAAAGATCAGATACAGGTCGCATAGGGGCAAAAAAATCGGAATTGGGTCGTTTCAGCCTGCAGTGTGAACGTAGCCTATGTGTTATTTGCGCACCCACCGCTAGCCTAGCTTAGCACAAAGACTGGATGTAAATGGATAATGGTAGCATACTAATCCCAATAAGTGACAAAATAATGCAAACATTTTCCTATTTACATGTTGTGATCTGTATAGTCACAGCATGTACAAATAACAAGGCTATATGAGACAGAGACCATTTTTAATCGTATAAATACTAGGAACTATATTCTCACTAGGCGTAGGAGCACAGCTACTTGGGCGGAGTGATTAGCGCAGCACACAAGACGCCCTGTGGTGAGGAGGAGAGAGTTCGCTCAGAGTTGGAGTAATAGAGTCAGCAATTACTAGATAGTAAATTTATAGTTTACAATCATGGGTGTTCGCTGTATTGTAAAGAGCTGCGACAATAAACAGGGGAGACCAGGTAATACTATGATGTTTCATAGAATTCCATTTCCAACCAAAAACGCTGACCTGATGAATCGATGGCTACTTGTTCTGGGTATAGATCCAAACACACCTGTAAACAGCATCAATAAGTATTTCGTTTGCTCTGAACATTTTACTATAGACGACTATTTTGAAAAAATGCAAGTTGCCACACGGACCATGAAACGTGTGCTAAAGGATACAGCCATCCCATCGATAATAAAGACAGGACAAATTGAATCACCTGTTGCTGCGGTAAGTGTTCCGTTATGTTTTGAGACTAACATTAGCCATACTGTAACAGTGCCATGCTAATGTAATGTAACCTTAGTAGTGACACTATTACGTGAATAGAGGCTCCGTGTGTCCCCTTTATTGTTATTATCACTGTACTATGAATGATCATTATAACAAAATCACTTACTTGGTGGACAGCTGACCATTAGGTTCACTCGGCATGGGGCGTTTCTTCCAGTTGATCTTCCGTGGTAGTGACGCAAATATTTTGATTGTCATCACTCATCAAGCCTTGACATTGATGGCAATAACCCGGTCCCATTCATTACAACAAAGGCACTCGGTTTCTGTCGGCATAGGTTGGCATGTTCCACATTTACACCACCAGTCCGTGTTCGTTCTGATTCTCCCTTCGACATCAATCTGTTCGGCATCTTGTCTTACAGTTTCCAAAGTTTGTAACTTCTCGTCTGTGTATTCTGGCTCAAAACTATATGGTTCTGGATCTTGGTTTGATACACAGAAAAATTCCTCTGACAATTCCTCAAAGTCAGCCATGATCACGAGTCGCATTCGCTACTAGCTAGTCTGTCACGCTTGTTTTGTTTACGGAACCATCAATAGTCAGGGCGTCTCGTGTGCTGCGCTAATCACTCCGCCCAAGTAGCCACTCCGCCCAAGTAACTGTGCTCCTACGCCTAGTGAGAATATAGTTCCCAGTATTTATACGATTAAAAATGGTCTCTGTCTCATATAGCCTTGTTATTTGTACACGCTGTGACTATACAGATCACAACATGTAAATAGGAAAATGTTTGCATTATTTTGTCCCTTATTAGGATTAGTATGCTACCATTATTCATTTACATCCAGTCTTTGTGCTAAGCTAGGTTAGCGGTGGGTGCGTCAAATAACATTTACAGAACGCACAGAAATGAAAAAGGTATGTATGGACTTATCTAACTCTGGGGGATACTGTGAATAAGCTAAAGTCCCAAAAAGTCGGAGTGTTCCTTTAATACTCAATTCCGATTTTTTGGAAAAAATTCGATTTTTTTGCAAGGCCGTTCACATTTCCAATTAAATGCCACCTTTTGTGATCTCCTGTGTGAATGTGAAATGACCCAGAAGTGACCCGCATGCGCAGAAGAGTACTCAATGGTCAACAACGTCACTTGTTGTTTGCGGAAGTAGCTAAACTTCAACTAACTGTGATTCACTCACACACACACACACACACAACACACGAGCGCGCGCAGCGACCGTTACACAAGAGCCAGACAGCAGCCGCTGACCTATCTAATATCAGCACAAATAAGTTAACATAACGTTAGTCTACTCTTATTCACATTGGATATATCATGATGGTGGCCGTGGGCTTTTATTTATTTTTTTAATTAACGGGCTCGTCGAGGTCGACCCGTTCGGTAGATTTACCTCAGCTCGACGAATATGCAGTCCGTTTTCAAACCGACGACTACTTCAATGCAGAATTATGACGTTTGTTGTGTATCAATGACGTGCGGGTCGGATACATGCGACCTGGCCGTTCAGACTGAAGTCGCATTTCAAAAGATCGGATATGTATCGGATTTGGACCACATACCCAAGTGGCCTGGGTCGCATTTGAAAAGATCGGATCTGTGTCGTTCAGACTGTCATGAAAAGATCAGATACAGGTCGCATAGGGGAAAAAAAATCGGAATTGGGTCGTTTCAGCCTGCAGTGTGAAGTGTCGGGCCAGATCCGGCCCACATGTGGAATCCACATGTACCAGATGTGGCCCGGATCTGGGCAGACGCTATGTTGCAGTCTGGGTTAGGCCTCCACTTGATGTCCGATGAAAAATTCTCAAATCTTGATGCAAAACTACTAAAACTACTACTACTACTGTATGGATATTAAAATAACAAATAGATGAAGGCTGGAGCTGTGATAGTGGGTAGTGCATTTGTTCAGGACACATATTGTGCTCATGAGAGTTTTTCTGAGGATAATATTTGAAGGTTTGGGGTCAGTAAGAGATTTTTTAAAAGAAATGAATACTTGTATTAATACTTTAATACTGTCATTCAAGTCAACCAAATCCAGATATGTACTGCTAAAGAAGGGCAGGATGGTGAAGTTTTGTTTTGTCATCTCAGGAACTCAAATCCCGACACTGTCTGAAAAAACAGTAAAAAGCCTGGGAAAGATCTTCGACAGCAGCCTCAGAGATACAACATCCATCAAAAACACCTGCGAGGAGTTGGAGAGGTGGCGAAGAATGTTTAAGAAAATTGAAGGCATGGGTGTACCAACATGGGATTCTGCCAAGGATACTGTAGCCTCTGCTTCTGAATGAGTTTCTGATTTAAACCATCTCAGAACTACAGCAGCAGTGGAGGAGGAGAGGTCCAGCAAAGCAGTGGGAATGGCACGTCAGGGTGCCTGGACTAGATGGGAACAAGCTATGGAGAGGAAGATCACGTGGACTGACCTCTGGCGGGCAGAGCCACACCGCATCAAGTTCCTGGTCAAGGCAAGTCTATGACGTCCTCCCCAGCCCGTCCAACCTGCACACCTGGGGTCTGGCCGATACACCAGGATGTGCCCTGTGCCAGAGAAAGGGAACCCTTGAGCACATTTTGAGCTGCTGCCCAAGAGCTTTGGGGAGAAGGCCTTTATCGCTGGCGGCATGACCAGGTGCTCAAAACAATTGCAGAGAGCATCCAGGTTACTATCAGTAGCTGCCGGAGCCCTCCAAGCAAACCATCAGCTTCATCAGGGCCAGAGAGAAGCCAGAAAGATCTTCTAGGATAACATCGGGGCTTCTGAACACTGCACAGGATTGGCAGCTGAAAGTGGACTTGGGCAAACAGCTTAAGTTCCCCCAGCACGTCGTCGAGACCACCCTGAGACCTGACATTGTCTTGGTATCTGAGGCAACAAAGAACCTGGTCATGTTGGAGCTCACTGTGCCATGGGAAGATTGTAAGGAGGAAGCCTTTGAGAGGAAGAGGGAGAAATATGATGGCCTCGTCAGCAACTGCCACAACCAAGGCTGGAAGGCAAGGTGCTTACCTGTGGAGGTGGTGTGCAGAGGCTTTGCAGGGAAGTCCCTCTACGGGGCCTACGCTGCACTCAGCATCACAGGTGAGAGAAGGAGAAGGGCTATTAGCAATAGCACAGAGGCTGCAGAGAAGGCTTCGAGGTGGCCCTGGATCAAAAGAGTGGATCCGTGGTTAAATGCTGCTAGGGCACAAGCTGAGGCCTGATCAACCTTAGCTGGGTCGCCTGAAGGAGGGTGTCTGATGTTTCGAAAGACCCGAAACACCCAATGAGATCAGGAACATCACTGATGATGTGCCCTAGCTTAGCATCAGAAGATGTATCATTAAAAAAAAACAATTTTATAATATTCTATTTCAAATAATAAATGCTGTTCTTTTGAACTTCATCAAAGAATCCTGAAGAAAACTGATAAAAAATGTTTCTTGAGCAGCAAATCATCACATAATATATTAGATTGATTTAGGGTCATGTGACACTGAAGACTGGAGTAATATGCAAACAATTCTGGCTGTGCCATCCTACATTTAAATATTAATAATATTTGACAATCTTACTGTTTTTACAGTATTTTTGATCAATTAATGCAGCCGTGGCGAGAATAAGATGACTTCTTCTTAAAAAAAAAAATCTTACAGACCCCAAATTTTGACATAGAATAGAATAAATTAGAATAAATAAGCAAAAATCCAAGAAATGTTACAATAATGCCTGTTTTCCTCTATCCAAGCACCAGCTTTCTGTCAGATAGGCCTAGGTAATGTCAATTAAGTCAAGTCACCTTTAATTATATAGTGCTTTTTAGAATATGCAGATTGTTTCAAAGCAGCTTTAAAGTGATAAATTATTCAATGATGCAAACAGTTCATTTCCGCTATACAACAGCTTGAAAAAGAAAATAGTGTCAGCTGAAGTCAGTTCAATGTTGTTTCAGTTCCGTTGATAATGATAATCAATAGTGATAAATCAAGTAGAAGAAAGGGACTGATATGAAAGTGAAACTAAGGGTGTAAGAAAACACGTTCACAGAGGGAGGAATATTGTAGCAGTGTGTGTATATTTAGCCCCTTAAATCATATTTGCCTTGTTTTCCTCACCAGAAGCCTGCCGGCTGTGGCGTCCCACGAAAGATTGAATTTCCTCACACAGATTTTGTTTTAGCTTCAAACCCCCTCAAGAACATAAGACTGCAGAACATCTCACTTCTCCATTCAACACAACCAAAATGGGCTGTTTCAAGCCATTGGTTAAATTGAAATATATATTTAAGCTTGAGTGGTTCTGCACACTTACCGGTGTAATCAAGTTAGGGAAAACTTAGTAAAACAGTTAGTTCAGAATCATGTGCCTGAATTGGGGCTTTATGCACAGCTGCACTACTTCCTGAACTTCAGCCAGCTCTTTGTTTCCTGTCTGCCATTATTGGACAAACTGATTAATCCAGTGCTGCGTTCCAGTCCACTTTTAGACACGCACTTGCGAACTTCCCTAAGCACTTCCCCTTGGGGGAATCCCTGCCGCCATTTTGAAGTGCGTTCCACTTTGTGAAGTGGACGAGGGAAGTTTATATGGACAGACCCTCGTTCCCTCGATTTTGACAGAGGGAGCGAGTCTACTTCATATGTACACTTAAGGCGCCTATATGTCCCACAATGCAGTACGATTGTGACGTCCCCACAGATCTCATCTAATCACCACCACAACAAACAACTCTATGATATATTAATTCTATATTTTTTTTATTTAAAACAACCCAAACACACCTATAAACATTTGGAAGCTGCATTAAACTAATTCTTAAAGGGGAAAAATAAATAAATACATAAATCAACTCCACAACTGATTCCAAGTGATCAAGGGCTTAGGACGTACCAGTAGTGGGCACTCGTGCAACGTAAGCAATGACGTACATCCGAGTGAACGAGACGGAGGGAAGTTAGCGAGTGAAGGGCATGACAATTGTGGACTGGAATGCAGCACAGGTGTGCCTGACCTCAATAACAATAATCAGACACACCTGGATTAATCAGTTTGTCCAATAATGGCAGACAGGAAACAAAGAGCTGGCTGAAGTTCAGGAAGTAGTGCAGCTGTGCATAAAAGCTGTGCTCTTTACGGACACTAGAGAGCACTAGACGACAAATAATGGAATTAATTAATTAATTCGTCATTTTTTCTATTGTTAATCTTTTATCTGAATGTTTGTATCTTCTTCTAGGCCTACATCTGTATTTGTCAGGTTTCAGTCTATGTATATATTTGTGTAGGAAAACAAAGCATCTGAATTTCTGTACTCTCAGAGAATGAACTTCTCAGTTGTTGATGAAGCGTAATGAATAGCCTACTGTCCATTTGTTTCCATACATCCGCCATCTTTGCTTTGTCCTTTGATTCGGATGTTCTATAATTACAACCACTAAAAAACTTTTGGTTATGAAAAACAAGTAGACATACACGTTAACTAGAATCAACAACTCTTGGTAGCTTACCTACTAATGCTCAACCAAATGTTTCGGATCTGATGGCTACTATAGCTCCCATAGTCACATGGGATAGCATAATATTGCTGGAAGAGTAGGTCATTTCAATACTGCAACTCCTAATTATCTAACTTGCCATACCGTGTAGTAAGTATTCGTATACAGGGAGGCTGTATGGGTTTGTGTGATGTGAAAATTAAGACTTTCACTTCCTGGTATTGAATTGATTTTAGCCTACTTGACCACACAATTCTAGATGGACGTCACATGAGTTCAATATGGTAACTTCCAGCTCATGTAAAGACAACTATATGATTGCTTGTATTGAATGTCCATAAGATGGCGCTATATGTTCAGTTTTGCCACATGCCATTACATAAACATGGGAAACTGGTTTAGGGCTACCAAAGCAGTGAAAGAAGTGAGACAAAATAAAGTTGCTTTTCACAATTTACAATGATTTTTCTTTACTTTCGTTTGTCATGTTCTTCACTTACACTGTCTCCTTGGTTACCAAGTACTTTTGATAAAACCTAATAGACTTAAAAACTTAGGTTTAATGTAAATTATTGAGGATGTATTGACTCATTAGTCACATTCTGTTAATTCTGAACATAAAAAGTTACACAGTGTACCTTTAAAGAGATAGTTCACCCAAACATGACCAAACAGTTGACGGACCCCATTGACTTCCATAGTACCGGGGAAAAAAATATGCTTACACTTTATTTTAAGGTGTCATTGTTACAGTGTAATTATATATTTAAGTACCGAGTAATATTAAGCAACTGCATGTACCTACTATAGGGTTAGGGTAGGATTAGGATTTGGTTAAAGGTTAGTTGCATGGCTCTCATTAAATTATAAATTATATTATTGGATAGTTATATTTTTATTTATTAAAAAAATAATTGCCCCTTAAACAACTTGTAATTAGCAAGGCTGAAGATTTAAAGGATAATCAGCAAACACTACAGTGCATTTTCCCATTTGTGAATAAATACCCGGTCCATCAGAAAAAATCAAGGACACTGCTGCTACCACAAGTGCATGCTATTACGGTACACCTGCAATTGCATGTTGATCTCAAAGCTAATTTACAAATGACCCTGCATGACTCCAGACTTCAGCATGAGAGCTGGTGAAAGAAGATGTACAGAGAAAGATACTGATACATATATCTTCCCTCAATGGCTCTAGTATCTGTGGTTTCTGTTTGTAAACCTGCTGGGTTAATGAAGAATAAGACACGGGAAGATTCATCAGCGCTGTTTGTGCTTATCAAACACTATTAGATTAATGTGGTCCATTCAGCTGTCCATGTCTGTGATCTGCACTCCCACTTATTTAAAGGGATAGTTCGGCCAAAAACGATATTTAACCCATGATATACTCACTCTCAAGCCGTTCGAGATGCATATGTCAATCTTTTTTCAGACAAACACATTTTCAGTTATTTTAGAAAATGTCTTAGATCTTTCAGTGGTTACTAAACCGCACGGATTACCCTCAGAAGGCCTTCGTTTATCCCCCTGTAGCCGGATGGATTACTTTTGTGAAGGATGCATGCACATTTTTGGACTTGAAGGAGGTGGACCCCATAACTTGACATTATAACCACTGAAAGATCTAAGACATTTTCTAAAATAACTGAAAATGTGTTCGTCTGAAAAAAGATTTACATATGCATCTCGAACGGCTTGAGGGTGAGTAAATCATGGGTTAAATATAATTTTTGGCCGAACTATCCCTTTAAGAGGAATTTAAAGCCTCAACTAAGCTATGTTATAGAAAAAGTGACAATGCATTCATTTTCATAAATCTTGGATAGTGATTTAAATGTCATCTGGCCATACCAGGTAACTGATAAATGTCTTAGCTTGTATGTAACTGTTAACAAGCATGAAATGTGAGTCAGTGTAAGTGCAATTAGAGTATTCAGTAAAAGAAAAACTGTTGTGAATAACTTGACTCTCACATTTAATGAAGAAAACATGGGTGACATTTACATGAAAAATCCATTACCATGATGCTAGGGATTTGTGTGTGGTTTCCAGGGCATTAGGTCATGCTTAATAATGTGTAGCATGTTGATTTTAGGTTGCTATGGTGTTACATACTGGCAAAAGACTGAAGTGCAATATTGTGGCCCTTAGGCCCCATTTATACACAAGAAAATCATTCATGATCAGGTCAGAGCCTACGTTAACAATTTAAGCTAGCTCTTTAAAACCCAAAAAGTGAAAATTCTGTCATCATTTACTCACTTTCTTGTTCCAAACTTTCATTTATTTTCGGAGCACAAATGGAGATATTTTGAATGAAATCTGAGCGATTTCTGTCCCTCCATTGACAGCTATACGCAACTACCACTTTGACGCTTCAAAAAGTCCATAAAGAGATTGTAAAACTAATCCATATGAATTGAACGGTTTAGTCCACATTTTATGAAGAGACATGATCGCTTTATCTGATGAACAGATTGAATTTAGGCTTTTATGCACATCATTCATCAACACACACATTAGTTATGATAAACAGAAGCTGAAGCATGTTAGCATGACGTGTGAGAACCAATGAGTTTCATTCTCTCGTTACACAGCACGTTTGAGCTTCAGCAAGAACCAATGAGGTTTGTTCTCACGCATCAAGCAGGTTCGGTTGAGCTTCTGTTTATGTTTGCTGATCAATGTTTCTATGTGAATAAAAGTAAATTCAATCTGTTCATCATATAAAGTGATCACGTCTCTTCAGAAAATTTGGACTAAACAGCTCAATTAATATGGATTAATCTCTTAATGAACGTTTTGAAGCGTCAAAATGGTAGTTGGATAGCTGTCAATGGAGGGACAGAAATTGCTCACATTTCAATAAAAACTCTTAATTTGTGTTCCGGACCAGAGTTGAATGAAACTCTTAGGGGTTTGGAAGGACATGGGGGTGAGTAAATAATGACAGAAATTTCATTTTGGGTGAATTTAACTGTAGATTGCTTTTTTCTTCATTCTATTATGGAATACTGGCATAAACATGTGGCAGGATAATTGTGGCAAAACATTGGTAAAATCTTTATTTCGGTCTAGACTGGCAGTAGCTGATATTCTGGTCAAACGTGTAATAGTACTATAAGAGCTCGCCTCAGCACTTACCTCTGGATTCAGACCTGCATTACTCACATTTCAATTACAGATTACATTACTCCCATCATACCTTGCTAGAATACCAATTCATGGGATGATTACCTTTCTTCTTGCCTATCATCTGTATAAAAAATAAAAAAAAGACCAAACAGCCACTCATGGAGTTTCTTGTCTCCTGAGTGTTGAATGGTTTAGAGAGAGAGAGAGAGAGAGAGAGAGAGAGAGAGAGAGAGAGAGAGAGAGAGAGAGAGAGAGAGAGAGAGAGAGAGAGAGATGTTATGTATTTTATTCCTCATTCTGAATCTCCTCAGAGAACAAGAACTGAATTGCAATGAAACCCACATAATGAAATTCATGTAGAATTCTGTGTGATTATATTACAGTATCAAGAACTGTATTATGGATTTCTTGCAAAGATAAACACACACATTTGTGCTTGGTCAGTCTGTTGAATATTACTGGATCTACTGGACCAATACAAACTGCCCAACAAAATTAATGTGTTCTATTATATAAAACATGGCTGAATTTACACAAAACAAATTCTTAGATAAAAAAAAAAAAAAAGTGTCATGGTTTCCACAAAGAATATTATACTTCTGCTACTTAATATTTTTGTGGAAACTGTGATGGGTTTATTTTCAACACTGATTTAAGAAATGTTTCTTGAGTACCAAATCAGAAAATTAGAATAATTTCTGAAGGATCATGTGAGACTGAAGACTGGATTAATGATGCTGAAAATTCAGCTTTGCCATCACAGGAATAAATTACATTTTAAAATATACAGTTATTTCATATTTTAATAATATTTCACAGTATTTTGATCAAATAAATGCATTGGAGAGCATAAGCGACTTTAAAACGTTAAAAAGAAAATTGACCTTGACTTCAAACGTTTGTGTATAACCCTGCATGAATCAAAGGTTTTCTTTCAAGACAAACCTCTGCACCAAAAACTCGAAATATTTAAGGCAATATTAGAGGAATAAGTGAGTGACAGCAAGATGTTTCAAAGAGATTCTCCTAGAAATTAAGGCACAAAAGAAGACATTCTTGAAGACGACTGTTGTTGAATAAAGAGTAAGAGGTCTGGGTCAGCTCACTGTCTCTCAACGGAGAGCTTAAGTTTGCCTTTGGGGAAAGTACAAATCTCTCCAGCACCCCAAGTACATTTTACATAACTCATTCATTCTGACGTGAAATGCCCTTCTGCAAGACACTGAAAACATCTGACACTACTACAGGTCTATCCGTGACATGCATGATTATATTTCAGTTATATTTACAAAAACTCAGTTACTTATATGATAAATAATATATGAAATGCATGGAGGGATTTCATTGCCGAAAAAGAACATACTGTATCTACAACCAAATATAAACAAACTAAATTTGCTTGGTTTCATCAAAGTCAATGAAGTCTTGCTGAATCTGTGTTTGCCATGTTTTCAGAAGGTTTTTATTTTGTTCTTTGGACCACTGAGGAATATGACCATATGACTGCATGTGTTTCTTAACATTGATATGCTCAATAATTTATTTATTTGGTGCTGTTATTTTTGGTCACAGTTTGGGGAACACATATTCACTATTAACCATGACTTTTGCCTCCATGAACTCCTAATTTACTGCTTATTAATAGTTAGTAAGGAAGTTGTTGTAGTGGTTTATGACACTTATGTTAAATTTATGCCACAAATGTGGCTGTTATAAAAGCACAACACAGGAGAGTATAACAAAAACTGTCTTTAATTATTAATATTTCAAGGAACACGCAGGAGAATGACAGAAATCCACTCGAAACACAACCACGTTACACAAAGACAAACCGTAAACAGACAGAACTACTGGTTCAAATACACAGTAATCAAAGTAAAACAGAAAAGGTGAAGGAACTAATTAACAATCATGGGAACAAGCAAGGAACTAGAGCTCAGGCACCTCAAAACTACTCACCAGCCACTTCCTCTTAAAAGTCACCTAAGGATCAACATCCCAGCAGGCGCACCATGTCATAAGACGTTGATTTTTGGTTAAATTTTGGTCGCGACCTCGGTTGGGTCAACATCATTTCAACGTCTAATGCTGACGTCAGCTGACGTTGATATTTTGTTGTTTTTAGGTTGTGTTGTAAAGTTACCAAAATCCAACGTAGAAATCCAAAATCCAACTTTTGACGTCATAATAACGTCCACACAACGTCAAATTGTAACATCAAGACGCTGATCTTTTCTTGGTTGTGGTAATAACTAACCAAAATCCAACGTCAAGTCAACGTCTTAAGCCAACGTCATATTGATGTCAAAAACTGACATTTAGTCATGAAGTATTGTGACCAAAACACGTCTCCTAAACTTCATAATGGTGACATCCACACAACGACAAATTCTAACATCATTAGACGTTGATCTTTTGTTGGTTTTAGGTTGTTGTAATAACTAACTAAAATCCAACAAACATCTCAAACCAACATCATATTGACATCATGAAATTTAATCATGAGGTACACTGTGAGATAAAAAAATATAATTTTTACATAACCTTCTTTTTTTTTTACTATTTTAAATTAGAAGACAAAATGTTGTAACTTGTATCCAATTATGGCAGTGTTTGCAATGAGTATTCCTATAATCTTTATATTGTGGAATGTAAATATATCTGCATAGCACACTACTTTTGATAAAGTGCATGAATGAGGAATAAAGAGCGGGACATGCATGATGTTAAATTGAGTTAAGCGCAATAGACACAGAAGTCCGCCTTTTGCTTGTTTAATCTTATTTTAATAACAAAATAAAATAGTAAAAATAACTATATTGTGATGTATCATTATTGTAAAATAAAATGTCTCATATTGTGAATTATGAAAAACACTGTCATGAACACTAGTTCAAAAGAGAGGACATGAAACCCATTCATCAGAAACCAACATTAGATTGATGTTGGGTTCTGACGTCAACTCGATTTTCATTTTCAACCAAAATGCAACGTCTGTCCGCCGTAGGATGTTGACGTCAATCTGACATTGGGATCTTTCATTTAGAATCAACTGGAATTCCACTGGAATTCCAATCAACCAATTAGATTTGAGGGACAAGCTTACAGTTTATTTACATTTTAGGCTTCCAACCAGGGTTAGGTGATTCTACATCAGTGTTATTCACCTTTGTTTTCCCTCTGATTTTAGGGATAAGTCATGTGTAGGGTTAGGTTTAGGGCTAGGGCTAGGGACAGGGTCAGGACTACAGTTTTGGCCAGGAATGTTGTTCTAGGATCAACAAAATATGTTGATCCAGGAACATGTCTTACGTGGCAAAATCACGGTGACCAATGAAACACCTTGAAATGCTGAAGGGCAAGAATAAGGTCAAAGCTCCACAGTAGCACCTCACTGCAGTACACGAGATCTAGGGGGCGGAGTTGGATCCAGATCAAAGGGGTGGAGATGGGTAGGTTTAGGGGTGGGTTTAGGGATCAGGGGGTGGAGATGGGAAGGTTTAGGTACATGTAAGGTGGGAGGAGTTGGATCTGGATCCAACTCCTCCCCCTGGATTTCGTGTTCTGCAGTGAGGACCATCTCAAGCTCCATTTCCCATGGTGGAGTATCACTGTTGTGTAGAGTTAACTTCTTTGAATATCATATTTATGAATATAGGATTTATGCGTTTCTATATCAACACTAGCAATGCCAAAATTAATTTGCAGCAGTCAGGTGGTAAAAGCAAGAGCTCTGTAAGTTGTTTACCTTGATTATTATTGTAATGTTATGTGCTTTGAGACATGAATTTAACGCCATCTCTCGTGATGTTTTGCAGAATCTGCTGTGTGCTTTCCTGTGTTTTGGAGGAGGCGTGGCTTGGGAGAGCACTCTGAAGGGAGGGTGGGAACCCATGCTTTCAAAGCTAACTTGCTATTGCTAGCCTCTCTGCACTTGCCTATCCTACCTTAAACTCTACATCATGTTAATGGAATGAATTATCAACATTATATTAAAATGTTTCTGGAAAGAAGCTGTAAGGAAATAAAGACTATGTAAAAAAAACACATCAGGGGAATAATGAACAGATTCTCTAATTGTTATTTTAGAAAACCGCATGTGCCGTTTTAAGGCATGGGTGTCTGCCAACTTTCCTACAAGATGGAATTTCAGCAGCAAGTGGCAAATGTCTTTGTTCTGTCATGATCTGACAAGCCCCACTAAAATGGTTTTAAATTACAACATGCGCGACCAACCTGTGAAAAAGAGGTGATGTGGCTGACAACAATTTTATCAGCATGGTTCCTTCTCTACGGTTCCTCACAGAGACCTTATTGCCATGAAGAGCATGTGGCAGAGAGAGTGGACTCGGCAGGCGGCCCCATCTGAGAGGAGGATGGGTGGCAGGGATGCCCATCCATTGAGATGAAAGCCACTGCTTTACTGATTAAACTTCGCAGGCTCCAGTTCGGTCTCAATGACGCCATGTCAATTACCCACAACTCTTTCCACCACCTGCCGTCTTCTATCCTCAAATTGCTTGTAATTAATGCAATTTTTCTCATCTGGCAATGAGGAAGCCTCACATCATTAGCTCATGCTCAGAGAATTGGGCAGTGGATTTAGGTAATGTGTCCTTTGTGACTAGATCTGCTATTCAGTCCTGCTGTGTTACCTACATGCCGAACAAAGGTAATTTAATCAGTCGAACGCATCATTGTTTGGTTGTTTTTTCCACTCTTTGTTGTTAGAAGCTGACATAAAAGCCTGTATTGATTTGAAAGCTGATGACGGTTTATTATGCCACATTGTCTAATGGGCATCACAGCTGTCTGGCGTCTTGCGTTTTAGAATAACATGTTAAACACATTGATCACAAGCTTATTGATCTTGTTTGATTAGTTTGCCCAACAAAGCAAAGCAAAAAGTAGCACATGGTGTTATATTTAAATGAGCAGTATTGAAATTACAACACCAGGAGAACAGCTTGAGTTTTTCTGTGCCTATAGGATGACCTATGACCCTGGCCTTGCGTTGCAGTGTTTCAAGGCACTAGCATTTGCATAAGTTGCATATGTCCTTTACAGGCCAATGGTCTCAATACTCATCTACCTTGGGTCAGTCAAACAATAAATCAGGAGCAAGATTATTAAACAGTTTAAAACTGTTATTAAACTGTATTAAACTGTTTCTGTAGCTAGAAAGTTAGAGCATGGTACTAACAATGCCAAGGTCATGAGTTTGATTTCAAGAGAATGCTTGAACTGATGAAATGCATTGAATCCTATGTTAGTCACTTTAGGTAAAAGTGCTTGCCAAATTCGTTGAAAAGTTTAGGCTCAGTAAAAAGTTTAGTTTTTTAAAGAAATTAATACTTTTATTCAGCAAGTATGCATAAAAAGTGACATTTATAATGTTAAACGTTTGGAGGTTTTTAAAATTGCTGGTTAGCAGGTTTTTTCTTGTCTTTTTCACAGCATAAATAAATGAGTAAGCTAATATGCTAACTGCAGAGGCTGTATGAATTGAGATTTTTGAATCAGTGTTTTTTTTTTTTACAAGCCTCTCTTAGATCTGCAGAGACAATGAGCATATTTACCAGACTGAGATGGAGGATTCCCTCTGAGCTGTCTCAGATGACAAATCAGGTTCAGACGTTCTCCACGGGGCCAGACACGAAGCACTTCATCATGCCAAGAATTACAGAACATAACAAAAAAATAAATAAAATAAAAAAAAACAGAGAGTGAAAGGACACTACCATATTCAAAATCAAGTATAAAGTGAGCTGTGAAAACACTTTAGTGTCGGCTGAACTATTCATAAAACGATGTCACACAAAGCGACATTCTTATTCAGATGTGTAAGCTCTCATTTTTAACATCAAAAAGAACAAATAGAGAATCTAATTGCTTGAAATCCCTAAAATGTTGGATTAATAGTGCATATAACCCTTTTCATCTTTCATTTTACAAGTATTTTACAAGAGCAAAACGGCAGGGATCATTTTGAGATGATTATGTTCACTTGGGCTCAGACCCATTGAAGATTGTCTTTCATCAGTGTAAAGAATTGAGGTGTCTTTAATGTGTTTCTGCATTTAAATACATATGGACGGAACACAACTGAATAGAACCGCTAGGGTCAAGACACATTTTTAAAAGATAAAAAGAAAAATCACATTGCGATTACTAAAGATTTCTATATCTTCACCATTCAGTCGAACATTGCAACATTACAGTAATATGAGTCCTCCGATGAATACATACTGTACATAACGCCATCCATATCTTGTTTTCCCTTAATCCAAACATGCACACACCTTTTCCTTTTAAACACATCCTCATTCACATTCATGACGTTAGAGCAGCTGATAACCGTCTGTATCGGCGTCAGTGGGAAAGGTATTGCATTTCAACTCTTGATAAATGCAGTCCTGCATTACATTTTTCTCAAAGGCAGAAAACTATTACACATCAGCACCAACCATCAAGGTATCAAGGGATGACTGAGAATGTAATTTCGAAAGAGGTAAATGTTTGGCATTATCTGAGCTTATCCAAAGGGATTCATCTACAGAGGGAAAAGAAGCCCTTCTAAAACAGAAAGCAAATATTGACATTTTCAAGGGAAAACTCTGATGGCTGTCCAGGTGTTTGATTTATGCTTGACTTGCCTCTGATCAATGTGAGATGTCCCCTGTGTCTCTGTGCTTTGGTTCCTGATAAATGTCATTATGACTTCCAGCACCAATCACAATCAGCTTCTGTATTTATTGTGTTTTCAGAACCAGCTAGAACATTTTTAAAAAATGACCTATTATGCTTTTTTACATTTTCAACTTTCTTTAGAGTGTAATCTTTAGAGTGTTGCTGTTTGAGCATGAAAATGGTCTACAAAGTTAAAAAGCATAAAGTCACTCTAAACGTAGTTATTCTCTATATCAGTGCGCATTGTTTCTGAACTCCCTGAAACGCCTCGATTGTAGTCTTGAGTTTTCTTCTTTCGTCACAATATTCCTCATTTAAATAATTCCCGCCCAAGGCATAAGCAAATAACAAAAAAAAAAAAACAGTGTGAAAAACAGTGTTTTTTTTAAAGCATGAAAAGCTAGTAGACCCCAAAAACATTTTTTTAAAAGATGCTCATGCGCAAGATGCTGAAATAGTAGTAACACATGCACAAAAATGCATAGCACATAAAAATAAATACTTAAATACTTACATTTTTAAATAAATACTTTTTTATTACATTAATTACACCTTTATTATATTACCTTTTATTACATGGCTTGGATGAATTCCAATGTAGAATGCGGTCTGTTATTTCTTGATAACAGACCGATGCGAACTATAACACACCGTTGCCATGAAAAACAGAGCGTTGCTATGAACGCGGAACGGACTATTTTCTTTAGCGGAAGCAATATAAACGTTTTTAAATCAATTAACTCCTTTTTAAATCAATATTTTGTGTCAAATTATTTATTTATTTTGTAGGTAGCCATGTAATAAGCGGGATAATGTATAGCGAGGCGGTTGTTATAGCGAATAACAACCCCTTCAGGCTGATTCAAGACCCCTCCGCTTCGCGTCGGGGTCCCGTTCAGCCTGTCGGGGTTGTTATTCGCCGCCTCGCTATACATTATCCCTTATATATTGTATTCTTTCTGTGTTTTTATTTGACACTTTTCAGTTCTGAATAACATTAATTAATGTTTAAACCTATGGCCTATTTATTTATTATTATTTTTTAACTTGACTCGTTGCATATTTTGGATGATTTAAGATGCATTGCAGATGAACAATATAAAAATTATATCTCACAAAAGAAAACGATCACATCGCACATGTTCTATCAGGGAACAGATGTCTGAGCAAAATACTTTTTTTTTTCTGTCAGGGTTTTAAGATTACCTGTCAATTCCACGGATTCTAAACCTATCTGGAGCATATTGTGGACAATACTAGGCTATGTCCTATCTACAGACAAAGCTTAATGAAAAAGCCAATCCAGGACAACAGATTGATGAGGTTCCTCCCAAAGGTTCCCACCAGCTCCCTGAAAACGCTTTTATCAGACAGTGCACCGGTGGTCTGACAGGGACAGACAGCTCTTCGGCAGTCAGCCTGGGAGGCTGATGAAAAGGTTTGTGAGATGACAAAGGCAGCGGAATAATATTTGATGCCCTAGTGACAGCCAACAGTGTCCTGGTGAGATTTCAAGGGGATTTCTGCAAATGAGGACTGACCGAGAGACCAACTGGAGACCAACTCCATGGCTGTTTGTAACTTAGCTGAACACCAAACACTCACTTGAAATACTTTATATGAATACAAATGGACCAGCTTTCTTGTTTTATTGCATCTTAAATAGCATTTGCATACACATGACCAATTTGCTGACTCTCTGTCTGGTGTGTGTCTACAGGTGGTGTCAGTCTGTCTGCAGTAATGTAGCTCATCTAC
Source organism: Scardinius erythrophthalmus (assembly GCF_964197995.2). Classification (NCBI taxonomy): domain Eukaryota; kingdom Metazoa; phylum Chordata; class Actinopteri; order Cypriniformes; family Leuciscidae; genus Scardinius; species Scardinius erythrophthalmus. The sequence goes on along the minus strand of NC_138242.1, from coordinate 24,850,142 downwards.
TGAGGCCAGATACACCAGTCTGAGACAGAAGATATAATCTAAGACCTTCCGTGTGCACTGATGGACTGAATAAGCAGAATGGATCAGCTCCAAGTGGAAAGCACAGCGATGGAATAAACCTGCCAGCCCTGCACCCATCAGATCTGGAGCCAGGACATTAGTTTGATAAGGCCTGGACAGAGACACATGTAGATAGATTGGCAAGGCCGGGAAAAAAAAAAAGTGTTCTTTGACGATGGACCCAAGAGATAGTAACAGAACATTTCCTGCATCATAATAGCATGTAGCATAGACCAGGTAAAATTAAATTCATATAATAAACAACAAAATGTTCAAAATATGGTGACAAACACATACCTTGTCTTTTCTTTCATAAAAAAAAAATCTAATATTCAAGAAACACTGTACAAAATGCATTTTCCATAACCTTTTACTATGTTTATTAAAGGAATAGTTCACTTAAAAATCTATATTCTGTCATCATTTACTCACCCTCAAGTTGTTTCAAACCTGTATGAATTTATATCTTCTGCTGAACACAAAGGAAGATATTTTTGTATGTTGGTAACCAAACAGTATTATTATTATTATTATTATTATTATGACCCTTATATTACTAGTCAGAGTTTGGACACCAACTCATAGTTATTTTGTAAAAAAAAAAAAAAAAAAAATCACATTTGTGAAATAGAGCAGCCAACATGAATTTTCATTAGATACAGAAGTGATAAATATCCCATTCGAATTAAGATTCCATCTCTAGCTAACGAGTTTAATATAAACCCCAGCAGAGTAAAGATCTGCGTGTGAAAGCCCTGATCTCTGCGCTGGATCAGAACGAAGGCCTCCCATCTCGTCCCTCTAATTGCCATCAGTTTTTTATAATCACGTTTAATGGGCTGTAGAGAGAGTCCTGTCACTGACCTTCTCAGACCTCCTCCCTTTCTCATTAAAGCAGACAGAGAAAGAATAGCCAAGTCTCTCCTCTTCTCCAACACACTCTGCCAACAGTTAAATTTAGCAGAATGTTATTAAAGCCTGTCATTCAAGTTCTCTGTTTGTTTTTAAAACTGCATTCCCATCAATACTGCTGACATGATGATATTATATTATCACTGAGGTAACAAAATTGATGTAGACTTTATCATGTTTATAGTCCAAACAAGAGAACGCATGTCTTGAGGATCACGCTAATTGTGAATAGCAGCTGCTGAAACAGTGATTTATTGCCAACCGTGGACCGCAAAACAATAACCGCCATAACCATGGCTCCTGCAGATTTTATGGAAGAACAAAATGTTCTCTACATTTATATGGATCTTGTAAAAAACAACAACTTATTATTCACACAGAAGCAATATTCTGGTTTTATTTGCTTACATTTCCCAGTTATGTAAGCTAGTTGTCACATTTTTAATCCATTTATAAGTAAAATTAAAGTAGGGCCCATTAAAATATTACATTTCCTTATTTGGCAGACTCTTCCCAGACAGCAAAATAGTGTCGGACCAGATCCGGCCCACTTCTGGTACGTGTGGAATCCACATGTACCAGATGTGGCCCGGATCTGTGCCGACACTGTTACTGTCAGGGTTTTATCCAAAGCGTTTTCATTTTTGAGTTTTTGTTTTTTAGTTAAAGGGATAGTTTGCCCAAAAATGATATTTAACCCATGATTTACTCACCCTCAAGCTGTTCGAGATGCATATGTCAATCTTTTCTCAGGCAAACACTTTTTCAGTTATTTTAGAAAATGTCTTAGATCTTTCAGTGGTTATAATGTGAAGTAATGGGGTCCACTCCTTCAAGTCCCAAAAATGTGCATGCATCCTTCACAAAAGTAATCCATCCGGCTCCAGGAGGATAAACGAAGGCCTTCTGAGGGTAATCCGTGCGGTTTTGTCGTAAAAATCTACATATTTAAAACTTTATAAACGAAAATAACTGGCTTCCGGTAGCGGTCGACGCGCGTTCACGGAGATGGATGCTGGCGTATGACGTAGAACGAACGTGACAGCGCAGCCAGAGAGCAGAGCAAAACAAAACTCTACGTTCGTTCTACGTTACTACGCTTCCTACGCTACGTCCTACGTCATACGCCAGCATCCATCTCCGTGAACGCGCGTTGACCGCTACCGGAAGCCAGTTATTTTAATTTATAAAGTTTTAAATATTTTTACGACAAAACGGCACGGATTGCCCTCAGAAGGCCTTCGTTTATCCCCCTGGAGCCGGATGGATTACTTTTGTGAAGGATGCATGCACATTTTTGGGACTTGAATGAGGTGGACCCCATAGGTTCACATTATAACCACTGAAAGATCTAAGACATTTTCTAAAATAACTGAAAATGTGTTCGTCTGAAAAAAGATTGACATATGCATCTCGAACGGCTTGAGGGTGAGTAAATCATGGGTTAAATATCATTTTTGGGCGAACTATCCCTTTAATGCATTCCCTTGGATTTGAATCCACTGCCTTGTCATTTTTTATGTCATGCTACTATTTGAGCTACAGGAATGAATTTATGCCACAATTTTTTTTTTTAAACATGACAACATGCACCTATGACAATATAAAAAACACGCATTTGCATGATTAGATATTTGACTCAAAACGACCTATAAATGCTAAAATATAGCCCCTCAGTGTGATAACTAGCCCCAGTCTCTGGTAGTGCATAGTGCTAGCAACAGCACGGTCATGGGTTTATCATATGATTAATCACAATTATTTCACCCTGTGCAACTAATTGAGGCCCAACTTGCTCGGGTGTCTAACTAACACTCAGACATAATGTTCGTTTTTGAAGACACATTAGCTCAAATGGAGCTTTTTTATGGATAATTGCTTTCAGGCTAGCTCTGCGGGCCGATCCACTAAACACCCGCACACTTTCATCCATCACATCACAGTCAAGATCCCAGTTTATTATTCCCCCTTTTCTAATTTTCCCTTCACCTGAGGGGTTAATCTCCTTCCGTAGTTCTAATGGAATCCTAACAATTACACAGTCTGCCCCCTACCAACAGCCACCTCTGTGTTTAACACTTCATGGCTTCAAGGTGACTGTTGATTATTTTCTGTATCCCCCCCCCACCCCCCCCACATTTTCTTTTATGTGTGCGTCAGGGCGAGGAGAGAAAAGTGTCTATCATATGAAATCAGTTTTCCTCCTCCCAGTTTGCGGGTCAGCAGTCCCAGTGGAGCGGCCGTATTACATAAATTAAGTTTAGGCTCAATTTTCTTTGCCCTACAAAGAATAGGTCACCTTGAACAAATTCAGCTCAAACTAGCATGCGAGCTAATAATCGGCGTGTCTTACCAAGACAAATGGAACGCCAGTAAACTCGACTTTATCCATTTCACCGCCAGTCATAATTCCTCAGCCAGGGTTTACCACCCGAGGTCCTGTCTGACATTATCTTCCTTTTATGATGACTGAGTATTCAGGTTGTGAGCTACACTGACGGAGGAAGGATGAGATTTCCAGATGTGTCATATATTTGTGCTGTTTTCTCATGGGTCTTGGAAACCTGAGACCTTCTCATTAATTTTGGAAATACCAAATAAATCAGCTGGGCAGTCTGGAAGTTGCAGTATAGTGGACAGAGAAATCCGACTGACCTTTATAGTCACCATGCTTCATTGCAGTGAATGACTTGTGACATTAATCTGCCGAAAGTCTGCTAGGGAAAAATTGGATGAGGTAAATCATTAAAAGCTTACAGTGATGGATTTCTGAAGGGGCTTAACTCTGATTCGTCACACTAGTAGAGCATCTTTGCCTTGGTAAACACGTTAAAAAGTAAGTTAGAGAGAAAGAGAGCGATGGACAACAGGAAGAGATGACAGCTTGTGTATGCATCTCTCTCTTTTTTATTCCAACATAACATAATATACATTATATTTAATAAAACATATATTATTTGTACTGTATATGTACTGCCATTAAAAAATGTGGGGCCAGTATTTTTTCAGCAAGGTATTAAACTGATCCAAAGGGACAATGTAAAGTGGATGTGTAAAGTGTGTACACTTTTGCAGGACAAATACTTCATGCTGCACAGGATGTAAGATTACTGTCTTACTCATTCAATAAAGTGAACATCCCTACTTTATTACTTCCATGTTATTTATTTGTTTTGAAAGATAACTGTAACTGCAGAACAGGTACAATAAACCTGATACGGGCACAAACAAATCCAAGACAATAATATCACAAAGCAGTGACTAAATTCCCTCTGCCGTACGGAAGGCTCAGACAATGACATTTCAGAAGTACGGTCAGTGGATTAAGAAGAACAGATATTGCATTTTACAGCGGTTAAAAGAGGAGAGTGCTGTTTATGATTTCCATAAATATATCTCAAAGGGGTCACTGTCATATCGAATGAGGCAAAATATTCCTCTCGTGCCTTATGTACGACTGCCTCTGGCCAGCCGATGTAATTTCGCTACAAGTTTCGATCAACAAGTACTATAAGAGTGAAAATGCTGCAGGGCGCATCACAGTCACAGCCAATCAGAACTTATTTGATGAATTAATTTGGGCCAATGATATTTCACTGTGGAAATAGAAACCAAGCAAAAGGAACTTTGTTGTGCTCTTGTGTGAATGTTGCTGTAAAAAAAAAACTCCATACTCAAGGGGGCTATAGAGTAACCTTAAAATGTTTGAGCAATTACACTTTGTTAACCAACTTTAATTTAACAGCAGTTTTCACTTCAAACTTTTGCTCTAGCATGACAGTTGTTGACGTGCAAGAAAAAGTCATATTATTCGTTCACTGAACCAAACCGAATGAACAGCAACATTTCATTTGTCAAAACACTGTGAAATATTGGGTCTCATTCATAATTCATAATTGCGTGGATTATTCCATATTTGAACATGAAGCAGATTTTCCAATTTTTTTAATCAAATTTAGTATGAAAGTACACAGTATGCGTGCTTAGTAAATAACAGGGTAAAACTTTATTTTGATGGTCCCTTTTGAACGTGCTGTTGACTATAAGTAACTTTGCAACTATATGTCAACTAACTGTCATTAGAGCATTAGTAGACTGTCTGCTTAATATCTGATAACTCTTTATTGTGATGATCCACCAACAGACATTATACTGACTATAAGTAACTTTGCAACTACATGCCAACCTATTCTAACCCTACAAGTTTACTAATACTCTACTAACACTCTATTGAGAGTTAGTAGACATGAAGGTGCAACGTTACTTATAGTCAACAGAATGTGTTAAAGGGACCATCAAAATAAAGTGAAACCAATAACAGCCATTGGATGTGAATGAACCGGATGAACTGCTTTATCTCGTTTATAAATGAATCAAATGAATCAGGCATCTAGTTTATGGATGAACATCTACATAAAACTTATTTCCTCAGCCTCAGTGCATTCACACAGAAAAAAAAACTGCAGTTCTAGTGCACTGAAAAGCCATGGTACATCTCTATCGACCTGTGAGAACTGCAATTTGACAGACAGGTAAAGATGTAAACAGGCTTGATATTTGCTCATGATTCATTCTTCAATGCCAATACCAACAGCTTGTGATTTTTAGCCAGCCACCAGTCGTCTTGGACACAATCGTTGCCTCGCACATATACGGACCCCAGATCATGAAAGCGTAGAGCCATGTCATATCCGAAGCAAAGGCAGCCACACAGACGCAGACGCATGCCTCAATGGTGTGTGAGAATGGTGTTTAAAATGCAAACTTTTAAAAGGGCAGCACAGTAAATATCCTCTGCGGAGCGCTGATAAGGTCAACTGTCAATCTTCAGGCACCATGAGGCAGAGAATGTGAAAATGGGACAATTCATTTCCCCTCTTTAAGCTGTCATAGCAGGGCTTGTCATGCATGCCATTACATGGGGCCAGACTGTAACAAGCTCCCTGGGATGTAAAAAGATATGCACATAATAAAAGCGCCCTCGCCAGTCTGCCAGTGATTGACTGTGAGTGCAGCCGTGGGCGACACAGGGCTGTGCCCACCTATGGCTTGTGAATAGTTTTCTATTTATAAAGATATGGAGCCTGCTGTTTTATGGCCGTGTAGAGATGGGATTTGGGGCAGGATAACACACAAACACTCTCAAGACCGTCTTGCAGGAGCCTTGAGAGAGATTTTGATCCACAGAGGAAGAAGGGGCAAGTTCTCGCTTGAAAACTTATTTTGCCCTTTTAAACACACGCTCTAACCGCGTGCTGTAAACGTGCATGGTTAGAGAGTGTTCGAGCTTTGAAAAGTGAAGATGATGAAGATGATTCATGCCTGCTGAAACTAATTTGTCCAGTGGATATGAAGGCCGCAGATCTGTGTTTTCTAACAGGGAAACCTGTCTGGCCAAAATAAAGCTGTTTAGGCATCACTGATTCCTTTTTTACATCTGCCTTCTCACAATGTCCAGCTGAGGCCCCTTCACGGCATTTTCCTTGAAAACAGCACAACAGCATTGTAAAAAATAGTTGTGAATACAGCAAAGATTAGTATGCTTTACAAGAAATGCTTTTTTTGTCCTTCTACTCAATTCAATGTTACTTGCTGTTTCTTTATTTTAGTGAAAATTGGTGAAAATTAAAAAAATTCTAATAAATATTCAAATCAGTGAACTGTAACTCAAGAACTTGTTGCTTCTTTTGTGAACTTGTGCTCTGCACCTGCTAATTTTAAAAATAATATTAAATGGCATTCACTGGCATGACATTTTTTTCAGAGAGAAATCTTATCCATTGTATTTCATATGTATATTTATCAACAATATTCAGATAATAATTGCATATATTAACTTATTAATTATAGACCATGGTGGGGGTGGGACTCAAATTCAAATGTGTCAGCAATCGTACTGGTTAAAAATGTGTGTACTGGCGCCTAGGAAGTTATGAAGCCAGCCAATAACAGAGTTTGAGAAGGTGCTTGGCTGCATCCGAATATGCATACTTCCCTACTATAAAGTAGGAAAACAGTGTGTGAAAAGAGTAGTATGTCCGAATTCATAAAATTCGAGGCGGAAAGATGATCTGCAATTTGGCGAGATTCTGAGATTCGCGTATAAAACATTCTATTTAATGGTCGTGAAGTAAGTACTTTTTCAAAAGAAGTACATACTCATGCAATTTAAGATGCAGATCTTGCTAGTTTTCAATGCAGGATCCATCAGCGAATGGAAACTAGGAAACTTTTTTAAATTTACAAAGATTTGCCAAGTAAAAACCTAAACATACTCATCAGTAGCTTTAATTAGAAATATTTAAGTTAAATTTACTTGGAATATGGAATTAAGTAAACTTTACTTAACCTAGTTAAGTGAAAGTAACACAGAAAATAAGTAATTTTAACTTGGCTAGTAAAAGGTTGATTAATATCGATTTAATTGAAATTTCCTTTGCATTACATTTCACTCAAACAATAATATTGAATTATACAAGTCATTTATAATATGTGCTTTACTTAGATTATCTATGTAATTTATACTACAGCCTGTCAGATGCTAAGCATCATGTGAATGCAAAGACCTCAATACTTGGTAGACAATACACAATGATGGTAACATTTGATGGATCGTTTTTGTGTTTGAATGTGTCATTTTGAGCAGAAAATTTACTCGAAATGTCACAAAATGGCAAGTTACTAATCCTGACAACAAAAGCAATGATAAAACAGTGTAAATACAGCTGGAAACCAGTGAAAAATTAACCTCATTAATTATTCAAGGTCCAGTGCATGATGGGAACCCCAGTATCAGAAAAGCTGAGTAATTTTTACTTAATTTTACTGAGTTGATATTTATGCTTTCATTTCTACTCGCTTGAATTAAGTACTGATATGGAATTTACTTAGGTTTTTTTTATTCTTGCCTGAACTAACTTTTTCATGTAAATTACATTGTTGTTTTTTCAGTAGTATTTACTTCACCAAAAAATCATTTTTTACAGTGGGGGATCAAATTTAGCTGGTTAGTATGGCCTTGTTAGCGCACCATGATAAAAGTTGAAACTATAATTTGGTTCTAAAAAGCATTTTTGTCCATTGACAACCATTTAAAATTAGCCATTCAAATTTACATTTGGCAGACTTTTTAATCCAGTGACTTGTATTGCATTCCAAAGATATTTTCTCAGGAATCAAACCATGTGAAAAACTGTTTGTATTCTCACTAAATAATTGCATCATATTGCTAACATTTCATTATATTACAGTAGATGTTTTACCAGTACCTGATTCTTTTTTAAGGCTTTTAAACACGAGAAATGAAGCCATCCAGCATTTTCATGACACTGTAGCTAGTTTTCACATCTGGATGGTTATGAAAATAGCATATGTTGAATATGCTTTATTGTTTAGAATAGCATGCACCAATGAACTGTGCACAACAAGCTGAAGGACATATGTTAATGTAAATAGGGTCAATGATTTCACAAAGTCTTTAACTTTGAACTTTCATCTAGTGTCAGATTTGCACGTTCAGGATCAGTGGTCATGCAGAGGCACAATCTGTTAATTCCTCTGTAATGTGAAAACAGCTCCTGTTGTGGCATCAGACCCCGTATATTTCATTAAACTGTCATCAGGCTTGAAACACAAGCCTGGATCGCAAGGCGCCACAGTCTAATTCGGCCCCCCTCCTGTCTCCACTGTCTACACTCACTGTCACTGATATTAAACAAATATTTTCACTCTGGTGGAGGGAAATCTATAGGAGCAGCAGGCCGAATTCAATGCGGCTTTGTGTTGGAAGAACGAAAGCCAAAAGAAGGGAAATTAGTTTTTAGGTGTAAAAACAAGACGGAGTGAATTGGCTTCCAAGGATCACTGTTTTAATTTGTGCAACGGTATTTATATTGCATTTTTATCATTGCATATGTTTCCCAACGGACCTTGGATTGGTAGTAACAAAAATGTGCTTTCTCTCTTTTAATTAGAGCTGCCAATCAATACTAATTTAATTTAATGACAAATACCAAATTAAATATATACATATATTAATTGCCACCCAATAAAGATGATTCAAAGACATTACTCTGGCAGACAAAAGCATTGAATGGACATTGCAATTTTAAAGTATTATCTTTGTATATCTTAATCTTTATTGATGCGTAACTTAAGCAGCATCCGTCTTGAGGAGCCCTCCAGCAGTCTTCCTCACGCTGTGCATCACTAGCACACGATTGTGGCCCTATCTTTATTTATTTAAGCCTCATAATAAATTCTCGGATGGAAGAGACACAAATGATGATAAATTCCTGCCTCTGACTTTGTGGTAATGCCGTATTTACCAGAAGTCAATCAATTTGCCATAGAAGCGCGTCGCGGAGGGAATGCATTGTGGGAGAAGGAGCAGAAATGGAGATTGATTCTTAAAGGGTGACGCTCTCTCAATCACCCAGCTGTTGCAGATACAGACTAAAGGATGATGGATGACACTGCGTCGTTGGCTGGCCGGTGTGTCCAGTTAGGGCTAAAGAAGCACACCTGTTCTAGTTTTAATCCTCCATGTCCAAGGAAATTGATTGTGAGGTTTTCTGTTTATCCACGGGCACAAATGGGACAGACCTTAAAACGGTGGTCAGCCTCCATCCTCAGTATGTCAAACTAGGATTTGTGACCTTTGTTGTCATATGAAGAAACTAAATGGCAATGTTAGCATTTAAATGGCAGGTTTACAGTTGAAAAAAAAATGTTTTTTATCAAACTTTGCGCAGAGAGAAATTTCAATCTTTTACTGTCTCTGAAAAACGTTAGAAGAATTTTTTTAATATCATGCAATGTGGTCAAAAGTGATGTCCGGAGGGGATATTTGTTTTAATGAACCTGCAATTTTGATAAAACCACCAAAATATGAGGAAAAACTTATTTAAAAATGGTCTGACAAAATGATTTGGCATAAAAGGCAAACTGCTACAGGGTTTATTTTACTATGCAAAACAATGCATAGAAAATGACAGCCTGGACAAAAATTATATCCACACAATTTGGCATGTTTCATTGCGTTTTCACAAATAAAACAATTGACTCCATGTGCAACTATACACAAAACGCTTACAAAATTGTTAACACATTCTTAATTATATTTGAATGAAGGGTGAAGATGTCAATTTTCTCAGGCCGGACATCACTTTTGGCCTCTAACTTTGGCTTATTGGTTTTATTTGCTAAATAAAATGCAATGGTTCTCATTAAATTAGATAAAATAAAATCTCATTAATAATTAAATGAAAAATAAAACTAATAAATAAAACAAAAATAGGCCACCATTATGTCATAAATCAAAGATGTAGATTTCTGATTCTGAGTCGAATGGAACATAATAATTGGAGCCTTATTTTAGCATGACATTTAATCCGTTTTTAAAATGTGTTCCACAGAAGAAAGTTGGTAACACTTTATTTCAATGGTCCACTTTAGTCATTCAACTTACTACAGAATAAGTAACTTTGCAACTGCATGTCAACTAACTCTCAGAGTATTAGTAGACTCTAGGTTAGGGTTCGAGTTAGTAGAATAAGTTGGCATGTAGTTGCAAAGTTACTGTTGGGGGAGTATAAAAAAAGTGTTAGCAGATATTAAGCAGATAAACTATTAATACTCTATTGAGAGTTAGTTGCAAAGTTACTTATAGTTAGTAGAATGTCTAAAGTGGACCATCGAAATAAAGTGTTTCCAGAAATTCATACGTTTTTGGAAGGACATGAGGGTGAGTGAAATATATGAGAACTACCAAAACTGCCTAAATGAGCAGAAAATATCACATGGCAGAGCAAGACAGACTCTAACGAGGGAAAATATGATCAATATTTCCGACCTCCTGGACTCGCGTCAATTCTAAAAGGTCAGAGATCAAGTAGGCTTGAGTTCTCTCGTTAAGACGTCATTAGCACTTTAAGTGGAGCATCATTGTCTTGTGTCTCTCCATTTCTTTAAGGTTAATTGAGTGAGGGCATGTCCTGTCACTGAGCTCAACATTAATATATTCTTTTCTTAACACCGCAAATCTCTTGAGGAAGAGAGCAGGCCCTCCAGCACACATTTTAATTATATTAGAATAACTGTGATTGATGCTTTTTTTAAAATTGAGGCCCACGTCGAGACTTAATGTCAACATTCATTAAGCAGCCTTGCATTTCAATAAGCAAATATTTAACCTAGGATACGCTTTCATTATTAACTCATTCTGACCGATCTAATGAAACATAATTTGTTCTTATTCCTCCTTTTCTTTTTCCTTTCTCTTCCTTTGTAATTTGTTTTATGTTTTCAGGACACTGAAGCATCTACCTCTCCAAGTACTTTAATTGTACAGTCTGGATTTGTGGTCTAGTCTTGCGTTTAATGGCAGCAGAAACAGAGGCAGCCTAAGGCATCACAGATGTGTTATAAGCGACTCCAGAGAGCCAGACCACTGTCAGAGCCCACCCAGCCCGCAGGTGCACATCCACAGACACACACACACACACAGCTGCCAGAGAGAGCTGTCATTATGAGAGAAAAGAGAAAGCAAGAGAGAGACAGATGGAGAAAGAGAGGAAAAAAGTCTATGTTCACGATGAAATAGCATACCGTTCACAAAAACCCACCAATAATATTCTAACTTATGTACATACACGTACCTTGAAAAGAGACATGAACATTTAGAAATAAATGAAAAGAAGTGAAATCATTTCATACTAAAATTTTCAGTTATTCTAATATATTTAAAAGGTGTTAATATTATATATATTACAGCTCATACACGTACTGTATGTACCGTGCAAAGACACATGAAAAGTTAAATATTACTGAGATTTTCAGTTATTGTAATATAATTAAAATATGTGACCCTGGACCACAAAACCAGTCACATGGGTAATTTTTTTTAAATTGAGATTTATACATTACCTGAAAGTTGAATAAACAAGCTTTCCATTGATGTATTGTTTGTTAGGATTCAAAATTCTGAGATACAACTATTTGTAAATCTGGAATCTGAGGGTGCAAAAAAATCTAAACATTGAGAAAATCGCCTTTAAAGTTGTCCATTTATGTGTGCGATTGTGCTGCATTCACTCACAAAAATAAATGTTTTATATATTTACGGTAGGAAATGTACAAAATATCTTCATGGGACATTATATTTACTTAATATCCTACTGATTTTTGGCATAAAAGAAAAATCGATAATTTTGACCCATAGGCTACAGTGTATTGTTGGCTATTGCCACAAATATACCCATGCGACATGTGACTGGTTTTGTGATCCAGGGTCAAAATTATCAATATATCTATAATTATATTAATATAACTATAATATACTGTATTTGTGTGTGTATCTGTGTGTAGATACAATATACGCACACATATAAAAAATAATATAATAATAATAATAAAAAAAAAAATATATATATATATATATATACAGATATACTTCTATATTTGTGCATACCGTATGCTTATTTTTATATGCATGTGTAAGCATCACTGTATAACCCACTTTGTACATTTTATAGCAGAAAAGTAGACGTGCACTACTGAATTAGGGAGCTGATACACCCATAGAAAATAATAAACATAACAATTTTATGACATAACAAGACCCTATTTGATTGGCTCCATTTATTCTCATTTTAAATTGACATCTGGGTAAAAAATGCCTAAACCTTTGGCAATTTAATCTAATCAAAACTTTAGGCAACTGAATCAAATGCAGATTACATTGGAGTATTCTGAGCAGTGTGTTCTGTAGTATACTGTATATAGTATTCTATGCATACAAAAATTGCATAGGCTACTCTGCACACTATACTATATAGCCCTTCTGCAGATATGGTTCTAGTTTGCTATTTTGAGCATAGACAAATAGAAGGTTTAGTATTCTATGAACAGACTTTGTTCACTCCAGTTCTAAATTAAACATAGGACATTGTGTTGTCTTACAGACTAGACAAATGAAATACACATCGTTACCAGATATGTCAGTCTGATGCAATTTTATGCAATGTGTGTGTGCACTCAGCAGAAGAGCTTTTTGTGTCACCTGTGAGGACAAAGAGTGGACTGCTTGGCTCACGCTTCGAAGAAAAATGATATTGGTTTTAATCACCATGACTTGATGGACACTGCGAGATGAAGGCAACTCTCACATACACAAGAACACCACTGGATACAAAACACGCTATCATAAATCACAAAGTCTCAGGTTGCTTTTTTCAGCTAATCCTAGCCAATTCTCACATTTGTATTCCCTTGCAGTCACACAAACTGAATTTATTCGATTGGTTCTTGCCATACATGGAGTTGCTACAGATTGAAAAATGAGAGACTTGGGTGTCTTTGTTGTAACCATGGCAACATGTACATGCCCATGCTGTTAACATGTAGACGCTCTTCTTGTGCTTGTTATTGTTCAGACAACCATGTCTTATTTTCAAAGCAACTCTCTCTTAAATGTCGACTCACAACTTTCTATTTGCAGATTTTACCCTAAAAGGTTATAATATTCTTATCATGACTGCTACTTCAACTCAAATACCTGAATACAAAAACGTTTAACCCAAAATCACATGTTTTCAGGCTCAATTTACATTTATAGGCATCAAAGTATGCACCAAGTACATATCCACACAATTTGAATAAAGTACATATACAGTATGTTTATAGGCCACAAAATGATAAATAGAACTTACTGTTCTAAACTAGGTATCATTTTAAGAACCTGTTCCAAGAACCTTTTTGAACTGGATGTCAGCACCACATGTATCCTTTGCGTGTAAAGCAATCCCAGAACACACTGCAACATGCACAGTAAAAAAGTGAACTTTCAATATATCACTGTTTAATTCAGTACAGCAAAGTATAGGTAAAATATCTGTATCTAATCACAAAGTGGTCTATTTCACTGATTATGTGTACTTTGTATTTTTTGTGCTAGCTTGAGTGTGTTGTTGTTAGCTAAGCAACATGCTAACATTAGCCACTGCAACTGTTCTGTTTGTAATCATAAAACCAGGAAGACAATCAGCATTTCCAAGCCTAGATCCTCTGGGTTTTCAGTTGTTTATAATTTATAGCGGCTAATGTTAGCATGCTACACTCCAAAAAACATGAATTTTGAAGCTGCTGTAGCCTATAAAAAAATGCTAACAAGTTGCTATAAAAAGGACTGAAATTACCACAACATATGCTGGGTGAATCAGACAAGCGTTGTTGTCAGTGTTTATAGCAGCAACCTACGCATCCAATTCCGTAGTAAGTGATTAGGTTGCTGACTATATGCTAGGATTTGGAACAGAGATATTGACTCTAGCTGCTGGTTTTATTTTGCAGCATTAATTAAACACTGTGCTGTAATCAAATAAAAGGTGGAAATCATTGGCTGCAGTACAACATGACAAAACGAAACAGCTGTGGGGGAGCTTAAACTGGGAGAAGTTAAGGAGGCAAAACCCTCACTGCCATTCATCGAAGCCCCTCCAGATGGTGGCCCACTGTTTGAGCAGAGCATGATGGGAATAGCAAAGACCTCTGCTGTGTTTGCTTTCAGTTAGCATGGATCTCACGAGCATATATTGGAAGAGGTAGAAGGGAAGAGAAGAGACAAGCGTCTGACAGTCTGTTTACCTGTGTGTTGATTCACTATTGCTCTGGGGAGTGCAGGTTCAGGAACCATTTTCTGGTGACAGATGTTCAATGTTTTCTTTGGAAATGACCTTTCATTTCATTCCTGATTTTTCTGCATTGGTGATGCTTTAAATGAAACAAAGTATTATAATTGCATAAAATATACACTGTAAAAATTGATCAGTTGACAACTTAAAAAAGTGAGGAAACCCACTGCCTTAAAATTATTAAGTAAATAAACTTCCTGTGTAATTACAAAAAAAAAAAAAAAAAGTTATGTGGAATTGTCAAATTTACTTCATAATTTCAAGGCAACCGGTTTCCTCACTTTTTTAAGGTAAGTCAAATGATCACTTTTTACAGTATATATATATATATATATATATATATATATATATATATATATATATATATATATATATATATATATACACACACACAGTACTGTGCAAAAGTCTTGGGTACGTTAGTATTTTCACAAAGAAATATGGTTTTAAGTCAGTTATTTATAACTTTAGCTGTATTGTGTCAGTAGGAAATATTTCTTTAAAATAAATGGCACTTGGATCAATATTTTGTTAAATAATACAAAAAAAATACAAAAAAACATTTATAGCTTTATAAATGTGGTCTGAATGTCCATATATATATATATATACACACACACACACACACACACACACACACACACACACACACACACACACACACACACTAACATATACCAATACATACATACATTCACATTAATTACATTATAGACACAAACAAGAACAAAAGGCTAAAAATATTAACATATTTATTGGACAATGTTCAAAATGCATACAATTCAACAAGAGCTTTATGAAATAATAACCAAACCGGTACACAAATCATCACAATGTTGAAAATTCTAAACAAAAGATACACAGAAAATTAGAGGTAACATATTCAGGTACTGACTGAGGAGCTGGTTTGCTAAAGTCAATGACTCAGTGACCCTTCATCGAGTTATCTGATCGCGTATCCATTACTGACCCTGTACAAGCCAGAGAAGCTTTTTACACTCAGGGCTGAAGTACTCCAGTTTAGAAGTGGGTGGCAAAGTGCATCACATGTGTACACCTCAGTGTAAGTATACCAGATATGATTCAATTATGTAATGCACGGTGCGGTTACTCGTACAACGAAGCAACAGTCCTGACTGGCTGAGTTCTAGAGGCCGACTGAAAAACCATCCAACCATTTCGTAATACTGATACTTTCGGACAAAAGAGAGTGGCCTCTTATAGTTTAATTGACGACTTCCAGACACATAGTTAATATCTTTCAAACAGCGCTGCACATCTTGACCGCTGAGTGACATATATTTATTATTCTCAGTGCTAATCCTGGCTGATATTCAAACCTGGCAATCAAAGTTTAAGAAGTTGGGTGTTCACTATCGGGGATGTGTCTTGGCTAAAAATGTCTAACCAAGGTCCTGATGCAATGTGCAGGTATAACTCGGTAACAGTTAGTGTGGACTTTGTAAACTGCCAGACCAAAGTTTGCATGATAATAACAGTACTTCAAAAAATGGAACACACAAACAACTGCATTTATTATTTCTAAAAAAATCAATGTCAAAAATGCTTCAAGACAATGTTTACTGCATCGAACTGCAAAAGTTTGTGTGCATGTTTGTGCTGTGTAAATAGTAGGCTATAAACTAAAAACATGAAAAATGAGAACTCTGAAATCATTCCAAGAAACCCAGGATTCAAAGTGTATCGTTTTGGGTTGGTAGAGGCTTTTTGCAATGCTTCATTAAATTATTCGCTGTTATTGTTGCCGCATGGGAAATTACAAATCTGAATAGGCACATATGTTTCAGTAATCTGACAATTAGGAATAGCTCCTAATTAAGAATTACTAAAAGCACAGAGCAGATGTGCCCATTATTACAATTATAACCTTGACTTGCATCAAATATTTGGAAGAAATAAACATTCTTCGTTATCCTTTCAATTAAATTGAACTCAATGAGCTGAAGGAACACTTTCCCGGAGAGGTCACAGAATGAGAGAATAACACTGTTGTTGTTGCCTCTGCAACATTTAGAACGTGTCTGCCAACATTATAATTACTGTATATGAAATAAATATTATTTAGCATTTTTCTTACCAGAATGCTCAAGATTGGCTTATTAAATCATTACCGTTTCATCTAAATACTTTGCAACTGCACTGCAAAAAAAAAAAAAAAAAGATTTAATTCAGTATTGTCCTGTTTTCCAATAAATTGGTTGATTTTATAAACATCCTAAACCCAGATATATTAATAAATATAAAATAAGATACACTACCATTGAAAAGTTTGGGGTCGGTAACATTTGTTATCTTTTTGAAAGAAAGAAATATCTTATACTCATCTTGGGCTGCATTTATTTGATCAACATTACAGTAAAAACAGTAACATTGTAAAATGTATACAATTAAAAAAATCTGTTTTCTGTTTTAACACGTTAAAATGCAGTTTTGATCAATTAAACACAACTTTGCTGAATTATAAGTATTAATTTCTTTCAAAAAATCTTACTGACCAGTAGCGAGGTGTACAGTAGTGGATATTGTAGAAAATAATGCGTTTCAGGGAATCATGCAAGACAAAAAATTAGGATGTTTAGATATTATTCTTATGTTTAGTCTTTTTTTTTTCTTTTTTTTTACTGGAAAACAAGACAAAATGGAAAAATACCAAAAGTAAATAAAGGACTTATGATGACAAAACATAAATATGAACACTGAAACTGAAAGGCATCAAACAGGAAGTAAATCCGTAGACGACAGAACCGAGTAGGCAGTTCTGTCTGATCTGCTGCCATTTTGAATTGTGTATCAGTGAGAAAAAAAAAATCCTGAGAATGCTTAGCTTTACCCAACACCATAAAGCTAAATTATCCATTACATTCTACAGCCTCACAATCCTTGTCTGTTCAAAGCTAGAGTTGAAGGTTAAAATAAGAGTTACCACCTTGCCATAATTTACAACTGACAAAAACCTTCAAAACACTAAGTCATTACTGTACAAATACAATAACCAACACTGTACAATGTCTCGAATTCTACTGCAATACAATCTTTTCTTCTTCAATCACACCATTTCCAAGTGCAAAACAAAGCACTGCCAAGAAACATGGGGCGAGAAACCAGAAAATGGAGGATGAACTTATTTTTAGAGCACCAGCATCTGTTGCGGACAACTTTTTACACGGGATTGTGAACACGGTGCACGGAATTACATGGAAATTGTATGCTAAACTGTTTAAGCTCCACCATTTTGTTATCAAATCAAATGGAAATGTAATCTGAAGGTACCAAGCACTCTGTAACCATCAGAGCGCTACGCTAAAAGGGTTCCAACACAAATACAGGTTCAACAGTCCACCGAGTGCAGCTCCATCAACACCAGGACGATTTAGGGATAAAGTCTCCCTCATTAAATGCTCAACACATATCCGGTCTCCTTCCAACAAAGATGTCCATAACGGCTCACGTTCGTGATGAAATGCATTTAATGAGGCGAAATACTTTAAATACGCAATGAAATTAGAAGAAAAGCCACATCAAATGGAGTGGCTTCACAAAAACGTTTTGAAAAAGTCAGAAAGCTGCTGCCAGTGTGAAGGAAGGACGACATCTGCCCTCTTCATGACATCGTCACGCTGTCCTGTCTCTGGAGCCACAATTGCTTTGCATTCCTTAAACGTCTCTCGTTTCTCTGTTGCTATGCATCGGATGTCAGAACTTGTCGAAAAGTGACAAGCGTGGGCTCTCGAAACTCTTGGTTCTCTGCGGTGGAATTGACATATTCCAAAGACGCTGCTGAGGGCTTGACGGGAGCAGACCGGAGTGGCATTCGGGGTCAAGGAGCGGCCATCCTACGTACCGTTTAAATGTGTGTGTACGCGTGAAAGAGAGATCAGTGCTTCATTGCTTTCTAAAGGCGAGCTGTCTTTGCTGAATGCTTCTAAACTATTTCCACATACACAAGTCTTCAAGGACATCTCGCTGAAGGTTTCCTCATCCTCGCGGTTCACATTGAGTGTCTTATTGAAGTAAATCGTACTGGTATCACTCGCAAAAAAAGATTTACAAGACACAATCGGTGTTTCTTCTCAAGGTCTTTCTTCTGTACAATGAGGAGTGGAGCGTGATGTTCACAGTGCTGTGATGTCACATGGTGTTGATTCTTGTCCTTACTTCACTTGGATCAATAAATATCCACTTTTAAAGTCCACAGTCTTTGAACATCCAGAGTGATCTACTGCCTTAGAAGATTTCTAGATGCTGATCACAAAAGGGAAGGTACCCGCCCATTCTCCTGTAGGGCTGAGGAACTTCAGTGCTGGTAGAGAGATACGACGGAGTCATTTTGCAGCAAGACGCTTCCATTGTGGCAAGATCGCTCCCAATCTCCTCTTCGGTGGAAGCGGAACAAGTCGAGGGCGTTGAGGTGAGGCGCTATACCTGAACTTGAGTCCCATGCTGTGCCTGAAGACACTGGATACTAGATAGGATCTTTTTCTGATGGCCTGCCAGTGCTACTCCTATCTTATCCAGTTCACTGTGAGAGAAACGAAGAGACAGAAGAAAATACCTTAGCTAAGGGTGGCTATGTTTAGAATACACAACCACATTACTCAAATTGATATCTTGCACTCTTAAAAATAAAGGTTCTTTATTGGCATCTATGGTTCCATGAAGAACCTTTATCATCTATGGAAACTTTCCATTACACAAAAGGTTATTTACAGTGGGAAAAGGTTCTTTAGATTTTTAAAAAATGTTTTTTTTTTACACTAAGAAAAAATGGTTCTTTTGAGAACTGTTCTCTGAAAGGTTCTTTGGGGAACCAAAAATGTTTCTTCTATGGTGTCACTATCAAAACCCCATTTTGGAACTGTGTACATGGACGCAGAGCACGCATATTGTACTGAACGATACCAATGCATACCACTCAAACTTCGTACTACATCGATTTTAAACATTTTTTGTTGGACTCAATATTTGAATAAAATGCTAAAATGCACAACATTTTTTTACATACAATTGAATTAAAATGTATAACAACTTCCATTCCAAGTTCCTAGTCAATAACTCGTAATGAGGTCATGTGATAATGTGGTATACTACTGCTGCATACTTATTTTTGATCAAACTGCCAAAATGTAAATAATTATACACGAAAACGAGATAACTGGTTACCAATTTAACATTTAATATTTAATGAATTAAACAAGCAACGCAATATCACAACATTATAGCAAACTATTGTTTGGAGCATTTAACATTACATTTTGCATACTCTTTTACATAATTCTTATAAAACAGTAGGCAGTATATGGTGTATAATTAGCAGTAAGTAGTTATCTAGTACTCAATTTCAAATATAGCTGGTATTATCATAACGCCATACTACTGAACTATTTTTTTGCATTATGTATACTGTGCACAGTTTGATTCTCAGTATGCAGTAAGCTGATATACCATTGTGAACAGTCTCTTGAAATGCCAGCAAACATCTCATAATAACATAAATGTGAGGTCTATAAGTAGGTGTTGTTTACCTGGAACTGACATACAGAACCGAGTCCAGGGTGACGTAGCCGGCACTACAGAATTGTTCCTTATATTGACCCATTTTAATCAAGTCCAGCCAGTCTTCCACTGTGTTGACCCCTGTGTCAGGAGTTACTGGGTCCTCCCTGTGGATGGAGGAGGAAGTGCAGTTAGAATAACAGCCTTATATACTGTACCCATGTCATTTCACATCTAGTATGACATATGCCAGAACTGCCTTGAAGAAAGCCTTCTATATTGATCTGTGGTGATGTCTGATGTACACTACAAGTGTAATGTTTTTAAAATGCTCAGTCACCAAGTCTGCATTCATGTGATCAAAAATACAGTAAAACAGTAATATTGTGAAACAATTTTACAATTTAAAATAACAGTTTTCCATTTAAATATACTTTAAAATGTAATTTATTTCTGTGATTGCAAAGCTAAATTTTCAGCATCATTACTCTAGTCTTCAGTGTCACATGATCCTTCAGAAATCATTCTAATATGCTGATTTGTGAGCATTTCAAAAACATTGACCAGTAGTGTATGTATCCATTTTTTGCTGTGGTTTGGTAAAATCTCATTTAGATTTCTACAAAATCCATGCTGTCTTATCAGCTAATATTTTTAACAGAAGTGTTGCCATGATGTGAGCATTTGTAAAATCACTCACAAACACAAATTACAGTTTCAAGAGTAAGAAACCAGCTTGTTTTCTATGTTCGAGTGTGTGTACTTATCAAGCTTATCAGAAGCGTATCATTGCCTGGACATGTAATGTTTTCCAGATCCAGAAGGGAGGCAGATTGCACCAAACCATGTCTCTGTCACTCTCTCCCTCTATGCTGCATAGCGTCCAATATAGCACACACATTGTGTAGCACCAATATAGCACTAAACCCATTTAATTAGGGACATGGGGCAAGGGCTTCCCAGTGGTTTGTGGGAAAATTCAGTTTGCACATCCGGCTTTAATTGTGGCAAGCACAGTCGAAACAATCCAGCGCCCATCTGCCTCCTATTTGGCAGCCCTCAAAATGCAGCAGAAGGATAGACAAGCAATCAGATATCAGCCAATATCACCTCAAACCCCCCTCTCGACTGAGAGAAACATGCACTGGAAGGAAGAAGTTTGTACAGATGTACATCTGGCTTCAATCTAGATTAGCCGGATATCGGTTTCATTTATTTTGAGCTTATTGGATTTCTGCAAAAAACACCTCCGATTTTATCACACACCTGAGAAACATCATAACACTCTTCATCGTGAGCTATATATTACACGCCGTTTGTGCCGAACAAACCGCTGCACACATCCCAACGGATCACCTCAATTGAATTTAGATATAATTCGTGGAGGGCATTTGGCTCACCAGATTGCAGAGTTGGCCAGCTGTTTCAGGCTGCTTGGGTTCCGGATCAGCCTGTCCAGGGTGTTGACAATCTGCTCGAATTTGGGCCGATCGCTGCGGTTCTTTTCCCAGCAGTCTAGCATGAGCTGATGAAGCACCACCGGACAGTCCATTGGAGCCGGTAGCCTGTAGCCTTCATCTATTGCTTTTATCACCTGGAGGGTAGAAGATTCCACATTAAAACTCATACATTTATTAGCAGCGTATACGCTTCATGAATACTGAGCAGATTTATTCATTCGTTTAATGCATTAGCTTTTGAGTGGGGTTAGATTAATTCATTTTTTTACCCATCTGTGACTTGAAGTGAGAATGATATTTCGAGTGAGACCGTCTTTGTTTGCGCAAAGAGGAGCTGTTTAATTTAGTCTCTTTTATGAAATGATATCGCCGTAAGGGAAAGAATAAACTATCCTGATGCAAACATTCGTATTAACTCTTGCCTGGAAGACTGTAACCGTTGAAACGCACCATTGCCTGTTACCATGGCAAAGGAAGGAAGACAGATGGATTTTGTGGTTTACGCCATGAATGGAATTTTCAAAATTCCCTTCCCTCGACACAATAAAAGTGCATCCGCTAACAAGCATGCAAATGTTTTCGTGCTCCAGTTTAACATGACGAGTATACAGTCTCGAATCATTCCCAAATGTCTCAATCTCTCTCCCATGCAGCTTCTTTCCAAATCCCAATCAAATCTCTTCCCAAGGTGAAGATAAATAAATGAAAATGGTTTCTGGTGTGGAAAATCTGCCAAGAACTCACTGACACGGATTCAAATTCCCTCTTTTAAAGCGGCCTGTGAATTGAAATCTGGAAATGTTCACCCTCCAGATGCATTTAATCTTTTTACCTTTGTAAGCCTGGGAGTTTTTTTTTTTTTTTTTTTATTCTAGCCCCACTGAAGTTCTCTGGCAAAGGTCTTTTATTACAAATCGATGAGGATTGTCACATAAAAAAAAAAAAAAAAGCTGGCCAATGGCAATGGTTACCAGTGTTGTTACTGTTAACTAAAATAAAGACTCTTTGTTAATTGAAAGAAAGCTTAAATAAAAAATTAATTTATGACAAACTTAATCTTAAATAAAATAAATACCTAATAAAAAATGCAACAACAAAAAAAAGTACATGGTAAAATTTCCCAAAAAACTTGGGAATGAAAAAATGAAAACTTAAAAAAATATATACAAATAAAATCTTATTCAAAAAAACTATAAATATTATAAAGGTATATAAATAATACTCTAAAATAACACTGATGGTTATACCTCCTGATGTTTCTATTTATTCTAAGACCTTTGTGCAATGCAATTGTGGTAACATTTAAATTCAGAATTTACTCACGTCCTGATTGGACATTTCCCAGTATGGTCGTTCCCCATAGGATAACACCTCCCACATGACAATGCCGTAACTCCACACGTCACTGGCTGATGTGAACTTCCTGTAGGTGATGGCCTCACTGGCTGTCCATCGAATGGGAATCTTACCCCCCTTAAAAAAAAGCACAAAATCAGAGGTTAGCAGTTGTAGGAATTAGCATCGCTACAAAGTGATCAACAGTGAGCTACTAGCATTGCTAGCATTAAAATCATGCAGCTTTACAGTAGTGAAGTGATTTTATTTCTTAAATTGTCCAAGTAGCAGTGCTTCGCCTTCTGAGAATTTAGTTCCCAGTATGTATACGGTTAGAAGATGGCTGTCTCATGTGACCTTGTTATTTGTACACCTTGTGACTATACAAATCACAACATGTAAATAGGAAAATGTTGGCGTTACTTTGTCACTTATTGGGAGCAGTATGCTAGCTTGAGCTGTTTACCTCCAGTCTTTGTGCTAAGCTAGGCTAGCGGTGGGTGCGTCAGACAGAGTTACAGCACGCACAGAGATGAAAAGAGTATGTATGGACTTATCTAACTCTGGGGGATGCGGTGAATAAGCTAAAGCCCCAAAAAGTCGGCGTGTTCCTTTAACTACCAATGTACTATACAATGCAGTGTTGAAGAAATTAACTAGCTAGTCACGACTGTTTCCCGAAACCATAGTGTCTCAAATTGGTCGTTCAACCACGTTGGTTAATGTCACGCACCTGTTGGAGTAATAACTTCTTTTAATGAATCTGTTTGAGATCGAATAAATACTAGACCATTTGCTATAAATTAAGAACATGGCATCTAAGGACTATTTCTCATTTTTCTCAGTTATTTTGCTCCGATTAAATCATAGGCCCGTTCTTACGTAGTAGAGCACGTTCGCACATGCACACTCTTCAAAAACGATGCTTTAAATATCTTGACTAAAAGACGTAAATAACATTTGTATGTATTCCAAATAAAAGAGACAGATTGTACTGAATGTCAGCTTGCTTATTTGGCTCAAGATAAGGATTTATTAAGTCTACATGTCATGCAAACAAAAAACTATGCTTCTAACCACAGGTCGAGAGCTGTCGTTCCAACCACACAACTTTGCGATGCTGTTTGCGTATGGTCATTAGAACTATGTTTTTGGGAAACACCGACTCGTTAAACTTAGCTGATAACAACGGAACTTGCGCCATAGTTATGGTAACGATGCTTTTGGGAAACGCAATAAGGTGTTTTTGAACATTCAAGCATGAACACCTATTCTAGTAGACCCAACAACAAAATCAAAACTTTGAAAAAAGGGCATAATAGGTTCCCTTTTAAAGATACATTTATTGGTAATGTTGCTCTAGCATGCAGGTCCAAACTTTATTTTTTATTTTATACTGATCTTCCAGCAAAACCATGTACAAATGCATTCATAACCAATACGTAACACACACACACACACACACACATACAGACACACTGAGTGGATGTTTAGCCATTCATCAGTCTGGATAGCTGCTATGACAGTCCTGCGTGACCTCATTTCCAGACTACAGGTCAGCAAGAATATATCTCGCCGAGTCTGTTTTTTTGTTTACACAATCAAATTAAATTGCTTTAAAAAATAAATATAAATAAAAATAAACCAGTTAACGTATCACAACTCAGTAAATCCAGTTAAAATGAGACCAGGACCCAGAAGAGCAAACATCCAGAGCAGAAGCATGATCTCTCACCCGTGTAGTATACGCCGCCTCTGGATCGTCCTCCAGCACTCGTGACAGCCCGAAGTCAGACACTTTACACACCAGGTTTCCGTTCACCAGAATGTTCCGTGCCGCCAAATCCCGGTGCACGTAATTCATCTCTGAGAGGTACTGCATCCCCGCGGCTATCCCACGCATCATTCCCACCAGCTGGATCACCGTGAACTGACCGTCATGTTTCTGAACAAAATGAAGAGTTCTCATGTCAAAAACTCATCCCTGTGGCCTTATTTTCTGCCGTGTTCAACCTCTGTGGATCCTGGCACAGTCGGTCAGGTTGGAATTTGTCTCGTGAGTAATTCATAATTCATTGGCTCCCTAATTAAAAGTGTTGCTCACATGTTGCAGGGCATGAGCGATTAACTGCAATGACTGTATAATCATTCAGGCTTTTTATGCGAGCAATGGCAAGCAAGTAACCAACTAACCAAATTATGATGTTTCATTAAACCCTCTGGCAAGAAAACAAAATGTTTTGATTGTTAACTACTGTTGAATGGTAATATTGGGGCAATAACAGGATGCTGGTGTGTTAGTGCAGTGGTTTTCAAACACACATTGAGAGAAAAAAATGGTACTATATAATAAAAGAGAGAGAGAATATTTTTAAATACATCAATTGACAGAATATTTTGTATCCAATTTGACATTATGGCTTCATTCTGCTTTTTAAAGATGGGTATTTAATTTAAACCTAACATTAGTAGTGGGTGGAAGAAAATATACACTGCCAACCTAATACAAAGTAAATACTTTGCTTTGACTTTAGTATAATGATCAAATAAAGCCAATGATTTAATTTCAGAAATAACGTTGCCTAATATATAATATTGTTCTTAACATTTTTCTCACATCGTATAAAAGGGTTCATATACACGGAAAACATACATCTGCCTTAATATTATAGGAAGGGATATTTTCCATCCTACTGTATTTGCCATCAAAAAGTAAAAAAAAAAAACCTGTGGCTATAGTGTCTCCATCAAGCTTCTAAACTAGCTTGACCAGCTTTATCAGAAAGACCATGCTGGTCGACTATCTCCACCAGATAAGATTTGCTCATGAACATCATGGTGCACCAGCAACACAAATACCAAACCAGCATAAATCATGGTGGTCTAAGCTGGGTAGGAGAAGACATGCTGAGGGACACAAAGAAAACACAGGCATCGAGAGGTGTGAACACTCGAGTTGTCAAGTCTGATCTGGAAGAGCCAGACGATTGCTTTGTGTTCCTGTGATATTTCACAGCATTTCCTTTGGTGCAAATTGGCCTTCATCATTCGCGGCAAAATAGAGGATGCTCACCTTCAAAAAAGTGTCCAGAGATCCATTTTCCATGTACTCTGTCACTATCATCACAGGCTTACCTAAGGGACAGAAAACAAGGAGACAAAACGGGAAGTGTGAAATATTGCTGAAAATAGAGAGAGAGTCGAAGCGAGAGAAAGACGTTTCATTTTTTTTCCACGGGCGTGTAAGAAAAGACACAACAGAGAGGCAGGAAGAGGCTGGCGCTTTGTGTCCTATATTTAATTCATTTCCAAGTTGACAGAGAAAAACATGCAGATAAAGAGAGCGGACACCTCCCCCACTTCCCGAGACTTCACAGACCCTTGTCCCAGCTTTCCTTTGCCTCTACCTGCTGCCTGTTACTCATAGTGACAGCCCCTAATCAAAGCTCTCAATAACAGTCAGGCAGATAATTAGAGCGAGCTGTCCACTGAGAATATCTTTGTCCAGAAATACCTAAAATGGTAATGAGTTCCTTTCGGAGGAAGGATGATGAAGGGGGTGTGGTGGGGGTTCTAGGGAGTGCTGTGATTAATTGCCCTGGGGGTGGTGGTGGTGGAGGGGGGGTTGATGAAAAATAAGAAGGGGTGTAAAGATCTGCTAATGGGAAAAGTGTTCACCTCTCCGCTATGTTGCAGACACAGCTGCAAGAGTCACATATGGGGATCTCGCACCTGCGATGATCAAAGTGATTAAAAATTCTCCCCTGATTCCACCCGAATAACACACTGTCAATCAGAGAGACCTCCTTCTCGCCTAGCATGCTAAAGAGTGCAGGCTAATCCATCCTGATTATCAGAGACGCTTGATGGATGTTACATACGGCAGAAACGTTCACCTCAGGGCACCAGGCACACATCAACGTGAGAGGACATTTAACCCTAGAGATGCTCACCATTTATGTTGCCCTTTATGTTGTACCTAGCCTAGCGGCTAACAATGTGGACTGGTAACCAAAAGGTTATACAGTAGGTGATCCTTGAGGTATAATCATTATGATATTGAGGGAACAATGTAGCCGTAATTTTTCTATATATTAGTGTAAATTTAAAAAAATATATATTTAAAAAAAATATATTTTTTAGATATAAATCATAAAATAAAAATAAATAAATTCAGGTTAATAAGTTAATAAGCATGCATTTTCTAAATAAAACCAACTTAAACAAAAAATAAATAAGTAAATACAAATTAAATTTAAAATAAACAATTTTTCCATTTTAATACTTTATTATTGAGGTCAAAAAGTGTTGTTTCTTTTTATTTATTGCATATATTATATGTGATATAATATTATATGTTATATTGTTTATAATTTACAGGGTATTTTTTAATTTTAATTATTTTTCTTTTTTTTAGCTTAAAATAATCTAAATTAAATAGAATGAAAAAATATCAGAAAATAAAATCATGACGGTCCAGTTAATATGCATGCATTTTCTTATTAAATAAATACATTCTTTATCAAAATAGCATAATAAAAGTATATTAGCAGCTGTGCTTTAATTATTACGTTATGCTTTAACTATTAGACAGGATATGTTTAATGAAAATGTTGCATCAGCTGTTACAGCCATTGCGCTGTGACGTTTGCCCATTTCTAGCTGCAATACACGAAGTAAAAAGAAAATGTGAGTAGAAGACCTTGAGGACAAAGTTAACAAGACATCAGCCCTGTCAATTTCAAGACACAATTTAAGCCTGCAGACTGGAGATTTGCGGGTGAGGCTACAAGCAAAGAGTCAATGGTTTCATTATGGCTTTGTAATCTCTACTTCAGCAAAGCACAAAGAAATTGAATCCAATAAAACCCCGTTCAGCCTAACAAGCTATTTATAGCACCAAGGCCTAAGATGTTACTGTTTGTGGTTCCAAGCGAATGGGGCTTGCACTGTATGTCCTGGCTGCCACTGTAATTTAATCACAAATGTACTGGTCACGCCCTTTAGAAATGATGTCACACGATAAGCGTGGTGAAGGATATCCGAACAGATCGCACATTAGCTTATCAACGTGGGGCAAATTACTTTGACAGTGAGCTAGTTGGATAACGTGGCTTCCTTGCCTTAACCTACAAACCTTTGGCCAGAAATGAAATACAGACCGCATTCAAACACAACATCGCTCTGACATTGCAGATGTTCGATCAAACTGGCGTGTATTTCCGTACTCTAGCCGTTCAGCTTCTTAAGAAATGGCTGACGGTTCTACTGATAAGTTTGTTAATTAAATTACCCAACTTATCCATGCGCTCACATTTAAGGGTGATTGATGTTGCAGCAGTTTTAGGAGCGTTCCAATTAGACACCATTCTCACACACACACACAGACACTAAAGGCCATGATTAAAACAAGGCAATGAGCATATTACGTCCTGCGGTGGGCCAATCTACTCTAAGCGCCAAACTGCTGTTGAAAGGTTGTAATTATGGTCATTATCACAGGAGCAAGGAATGCATTAAAAGCAATCTGAAAAAGGTGATTTACATTAAAAACCTGCAGCTTCAGAATGTACTCTGTACTTTATCAGTAATCACATGCTGTGGGGGCTTTTGATGAGATGACAGCAATTTGTCGTAAAATATCTGAGGAATGTTCCGGTTTAAAACAAGTTAAGCTTAAAAGCACACATTACTCTGAACAAATCAATACATTCAATGATTTAGAAATGACATTCTCTGGTCTATTGTTACCCCTGTTGACGGCACAAAAACTTTTCTTGAGAACTCAGCTGGAATGAACCTGAAAATACAGCCGTGGATAGCGAACGTTATCAGATAGTAGACTGGAGTCCGCTAATCGGATGGTAAGATCCACAATGGGTTTATAATAGAGACGATGACAGCTCTGTGTTTTTGTAAAGATGGGGGATAAAGAACTGAATGGGGCATTAAGGTCTATTCTGATTTCATTCTCTGAGCTGCTGACACATTTGCATCACAAAAAACTCAATCACAGTCTAATTTTTTCCGTCTGAGGTGGTAATGATAGAGCGCCTCTCTGAAAGCAGTGTTACGTGACAGATGCTTTTCATATTACAGCGCAAAACTCTTTGTCTATCTCGCCGTCGCTCCATCAGGCAGCATAAACACTCTTCAGCCTCTTTAACGCATCTCCGCTCGGCTCCATCAGCATCGTGATTAGTCTGTGCGTACGAGGAGGGGGCTGGATTGACAGCTGCTTCTGTAATGCGGTGCGAGGGGTCGCTGACCTCTCCTATCCCCATCCCCTACGCCATCAGGCTGATCTGTGGCCTGTGAAATTACTCCGGCTATCAAATCTCACCCAATCAGTGGTGAAAGAAGACACGTTCGCAAACCAACACAAGCACACACGTGTGTTATATTACTTCAGTGGCAGAAAGAGCAAGATGGAAGATACGTAATCTGATAGTTTCATTGAGCTTCAATCGCTAATAATTAAATACAAGTGTGTTTTTACATGTGTGCGCAGGAAAGGTTCTCATGCAACTCTCCACGGGTAAACTCATACATATTTATGTTTATTGTTATTGAACCAGGGATTGTTCTAAATGAGGGAGTGCATGGCTTACAGTATGTACATTCCTTACATACAGCATAATACATGCCGTTTCAAACAACTTTACCTTTTCAGCCATTTGTAACCATCCTAGATATAATAATAATATATATTTATTATATAATAATACATAAAATTGTACGTGTACATATAGAGGATTGCAGATGGAGAAGCCAATAAATAATATTCTATCATGAAAACTCTTGGAAGATTTTTAGCATGGTAATGGATATGACAATGGTAATGTATTTGGTCTTGGTGGAATAGATCTGCTATGCTGCTGAATTGCTTCTGCTGTTGATTATTGCTGTTGTTGTTACAGAGCAAGTACAGGAAGTACATGAATACATACACCGATACGCTGCTGTGAGTATGTAAGATAAACTGCTGCTGCACAAATAGCATATATAAAAATGACCACTAGCAGATTTATGCAGGTGGAGCTGGGGAAGGTGGAGGAACTCTGAAAGCTTGCTGCAAACTGCTATGTTAACCAGCCATTTAAATGTTTAGCAGCAAGCTCATTGGCTGCAGACGCGACATAAACCAATCAGCTTGTGCCGAGTAGTTAACGCTGTGAATATCATCAGTTTGCGTTAAGGACCCATCAGCATGCGCCATCTAGAGTTTCATGACAGAACTTTGCTTATACATTTTTTTTGTTTGTTTGTTTTTAATTGGCCACTCTAGTTTCAACCCCCCTACATACACAAGTAAAAAAATATAAAATAAAAATACTTTTTATAAATTCCTATTTCTGTGTAAAACTCACTGTGCACCTTTGGACATTCCAAGCCTACAATAATGAAAGTCTTATACTGACATATTTGTTGAATAGAGACTTTCATACCCTCATTATTATGCTCTACCAGCACAGTATTAAGAAATTTACAGTATTTTTACTTAAGATGGGAAAAACTGCTCTCTACTGCCAACATTAATATTAACTATTTGAACCGATTCAAACTAAAGGCCACCATTAGCATTTTGCGCAAGTAAGAGGAACTGGGAGGAAATGTCGAGAGGATTAATGTTAATATTTGTGACATTGAATATTCATGATCCCTCCCAAAACTCACATCCAATTACATGTTTGTATTATCGATATTCATGCAGCTGGCATGAATATGGATGGTCCTTTTGTTACAGCGCCTGCCAGTCTAATCCACAGAGGTTTGAAAGAGGAAAAAGATCTGTAGAGGAAATTACCACTCAATAGTGACCCAAACACCTGTTGCAAGACACTGCTTTTTTAAACACAGACAATAGGAGCCCTGAAACACACAATAGCAACAGCATTCTCAATAAGATGGCAAATTATAATTAGCATCCTCATTATCAACCGGGAGCAGTGAGCATCAATGTTAGATTCTCAGTAGTGGCGATACAAGCAATCAGAGGTAATACAGCCCTAAAATGCCTTCATGAAGTGAGAATTAATGGCTTCTTCCATTTATCTTTCTTTAAAAAAAAAAACACTATCTCGCCATGATGATGTGTTATCTATGTGACTTTTTTGAAGACATTATCTCACCAGCTAGTGTGATAATTCATTGCGATAAAAGCAAATTCAAAGGAATATTGTCATAGCACATTTGTATTCTGAAGAAGTAGGGCAGGAAAGCACAGATATAAACATTGTCATACATATTTATTCAAATGAATATTCATGATCCATGCTATTTTGTTTTTGTTGAAGATAAGATTGTAAGGTCAATTATCTCTGTGTGGAAAACACAGGGGGTACAAACTATTTCCAGCAATAGACGTTGCATGTGTCAATGTGACTCGTATCGTATGTAAATGCTTACATCTGGTGACGACTCCCTCCAGTCGAATGATGTTGGGATGGTCGAACTGGCCCATTATGCTGGCCTCACTCAGAAAGTCACGTCTCTGCTGCTCCGAGTATCCGGCTTTCAGACTCTTGATGGCCACCTGGATCTCCCTTTTACTGGGCAGCCTCAGACGCCCACTGCAAACCTCTCCAAACTCACCTAGGAGTCAAAGAAAAGCCAGTCAACTAATTGAATTTACACTAAATCCCTTATATCATTTCATTAAATTCCCATGGTGAGCTGTTCAGGTGGTTTACACCAGTAGGTCATGTTCTTGAGTCATTCATTTGACTTACCAGCCCCAATAACTCTCTCAATCCGGATGTTGGAAACTTCGATTTCTTTGGCGAAGTCTCGCACCGCCTGGTTTGGGTCCTCGTACGTGTGCGGGTGAATGTACATGCGGGTTTCGGGAAGTTTGACTGCAGTGCAAAATGGTAGCAGTGAGGATAACGGTTGGGTTGTTTTACAGTCACTTTAGTTACCTAGACTGAACCATCCATTTTTCTAAAAGGAGGGGAGTGCCACATTTTCAACCTCATTAAACATTGTCTTTGGCAGGCAGGAAAAGTGTCATTAGAGAAAACACACATTAGGCAACTAGAGCGATCAGAGACATCATTTATCAGCAGATGCATCAGAGACACTGTTCACTAACCAACAATTTCCTGGAAAACATGCACTTTCTTTATCCATCCATCCAGACAGCCAGAACGAATTATGTTCAACGTCTGACTGGCGAAAAGACATACAACCCCTATTTTAAGGGTTCTCATCTCTGGTCCTCAAGGTCCATTTTCCTGCAGTTTAACTCCAACCTTGATCAAACGCATTAACTTGTTCGGGTGTGTTTGATTAGGGTTGGAGCAAATCTCTGTAGGAACGTGGACCTTGAGGGCCAGAGTTTAGAACCCCTGCCCTATTTGATGAGATTTCTTGAACTACTTTCTTCAAATGAAATACATCAGACATCTTAAAAAAAGTTCAGGTTTTCAACATTTGCCGGATATTTTGCTGATTATTCTTAAAAAGATTTGAGTGCTTTTCCAAGACCAAAAAACCTGCATGCATTACCTCGTCCATGCTGAAACTGCATTTTCTCTTCCTCGGGGTCTTGCTTTGCTTTAATATATCCACAGCGCCTGGAACAATAGGATAGCAATAGGATAAGCACAATTAAAACAGGCCGACACAATAGAATACATGCTTTCTCTCACAATAATTCAACCAACCAATTCCCCAAGACAAAAGAAAATGTTGAGAACTGTAGAATCAATTCTACAGCGGCCTGATACAGTCACATATATCATTTTTTAACAGTATAGTTTAAAAATAATGTGTCTTTAGAGTCCGGTTTTCCCACCTAGTAAAGATTTCACTGCACTAATCCACTCTGTAGCACTGGGAAAATGCAATCCTGTCACCTCTGACTTTATCATTAACTACATCATTCCTCTCACAGTGGGATCATGAATAAGGAAATGCCCCAGATAATGAATATTCCAATACACTGGGGAGGAAAGGTGGCCAACGTAGGACTGATAATTATGTTCATTATTCATTTAATCCTCTTAGTGACACACGCTCACACATTCCCTTTTCCTGTCATGTCTTTAACAAGAACGTATTGCCAAAAAAGTAATGTCAAAGGCTGTCTAGCCATAGTAATTATACATTATGTTGAAATGTGGAGAATGGCTGCAGAATGTCTAAAGACTGGAACATCTGATGGGGACCAGGTGGAAAAAGCTTTCCTAATGGGTTTCTAGGGAACACTGGCTCAATAATATAGGTGAATATCCACTTATGAATAGAAATAGATGCTGGAGTCTCTATTGTACTATAGCTGATGACAAAATGCAAGGCATTTCTTCTAACTGCAGGAAAAGAAAGTTAAGATATCAGCAACAGAGAGACACAGTGTTATGAATTATCACATCAACACTATAATCCAGCTAGAGTTGAAAGCCTTTGGCCGAATATACACAGGATTCTTTCTTGCATCCAAAACCAGCTAGAGTGCAACAGAATTGAACAGATCACAGGGGTCTTGAGGTGCATTTTTAAAAGTTAATGTTTTAAAAGTTAGACACACAGTTTAACATGACACACCTTTCTAAACAACACAACAATCAATGGGGTATGACACAGTGCTCGTCTGATATTTGTGTACATAGATAACCAGAATAAAATCTGTGTGATTTTTGATTTAAAGAAATAGACTCAAAAGATGGATGGATGGATGGATGGATGGATGGATGGATGGATGGATGGATGGATGGATGGATGGATGGATGGATGGATGGATGGATGGATGGATGGATGGATGGATGGATGGATGGATGGATGGATGGATGGATGGATGGATGGATGGATGGATGGATGGATGGATGGATGGATGGATGGATGGATGGATGGATGGATGGATGGATGGATGGATGGATGGATGGATGGATGGATGGATGGATGGATGATAGACAGACAGACAGACAGAACAATAATAAGATCAAACCATAGAATGACAGAAAGACTGAAAGACAGATAGAATGATTGATAAACAGAATGATAGAACTATAAAATGAAGGACAGACAGACAGACAGACAGATAGATAGATTTCTCTTCCTGTCATTATACTGTAGCTTAACTTCCTGTGGGATGTGGCCACTTCAATTCAAACTCACACTCAAGAATTCTGCACTGCAATCAGACCACAATGACAAATCATCAAAACTCTGCAATCAAAACGCTAAGCTAGTAATACTCCCGTAGCAGCTGCCAGGAAACGATCATGTGATCAGTATTTTGGTTCTGGTATTGATTTTATGCCCAGTTAACAATTCTAATCAATACAGGGGTTCCCCTCTTTCAAGAGCCAGAGCGTGCTCAGCTGCCCCAGAGCAGTCAAGACATCGGGGCCTGAGGCCAGGGTTGGGGCAAGAGCAGACCTGGGGGTCTATTACATAATGGGAAGACCGCTGGGTTCATTCATGCCTCCTCTAATCCGGAATGTTGCATCTCCCTGTGGAGCTGCAGGGGGTAAATCTTTCCCTTTCAGCTGTTGTGCATCCCCGTCTGGTGGGGGGTTCAGAGGTACATGTGTGTCGTTTCCTCTCTGCTGCTTTTAATGAGACTTGGGGTCTCAAGAGAGACCCCACCTGTTCATCAGCCACACATACATACACACCCCCCCCCCCCCCCAAATAAATGCTCGGGGCCTAGTGTGCATCTGTGCACAGGTACAACCCCCCCAACCCCTTCGATCTTTATCCGTCCCATGTGCAAAACACAGTCTATTAAACGAAACATGTTTGCAGGGCTGGAGGGGTTCGCGGAGGTGGGCCGCCCGACCAAAGCATGTGGTAATCAGGGAGTAAATCGACTCTCCCGAAACCGCCCCCACTTGCTCTCTAACCTGCCCCGCCATCCCTCGAGGTCCCGCAGACGGATCCCCCCCCCCCCCTTGCACCTGCTGCAGCGCCGCTCAACACGCTGATGAAACACTTCCAGCGCCGCAGCGGGACATCCAGGAGCTTCTAAAGTGAAGCGTGATCCCACCCTTCAACCTTCTTGTCGCTCATTTAAATGTAATATGCACTATTTACATATTCTGTTATAAGGGTGTATAAAAAGGGGGGGGAAAGTGACAGACTAGTGTCTAGGACTCTGCAATTAACGCATTTTTCAACTCTGAAGCATTCCTCAAATCCCTTTTGTGCGGTGATAAAGATGTTTTGCAGCCCTACACCGCTGGAAGCCCTTTTGTCTATGACCCAGTTTCTTTTTCCTTTCTTCTTCCTCTTTTTTGTCTTTCTCCCGCTTTCACAGTGTGAAGCTTGTATCTGCAGGTGACAGTGAAGCGGTGCAGCTTTGTATATGCTGACAGGGCTCCCATCCTTCTCTGTGCCTTTGAGAGAGGGACATTAAGACCATGTGGAGACTGGTGCAAAATTAGAGGGATTCTTAAACTGTCTGGCCTGCTTGAGGGAACTAGGAGTGAGAGCTGACTCAGATAGTCTGCCATAAGCATTAAGAGAAAGGTGTAATGGAGAGAAAGAGGAAATAGACATATTTGGTGCTTGTCAAAACAATATTATTGCTCATAGCAATTAAAACCTTAAGTATTAAACGTTGGCATGCAACTCGTCTTATAGCGTTTATGTTTCATACATTAATGATACCTCAAATCTACCTCCCTGAGAATATAAGGAAATAAAAAGAAAGATTTGTTTTTCTATGAATAAAAAAATATATATTAGAACTTTCCTTTTGGAGAACAGGCACATGGCAACATGCAAGGACATCAGTTGAATTTTGTTCTGTTGTGCATGCCACCCTGCTGGGATATATTGTCCATGCGGGAGACAATTACTCAATTACATGACTCATAAAAGTCATGAGGGAGAGTAATTAATGACAAATTTAATTTTGGGGTGAACTAACCCTTCATGGGCATGATAACACTGTGACAACTGATCATGTCTATCCACATTTCTCTGTTGTAATATTGTTTGATTTTATACAGGCGTCTGATGTTGATGAGGTCTGGGCACAAGTATCTGTTGGGGTCCTGACTGTCATAGATGAAGATGTATTCTCTTGCCAAATCTTCTCTACCTTGACCCAGTATCTCCTGCCATCATTGTTGAAGGAAGAATTGTAATGGACAATCTCCAGAACCTACCTCAAGCAATTTGCCTTTTGTTTGGGCTGTCATATGCTATATTTGGATTGCCAGACATTTGGATTACCCTAAAGCCATGAAAAGCATTCAAAGAGTGATGCTTGACTTGGGACAGAACATTGGGACTCGGAATTTACAATGTACGAGCATAAAACACGGCCGTCTTAATGTGGTAACTCTCTCCTCTGACCCTCAAACTAGTTCATTACATAATGATGCTCCAGTGCATTGAGCTAATGAGGTAGAGCAGCTTCCAGCTGGGTCTTGAGGTCTGTTCAGCATGCAGTGGAAGGCAGGCAAGCTCCAGCTTTCAACTGACACAAGGACATGCCAAGCTACTGGCATGGACAATATATCCCAGCAGGGTGGCATGCACAACAGAACAAAATTCAACTGATGTCCTTGCATGTTGCCATGTGCCTGTTCTCCAAAAGGAAAGTTCTAATTTAGCAAGGTTCACTGAAGCATGCATTTGATCTAGAAACACTATAGACAAAGTTAAAGCATACGTGAGCCCTGACGTTTGCTGTCAAAATCATAGAATATCAATGATTTCTCTCCAGAAGTTAAAAAATTCCCAAGCCTTTTCGGAGAAGAACAAGGACATGTTGACACATATGATGAATACAAACCAAACAGACCAATACAAATCTATCATTACCAATAAACAGTTTAATTATATCTGCGATTAACAAACCATCCCGATAGGTGATGAAGGACATAGTATTATCTTATCATTTAACCTAAAAAAAAACCTATATAAAAACCTATAACCTATATATATATATATATATATATATATAACTTTAAAATGAAGAACTAATGACAAAACAAGTGGATATACTACTGGAATTCTCAATATCTAAATATGCTGGAAACAGAGGTGATAAAGCTGACGATTTCACATGGAGGGGCATCGCGGTCTCAACTCAAACTACTTGAGGAAAATGGTAATGAAAAAATAATAATCCTGATGTAAATCTTAAGGTAATAAAAAAGTAAATGGTCACTGTTAAATGTTACATTAAATATTAAATGCTACATGTGATTATTTATAATGCAATGTTTATCAGAAAATATAGAAAGATATTTTCCTTTGTTGCAGGCATATTGGCAAAATGAGACTGGGTGATACTGGTAAAGAGGTACAACATATAAAGCGATCTAAAGAGGAATCATGAGTTTATTAACTTATATAGCAATAAGAATGATTAAGAACAGAAATTCCTTTGTTTACAAATTTTGTAAACTAATGTTTAAACTAATGTCACAAAAAATGATAATGTGATGCCCAGAGACATCTCTGTAAACCTTTCTCCTACCTGAGAAAAAAAAAAAAAAGATTTACAATCAAGCTAATGATAAAAAGAGGAAATGATTGTGTGTTTGGAGGAAATGGACAGTCATAAATTCTTAGCTCCTCTGACAGGCATTTTAAAAACACTGACTCCGTCAGTTGAGAAGGGTTCATTACGCTAATTGAAATCCAGAAGAAAATCGAGCTGATTGATGGCACATCCTGGTCTCATCTCCATCCATTGCACATGCATTCAACATATCATCCACCTCAATATTCCGGAATGTTCCGCTGATGCGTCCAGGCATCTACAGCTGGCCTGCCATCAAACGAATGGAAATGAAATACTAAGTGAAGCAGCATGCTGAGAGTGAGCGAGTCATGATGTGCTCAGGGGCTACAGGGACAGCGATTTCTGCTCGGAAAGGCGTTGGAATAGCCAGATGGAACTGTTTGGGGGAAAAAAACGCTCTAACACGCTTATGTAACCATTACGGAATGGCACAGTTATTCCATTTTGTGTTTGTACTTGGATCTGTTGCTATATTTCTGTTAACCCACATGCAAATTGACTGACTAAACAGTCACGGTACGGTATCAAACCCAAGGGCGAGATACAGGTAATGTCTGCACTAAATCAACCGAACAAGACCCATTAAGCCCTCGGCTGTGCTTTGAATGCGCGATCTACACTACTCAAACAGCCTAGAGTACATTCACTCAGGTTGGTACATTGATGACATTCACGGGAAGTAGATTTCATTCACAATTACACCACGCTGTGGGTTTCACTACACAGAGAGAAATGTGGCCCTGAAACCTCTCAGTGTGAAACCTCTTTCTGATTGTGTTTCTGTTTTCAGCTCCTTTGTCGCAATGGTTGCAAAACGATTTCACACACCAAAATGGTTTTTCTCATTGATGGTTTGAGACCCTTTCAAAACTAGCCAAATCCAGCCCAGAGAAACGCCCCACCTGTGCACCATTTTATTTACTTTTTACTTGTAATGATGTTTTCAGCCTGAATTGGATCATTTTGTGGATGTAATTTGATAGAATTTAATAATTTACTCTGCCATTACATTTTATAAGAGTCCCATAGAATATTAAACCATCAAATAGCATGTGTTAAATAGTGTGCATTTATTTTGTTATGTAATATAAAATTTGCATAATGTTATGTAAGCAATTGCATGCTTTAGCACACTACAGATCTGCCAAATCTTAATGTGATTTGAGTAAGAGAGACAAGGGGAAAACACATAACCACTTTAAATGCAATAAAGCCAATAATAACCAATGAATTCATAATTCCAGTAGAAAACAGATGTGTGGCTTCTTGATTTCATCATTAAGCTCTAATAATTTCATGCAACATTAGCATTAGTGAATTGCTTGGTGGCAGTCCAACAGGAAGTCAAGGAAACTGCTTTAATATCAGAAGCCTTAAGTTTTCAGCTTATTTTCATGGCTGGCATTCAGTGCTCCTCAGGCTTGCAAATGTGCACGTATTTGGCTAGTAGGCACCTGCTAGATACACTGCGGCATCTGTCATTGTGCTGAAATGTACCACAGACACAAGCATGAGGATCTTTAAAGTCTTTAAAGTGTGTCCACCATTTTTAATTGCTTTTCTGGATATAAGCGGGAAAATAGAGGGGGAATGAAAGACAAAGGAAGACCATCTGCCAGCATCATCACCAGCCAATCAGAGCTATTTTTTCCTTCAAGCTCTAGAACACCGTCCAACTTCAAATCACTGCCAGACAAATTCGGTCCAAAAACAAAGTTGAACACACTAAACATGGATGAACTCTTCATATTTCTCTGACCAACCTAAACTTTGGTGTGCAAACACACGGGCCAGAGTTCCCATTGCTTCTAAACAAAGCATTTCTACGAGTTTCTTACGTTTTTTATAATTACAAGATACAGATTCATTTTAAATCATTAACACAGCTGCATGAACAAATAACAAGAGAATGTTTTAAAAAAGGCTAGACTAGAACTAGAAATGCTGAATAGAATTTTCTTTCACTTTTCTTTAATGATTTCCACATTTCTAAGCCTGGAAATTGTAAATTTGTGGGGAAAAAAATCTCTCTTCAGATTCTCCCATGACCCTGCTAAATCTAGGCATTTGAAACCATAACATCTTGCTTAAGATTCCCACTAGAGGCCAAATATGTTTTGTTTTCAGCTCAGCAAGAGAATCAGAAATCAATGACCTCAAACTGTCATTAATGGAAAAAGCTCAGCTGAGGTTCTGAAAGCAGTTAAAAGAACCGATGGCACTGTGAAACGAATACCTTGTTAAGTCCAGTATATATAGCACAGTATAATCCAATGCCAAAGAGACTGAATGCAATTAGAGAGTTTAGCTTCACTCACCATTACGATTCATTGGCCACCACACCACACTAGAAGCACGTCATTCAAGATCAGCATCAAAACTGTTTTTATTGCTTCCATGAGGGTCTTCCCACAAGCAGTCACAAATGCATTGAGATGGGGGGTTTTGGAAACCATGAATAAGAGGTGGCAGCACCAAGGTTTTGGCTTGCAGGCATAAACTTGGCCGACATAACACATCCTACGGGACCGTTCTGTCACAGTGCATTGTGGGTTACAAATTGCAAAGCAGACGGAAATCTTATTCTGTGTTACAACATACTGGATCATATATCATCCAACAAAAAATCCCAACTAAATCAGCCTTTGAAATAGGGATGTGATTACCGGTCAATAGTAATAATAATAATAATAAAAAGCTCAAATGATGCCAGTCTTTCTGTAGTATTGGTAGTACAGAATAAATTTGGTAGCCTGGCAAGCCAGACCTACATCAAGATGTTAGGTCTGGCAACTCACCATAGACACGGCTCAATCCGAGGGGCGGGATAAACGGCTGTCTTTCAAATTCCCTCTGCACGCAATAGGACAGCGCTTCAACCAACCAGAGCGTTTTCCCAACAGCGGAGCTAACGTTAGTTGATAGATTCAACTTTTGAATCTGGCCGGCAAAACTACGAACACATCTTCCTTTTTTAAGAATGACTTAAAGGTCCCATGACATGAAATTTTCACTTTCTGAGGTTTTTTAACATTAATATGAGTTCCCCTAGCCTGTATATGGTCCCCAAGTTTCTAGAAATTTAAATCGGTGTAAATCGAGCTTTTGCAATCTTTCTCTGCCTTTGAGAAAATGGAAGCTCAATCGCGCTGATCTTGAATCTCCTCCTTGTGACGTTATAAGGAGGAATGTTACCTCCCCTGTCTCTGCTTTGCCAGCCCAGAGAATATTTTCCGCCCATGAGAAAATGAGCTAGGAAGGAAGTAGGAACGCGCGCGCGCGATTTTAGTTTGTCCACGAGAGATATCATGGCTTTTGAGCGAGCGAAGCATAACAATTGCTCAATAATTGGATGTACAAATGAACACCGAAGGGTTAATACAGAGCTGGGCTTGCTGAACGTCTGAAACTAAAGTCTGGATCACTCTCTTTGGCTCAGCTACACCTCGGAACAGTAAGTCAACTAATGATATATAAGTGTGTTGCTTTACTGTTTATGTTTGCCTAGACTGTTACACGTAGAATGTGGCTGTCACATTAGCTATGCAGCTATGCAGTTTATGTGTGTGAATACACACACTGTAACGCGAGTGTTGTACACTTCTTTGTTATTTGGATAACCGTTTTCCTGTTGGTTATATGGCGCGCGCGATATCCGCATTTCAAGATCGCAGAGCTTGATGATGTAATTGTAATAAGATAAATCTCTCATGAAAAGGCAACTGTAGGTAGCGTTAGCTACATGATAATAACTGTAAACCATCCGAATAAAGTACCGTATCCAGACATAATATTTTAAACTAACCATTCGGAAATGTCCTGCTGGAACCGCTGAGTTGTTGCTTCTCCATCCGGATCAGATTCTGGGTCAAACTGAAATGCTTGAACGACTGCGTGTCTTCGTGCCATTGCTATATCCAACGTTAACATGCACGGACCGGTACCGTTGCGCAGAGATGGTCAAGGCCACACCCACCCTCCACCTTGCGCCGCCTTTCTCCTCCTCATTAACATTTAAAGCTACAGACACCGAAACGGCCTGTCTGAAGGAAGCTCATTCTGGGACTGGCTTGTAGTGGCTATAATTCTGCACCGAGGCTGAATTTTTGAAAAGAGATTTCAGATACAGTACTAGGGACCACTAAGGCCTATATTAAAGCCTACAAAAAATAGCATGTCATGGGACCTTTAAGTGCCATTCTTTGCTCTTTTCTCAAAGAAAAACTCCAAATCCTCCAGAGTCGCGGCCAAAGCCGATTCGAAAGACTGTTCTCCAGAAGAAGCAACTCTTCTTTGTTTTCAAGTAGCAGGAAACCGTCGCAACTCTGTCGTCATTATGTTAAGCCCGCCCCGCCTACTCTAAACACGATGTGATTGGCCTGACCCAATTTAGGTTTTTACAGCACCGAAAGTCAACGGAGAGTTGCTAGACTACCCTGGCTGCAAAATACATTTTGCTGCCGCTAGGGTGCGTCTAGATTTCTAGGCTATAAATTTGGTACAATGTTTTAACTATATATTTACACTAATTTAACTATATATATATATATATATATATATATATATATATATATATATATATATATATATATATATATATATATATATATATATATATATATATATATATATATATGTGTGTGTATA
Organism: Scardinius erythrophthalmus; assembly: GCF_964197995.2. Taxonomy (NCBI): domain Eukaryota; kingdom Metazoa; phylum Chordata; class Actinopteri; order Cypriniformes; family Leuciscidae; genus Scardinius; species Scardinius erythrophthalmus. The sequence goes on along the minus strand of NC_138242.1, from coordinate 24,808,035 downwards.
TATATATATGTGTGTATATATATATATATATATATATATATATATATATATATATATATATATATATATATATATATATATATATATATATATATATATATATATGTATATATATATATATGTATATATATATATATATATATATATATATATACATATATGTTGCTAAAAAATATTCCTCTTTTTGGTTTTTAAATGACATTATATTATATAAATACTTATATATAAAATAGAAGTGTATATATAAACAGTAAAAATTGTAACACTTTACTAAAAGCTTTTACATATATTATGCATTATAAACATATTCTAAATGCATTATTGATGTCTTGTAATGCACCTTACAATGTATTTTATGGTCTCATGAATATAACAAGGACTCAATAAAAAAATATTATAACATTTTAACTTTGGTTACAATTCTTTATGAAAAGATATAATGCATTACAACAATGTACATTATGAATACCCTTATAATGCATTATACATAGAAGGTTTTAAGTAAAGTGTTACCAAAGTATATTTACAATATATAATTAATAATAACATTTTCGTTTTTGCTGTTGTACTGAAACAACCTACAGGAAGACCAAAAAGGGCAAACATCTACACAAAGATCATGACTCATTCTGACCATTTCATGTCATCAAGAGCGGTTTATTTTCTGCTTTCTGTTCCTCGTCTCCTCTGATCCACCCATCCCTTTCATTTCCATTTCATTAGCTCCCTCACTCTCAGCCGTACAGCGCCTCTACTGTTGCTTTTCTCCCTCATGTCAGTCTCTTCAATTGTTCTCTCAAGTGTTTGCTTTCATCTCTACAGATCACGCTACGCAATCAGAGGGCTAAACAATTCTGTGTCCTTTTGATTTTGTGTAAATGCACACATGCACAGATACAAAGGCATACACACAGAGACCGACGCACAAAAACATCTCATTTGCTCGGTTCTGTCTTTCTATATTTACAGTTCATCTCTGATTAAATGAAATATGGTGTCTTCATCCTTCGTATGGATTTGTTGACAGCTAAAGAACCCAGATAAGCACTGATTTATCCAAGTCTGCCAATGTAGAATTCGCCAATTAACTGCTTTTTCATCATACAGAAGATTCCGTACTTTGGGTCTGTATTTATTATAAAGAATATGGTGCAGACTAAATCTATAAGATGAGAACGATTAAAGAAAAATAGTAAATTGCTCTTACCGTCCGCTCACAACAAAACAGGCCACCAGCAAGACCAGAAGCACTGCACCTCCAGCCACTGAGATGGCCAGTATGGTTTGCTGGTTGGGATCTCCAACCGCCAGCATATCTAAGAGGAAGAGAGAGAACCCCACATTAAAGCAGATATTATCTTCAGTTGTTCAATTTAGCACAGTTCTGGCATAACATCCATAGTTATTTTCATAGTTGTTGAATGAATGTATCTGTGTTTAACAAGATTTTAGGTTAAAATGAACATAAATATATAAAGGAAAGTGTATATTTTAGGTACTGTTGGTCACCATTTCTTTCAACAATTTTCATTTTTTTTAAAAATTCTTTTAATTAATAATTAATTTTGTTTTTGCTTTACTTTTTTTTAGAACTAATTGCAAATAGTACAAATATTACAGATATACCATGCATTTTTAAAATGAATTAATAAATCATATTTCCATCTACCAATCTGTGTTCCATAGTAAACACATTTAGAAATGGTTAAAGCTTCTTTATTGACACCATGGCAAATTTCATAACAATTTTCAACTATTCTGACATCATTAACTCTTTCCCCGCCATTGACAGGATTTTCTGGCTTTCCCTATTTTCACTGTTATACGATAGGGGGCGCTATTTCACATCTTCTGAAAGAGTAGAGAATCCCTGGATCAAAACACAGGTAAAAAAGGAGCAGAAACAAAAGATAAAAGCATTGCTTATGCACTCTGTAATCTTTGGAAAAAAATTCAATTTTCTCAGCATTTAGTTCAAAATGTTGCTTTTTTATTAAACTTACCCACATTCAAGAAGTGTTGATAAAAAAGAATGCATTAAGCTAGAATAAAACTTTTTTTTTAGAAGCTCATGATTTTTTTAGATGCATGTTCAGATATTCATGCAACAAAATATTCTAAGGGTCATAAAATTTAAAAAAAGATTTGAAAAAAAATCTTTATTAATATTTTAGTGGAAAAAAACATAAAGAACCGATGTTAAGCTGAATTTCTGCAGATAATGTTAAAATAAAAAGATTTAAGCAAGCGTCTCCCTCTAATTATGTGCACTGAATGGTGGCGGGTACCATATGGTACACAAACTATGAGTCAAACACAGCGGGGCATCTGCCTACTTCGAGCTTAAGCTTCTCACACTTCAGAGGAACATTGACAGAAAATCTACATGCTCAGACTTCAAACACCGCAGCGAGAGAGCAAACTGCAGCGCGTGAGGAGCCTCGTCTATCTCAGGGGACTAATTGAACGTGTTCACATGTATGAATATTTCACAGCCTCTTTCTACGCGCGCGGCGGATCGGAAATTCAATCAGCGGCGTGTGATGGAGAAATACACGGGTGTGACACAGGTAAGAGTTTGGCCAAAGCAAAGTCCTTTCCCAGAATGTCCTTGAAAATTTGAAAATATTCTGCTTTGAATGAGAAATGAAGGGTTTGGTGGCACTTGCACAGTCAGAAACAGAATAGAGGGATCTAAAATCAAGGACATTGTGAATGGGATTTAATAAAGCAGTAAGCCACAAAAGCAATGTGCATAAACCCCACTTATGTGTAAAAAATAAGCCTTGAGTGGCTTATTATTTTACAAAATATCAAAATCTAATTCAAATGCAAATGTTCAACAAATAATTATGTTTATTAATAATATACACAATAAACAATTCTTACATCAAGTAATGTAGCCTAACTGTAAGCTATAGCAACTAGGCACTTTTTGTCAAAATGCTGTAGAGTTCAATTGATGTGTCTAATGGATTTTATAAAATATTGACTTGTATAAATATTAAGCACACAAAATTTGATTACGTCATCACAAGGGTTAGTTAACCCAAAAATGTATTTTGTCATCATTTACTCACCCTCATGTCGTTCCAAACCCGCAAGATTTTCATTCATCTTCGAAACACAAATTAATATTTTTTTATATCTTTCAGTCCCTCCATTGGCCGCAACGAGATTGGCTGCGATGAGATTCATTCTTGTATGTTACAAGGCACGTTTGAGCTTCCGCAAGAACCAATGAGATTTGTTCTTTCGTGTCAAGCAGGTTCGGTTGAGCTTCTGTTTATGTTCACTGATCAATGTTTATATGTGAATAAAAGCCTAAATTCAATCTATTCATAAAGCGATCGAGTCTTGTTCAGAAACTCTTGACTAAACCTGAAAGCCGTCAATGAAGGGACAGAAATATATTCATTGAAATGTCCATTTCATAATGAGAATAGTAGGGTCAGATTTTTCAATTAGTTCTCTGAGACTAGAGGAGAATATTGTGGCTAATCACCAGCATCTTCCAAAGGGATTCACATCACTGTTGGATGCAAGAGATCTTTAAAAAAGTTAAACATTTCTGGTTGGTTTATGAAAGATGGTTTTCCACTCACCTTCATGGCTTGTCTCCAACTCAATCTCTCCCCTGTAGTTCCCATAGCCACCATCCGTACGGGCTCGAACCCGGAAGATGTATGTGGTTCCCGGCTTGAGTCCGTCCACCGTCATGCTGTTGGATTTGGTCTTCAGGACCGTGTAGTTCTGATCCTGCTGGTTCTATAGTGGAAAAGAATGGAATGATAAATGAACAAGGCAGCATTCTATGAAGACGGATGTCTCGATCCATCACACTGATACCTGAATCCCTTCCTGTCCTTTGTCGAATCATCCATAATGGATCGACTCACGTTCACAGAAACAAACGAAGAACAAGAGAGAACAAAACATGCAGATCGGATTCAAATCAGTCAATTGCCAATTAGCGATTAGCTCAGATGGAATTTAGTGCTCATTCAAGCACCTCCTGCCAACAGCTAACACAATGCTTTTCACGTAGATGGATTGGACTGAAAAGAAACTGCAGATTTCTGCACATTTTTTAGGGGCCTAACAGCTTTTCGGTTTCCAGTAACTGGAATTTCTCCAGATAAATGACATCAATCCTACTGACGCCTCATTGTCCAATTCTCATTGTCTAATCCTAAGGAGAATTCCATACAGTGTGCTCATGTTAATATTTCACAGCTTATCGATATCCATTCATCTTCCTTCATGTAAGCCTTTCACTAAAGTGGCACATGGCGTCTCGCTTAGGGAAATCTAACGTTCCAGACAAGAACGCCACACCCTGCGAGAGAGGGACTGCAATATTTCCTGTGGTGCTATTAAATCTAAGATGGGCCAAACAGGCGGCATCAAACGGATCGCGGACACAGCGGCAGGCAAGCCTGTCCATCTGTGCGCTCCATCTAAAAGCCACATAGCCCATAATCACCTGAATAAATCATAATAATTACCCATCTTCATGCCACACAGCCAAATACTGCGGTACAGGACGGTGTCACAGAGGGATCTAAACAACTAACTGTGCCAAATCACTTACCCTGTGTATAGAAATGTTACTGTAGAAAGCAGTTCACACTAGAGATACGCAATATTGGCCGATAATAGAGATATTTTGTGTATGATCATTTCTGCTAAATTTAAAAAGAGAAATAAATGTCATCTTTAGCAAATCTCAAAATGAATATGTAATTTTGATATGTGATAATATTATAATATTGTGATAATGATAATAATATTGTGATGCCTAAATTTACCTTTTTGGCATTTAAACTAATTGATTCAAGATTTTAGATTTGTTTCTGAATTTAATTATACACAATAGTATAAAATAGTATTTTAATAAAAAAAATCATTTAAATTAAATATATAAAAAATATATATTTAATTTATATAAAATATTATTATATAACTATATAAACAAGGTATATTCTTAAATATATATTTGCTTATAATCTAATGTCTGCTTATATTAACATATAAATTATTTATTTGTTATAGACCATTAAATTAGTACTTTTTTCCTTACTATAATAGTAAATGTCACATACGGTATTGTACACTTTATGACATTACATAATAATCACATGTCAAAAGACAAAAAAACGCAATTAAATCAGATTTCACCATTCAGAATGAGATTTTTAATCGGATTTCAAACCACATCCGGATGAGATTTTGATTCGATTTCAAACATAATCGCATTTGGATTTGTAAATATATACAGTAAGATTCCATGTGTTTTTTTGCTGTTCATACTACAAATCGAAAGGATTTTGGCTGCCTGTCTGAACAAAGCCTAGGTGATTTGTTCAGGACAATAATGTCATCAACTCTAAAATGTGAAAACCTTGAAGGTTTTTGGCAGACGGGACATCTATGAATGTTAATTGGGACCGAATGAAGCATGTCTGTGTTAACATTACAGCCTCTCCCCAGGGTACGATAAAAGTGAGCTGCCATATGTCCAATCAGTGCAAGGAGAACTCACATAGGGCCAAAAGGTCATGGACATTCGAGTGTCTTGAAGAAAGACCAAAGCCTCTAACCTTTTCATAATAGGTGACTTCATATTCCACCACGGTCCCGTCGGCAGGTTCTGGACCCTGCCATGCCAGCGTTACACTGTCCGTGCCCTTCCTTTCCTTTAAGATGACGCTCACTGAAAAAGAAAGAGAGAGATGAATTGAGATTGATTTCCATGTAAAAGAGGAGGATTAATTACATTTCTAATTAAAGAGTATGAGAGGGCTGGCGGAGCGCTTCTTGTCTTTTTCGGGAGTGCTAAATTATTCTGCGTGCGTAGTGAGTCATTTTCACCCGTACTACATAGCTGGCACGCAGCCAGAGCACCTCAGCCCGTCTATTCACACAACAGCAGCGTTCGAGAGCCGGCCTGAGCGGAGAGAGAGACAGAGGTGCTAATGATGCTGTCAGATCCGGAGTACAAACGAGGGCCTCCCGTTTTGGGCCCCGGCAGCCAGTGATGAATGAAGGAGCTGACGTTTCGATCTTTAATGAGCTGTGTGAGTCTTAACTCTGCATACACTATTCTGATCCGCCACGCAGCGCTGACACAGTGACACCGCTAACTGCCGTACACACACAAACACTCTAAAGCTGATAAACAAACAGCTACGCTCATATCTCAGCATGTGTTTGGTTCACAGATAAAGAACAGACGCGCTTCAGTTCAGAGTAAGTGAAAAGAAAGGCGTCTCAAAATATCACAGGAGAAGATATAGCAGACGAGTTAAAAACAGGACAAAAAAAACATTTGTATATAACAGACAATATGATCTGACCAACATGTAAACACATCAGTGTGAAATAAATGAACTGATTTAAATGAATTTGAATGAAAGAGGTGGCACAGATCTTAAATAGTCTTGGCAAAAAAAACATGGCACTCATACATGGTATGAAGAGCTAGAAGGTGATCAAGAAATATTTCTTCTTATTATCAATGTGGCAAAGAGTTGTGCTGCTTAATATTTTTGAGGAAACTGTGATGCATTTTCAGGGTTATTTGATGAATATAAAGTTAGATTTTTTTTTGGTAACATTATTAATGTCTTTACTGTTACTGTTGACCAATTTAATGTGTCCTTGCTGAATAAAAGTATCCATTAAAAAAAACTTACTGGCTCCAAACTTTTGAATTGTAGTGTAAACAGTGCGAATTTCACATTTTATTAAGAAAATAATAGGGTCAATTGTCAATAGAGGAGATTAACATACTTTCTGCATCAACTAACTTGCATTATACATTCATATGTGTAGCATAACAACACTTTGCATTCAGTTCTTATGAAGTCATAAATCTGTCAGCTTTGTTTGATGTTTTCGTCATTTTATGTTTCCTTTCAATTTGCATTTATAAATATTCCGTTTGTCATCACTCGCACACCTGCCGATGAAAGATGTGCCCTGGAACATCAGTCGATATCCGCATCATGCAAAACATGCAAATACAGGCACTACATCATCCCAGAAGCCTCCACTCGACGCACGGCGGATTGTCTCTTGAATATTTCAAGCGGTGTGGACCAGAGGGCAAGTACTCGAAATATAAACCAATGACAGTTACGTATACCTCAATCCCTCCCCTCCCACAGTGGCGTTTCCACGGTTACAGGCATGTCAGCTCTCATAAGAGCGAAGGGCTGTTGATCTGGGCATCCAGGGTGACTCTCCTCTCAGGCTTCTCATTACGCTGCCTCTCGCTCCTGTCTATCTCTCTCTCGCTCTTGTTCTCTAAGGGGCTGAATCATACTTAACCACAGGATCAGGAGAGCTCGTCTCTCCTCTCGACCAATGACGGGCTTCGAGCCGCACACAGAGTGCGGGTTTAAAGGTCAGGCGAGATATAAGAGGACCCATTGAAACACAGCATACCAGTGTAAAATTCAAAAGCAGGAAGCAAGAGACCATTTTTTACTAAAGCCGGAGAGATTTTAGAGCGCAGGCTGAAAAATGTGTAACTGAGGACGTTTAAAGCTGTTGAAGGACTACATATCCATGACTCTTCTGACGGACAGTTATAAAATAAATCTACATCACAGCATATTTTTGTATGAATCAAATTAAAAGGCCAAAAAAATAATAATTATGTTCATTACATTTAGAACAACGGTTTCTAATTTTGCAAAGGACCCCAAATATAACCATATCCTTTATAACCAGCAAGGAATCCCTTCATAAAACATAAAGATAGCTTTAAATTTACATGTATTAGGGACTCATTTATACTGTACAGTATATGAAAAATATTAAGTGTGATATTATATAATGGCATTTATATTATATATTATTCCATTTGTGTTTTATATTATATTTATATTTATCCATGAAAATATTATTTTATACATTCATAAATTATCACATTTACATTTTTTATTGCATTATATCATTGCCATTATATCAATAATATCAATACTTATATATGTACATATATTTGTGTATATTTGTGTGTGTGTGTGTGTGTGTGTGTGTATGTGTATATATATATATATATATATATATATATATATATATATATATATATATATATATATATATATATATGTGTGTGTATATATATATATATATATATATATATATGTGTATATATATATATATATATATATATGTATATATATATATATATATATATATGTATATATATATATATATATATATATATATATATATATACATATACATATATATACACATATATATACATACACATATGTATATACATACATACATCTCATATATTTATTCTTTCTATGATGTTAAAACTCAACAGTCAACAGAATAAAGTAATTGCCATTAATCATATTTCCAAAAATAAAACAAAAAAGCCCCTCATTCAGAGGCTTCTAAGGAGTCTTATCCTCTAACTAACATATAACACATATAAAACCCCTTCTTGAAGAAACAGTGACATCTCACCTGTCTGACTGGTGGTGACGTTGACGGACACCAGTTGACGTGGACTGGGGCTGAGATCTGACACTCCGTTCATGGCTTCTATGCTAAAGGTGTAATTGGTGTGAGGCTGCAGTTCTGTGACCAGAATCCTGGGGTGTGTCAAGCCAAACTGCCTGGGGTTGAAATGTGGACCACTGCCGCAGGGAACACACTTCTCACTGTCCCCTGCAACCCCTGCTTCTCCCGAACACTTCCTGCAGTGGACACTATAGGTAACATCTCCACGTCCACCACTGTCACGAGGAGGACTCCATTCGAGAGTGACTGCAGTCTCGTTCACCATTGAAATAGGGTTGCCGGGTGCCGAGGGGGGTCCTGATGAACATACATACATACATACAAGTAAAATACATTAACGGTACAGTTATCAAAATAACAACAAACTGGATGATTGATTGATTTTAGTTAACATTTAGAAAGACCCTCAGCTTACTTGTGCACGCCATGGAGCGAGGATCAGATTCCGCCCTGTAGAAGCCTCTCTCACACACACACTCGGAGGCTTTGTCCTGGTGGGAGTAGCTGTGCGGAGGGCACTTCACGCAGTACGCATCCATGGCAGAGGCCTTGTAAAAGCCTGACCGACATGCTATCGAAGAAGAAAAAATATTTAAAAAATGATTTTATTTATTTTCAGAAAGATTAATATTATTATAATCTATATCTATCTATCTATCTATCTATCTATCTATCTATCTATCTATCTATCTATCTATCTATCTATCTATCTATCTATCTATCTATCTATCTATCTATCTATCTATCTATCTATCTATCTATCTATCTATCTATCTATCAAATAATATCAATTAAAACGTCATTTACATATAGAATACTTGAAAAATTATTAAAGGTACAGTGGCAGAAACATACAAAAATGTTGTATTCTAAGGGTACAAGAGAGGATAAAAAAAACTTTCAAGTAAAATTACATTATGCCATTTTAGAGCATGAAACCTTATACTTGAGTACTATTGAGGAAGCAATGTGAAGAGAAGAGTTTTGTGAGGTTATGAGGGAGATTTCCCCTCAGCTCTCGTCACCTTCTTCAGTGAGGCATATCTAACATCCCACTGCAGCATTAGCCTGACTGGAGGCACGTGGCGGCCGTGTGTGTGTGTGTGTGATGGGGAAGCTGGGTTAAGTTGGAGCTGAGTGAGTGAGTCTGTGTGTCTGTGTGTGTGTGTGTGTGCATCAGAGCACTTCCCCTCAGGGATGCTGTGCCAGACTCCCATGTTGCCCCTAGAACTAAAAGCAAACCCTATATTTCTGCTAACACATCCCAAACATGTCAGTTCTTATCAGCCACAGCACAATGCCTCCAACATATTTCTCTTTTCAGAGTGACTAATACTGAACTTTAGACTGTGCTAATGGAGTGTAGAGTGACGGCAGTTAAAGGTGGATGTAGTTTTGAGAAGTGTTGCTTGTAAATTTAGCCACGCTAAGTGACTCAACCTGTGCTGTAATTAATAACTCAAACACTGAGAAATGTCTTGGGCTCCAAGGAAATTTCATTACAGAAGTCATGCTGTAATTCCTATATAAATCATCTCAGAAAAATAAAAATTTATCATTTCTTTTTCTCTATTTTTTAGCAAACTATTCAAATAGGATTTACACCTGTATCAGAGCCGGTAAATGTGGTAAATGTTTGATTCTAACTTGCAACACTTCCTGCTTCCATTTCCTTAGGATACTATCATAATATATCAATAAAAGTGGCATAAAACATTATATTGTAATGGTAACATATTATATTGTGTTGTATTTAATATCTATTGCAACGAAGCAGTATTTTATTGTTAATTAGGGATAACTGGGACATATTTTCCCAGTTAACTCATTAGTAAAAAGTGTTCCACTTTACCTGAATTCACCCTAATAAAATTTCATTACAATATAATTTGTGTAGGGCTAAGTATTGCAATGCACGAGCCAAAAGAATCACATTAATAATCATTATGAGTAGAATGTGCATTACATTGCACACTTTATAATTTACACTCAATCACATCAACCTCCTCAATCCATTAACAGACACTCTGATTTACCACCACATTAAACTTTAGTTAATAGCTGGAGATGTTTCATGATCAATAAGACAGCTGTCCCTCTAAATTAATGAATCACCATCTTTCAGTTCCCCACCAACCAATCAACTGTGGTTTATTGCATTGTTATGAAGCTTAAAAGGTCAAATGGGTCAAAACCTTAGCGGAAGAGTCATTTAATGTGATATAAAACCATTCAAAATGCTGTTTTCTTTCTGACCAGAATGGTTTCTTCTTGCTATTTAATATTTCCAAGCCTATTTTTTGGTCTAAAATTAAAATTACAAAACATTATGTACCACAGGTAGGCTTTCTACAATGACAAAGACAAAGATTTCTCCACCTATCTCAATCTAACACCATTGACACCACCACACACACATACGGCTACACACACACACACACACACACACACACACACAGTGTAATGCTTCAGTAAAGATAAGACCCTCTCAGCGTGAGATCTTTCCGAGAGATTAAAGGAACAAGAATTTGCTCTAAATGCTTTTACTTCAATCTGCCGAGAGGCAGTCGAGACCGAAGAATTAATACTACTCTTAACAGGAAAACGTCGCTTTTTTCTTTCATTCTTCCATAGTGTGAAATTACTAAATCCTTCCTTTATCAGTGTCACACTGACTGTGTTTTATTATCTAACAATGTTCTCCTTTTATTTACAGAGATGTCATAATCCACATGACCACAGATACATTAAAAGCCATCATTGTTTTTAATGCCAGAGCTCAGAGCGTTGCATAGTTCCTGTTTTATTGCTGTACATAATACAAAAGGAGAAGATACACAGATGTGGAAATACACACAAAAAAAGCCATTTTCCCAAATGGTTACACTGCTGTACTAACTAAAGCTTTATGCTAACAGGCTTACTGAATTCTGGCACAAATCCGGGAGTATTCACTGACCTAAATAATTCTGAGCTAAAATGTACAGTTTTCAGGGTTATTGGGTGAAGTTCTGCTGCATGGGGTATAAACCCCCCCCCCATGATTCCAGCGTATTTAGCTAAGACCTACAGAAGGAACAATTGTTGAACGTGTAACCTCTGGTGGTCAGTGTGAGGTAAGAGGTGTAAAGTCCCCGTGGAGGTTTGGAACGAGGCCTGAAATGAAACAGCATGTGTGTATTGTGGCTTTGCAACCTCTCGGTGCCCAATGCCAAACCAGAAAGCCGTTGGAAAGCCTGGCCTTTTGTGGAACCCAACTGGTCTAGTTTCTCATAGCCAGCCAGCAACAAGGCAGATTTCAACTACGCCTGCTAACCACAAAAAAAACAAAAGCACGATAGAGGATATGGAAATGCTGTGAAGGAGAGATCCAGAAGATGCAAAATGCCCCTGAGTGGAGAGCTGAAACGTTCCAGATTAATTGGTCTATCTGAGATCATTAAAGCCTGAAAAAAATCCTCCAGCAAGGTGTCTACCATAATGAAATCTTAACATAAGTGAATGCATGATGGTTAATGTTGGTTTGGTGCTGGTATAGCCATGCTATTCTTTTTTTTTTATCCACAAATACATTAAAGATGAAATTCTCACATCTAATTATTAATGCACACACACAAATACAGTATTTATTAGTATTTGATAGTGTTTTGGCCACAAAATCAAAGTCCTGAAAGCAAACTTGCAGAAAACAACATAAAAATCAGGAAATGACATCAGGCAACAAAATGTTAACACAAATTATTGATGGGCGAAGAAAATAATCAATGTAAAACAAAACATATTAAGAATACCTTTGCTCATGAGCAGAAGACAGAGAAAAGTGGAACATCTCAGAGATCTAAAATGGCTCCCTTATCAAATATTTACATTGGTGTGATTGGTGTCCCCTTGGCTCTAGATAATCAATAGCTTTTATATATGATACCTTCAGACAGAAAGACAGAAAGAGCAGCACCATCATGGGAATAAAGAGAGAGAGAGAAAGCAAGCGAGAGAAAAATGAACAGCGGAGAGCTTGTATTTTTTTTGTCCTTCCTGCGAGGCGGAGGATGAGAGACATGTTTGGAGAGTGTGTTTAATGCCCTGGTCCATGGGGACGAATGGTTGCTATTAGTGTATTTCTCATTCTGTCTGCAGTCTCTGGTTCATATTGAATGAGGCAGATCAATAGACATCAACCCACCACCTCAACAGAGACCCTTCTCCATCACATCAGGGATCAGGGACAGCGCCTAACTATGCTGAGAAAGTTCAAATGAAAACTAAATGATATAAAAAATAAACTGAAAAAAAAACAAAAAAACAGGATAAACTGACTGAAACTAAACTAAAGTTCAAGGCTATCTAAAATAAAATAAAATGTGTCAGCCTTAGAATACAAAAATTTTAAACTAGTCCAAACTAGAAAATTTGGACTACTTTAAAAAAACTAAAAATAACAGTGAAAGTGGAAAGTTTGAAACCTAAACCAAACTATTATATATTGTATATTTGAAAAGAGAGTATATTTGAGAGTGACATCCCTTCTTCCAGCGCTTCAGGTGCCCTTTTCAATTTAACAGCATTGCGGACCCACTCAGAAAAGAAGAAAAAAGGTAGGGTCAGTCAAGCAGTCCCCAAACCCACAGAAACCGGGCTTTCTATTACCTAGGGAGAGAGGCTTATGTACTAGTTTCCATAGCAACATAATTTCAAAATGCTCCCTTCATTGATTGTGAATCAAGACTTAAATAGTAGAACTCCTAGGAGAATATAAGAGTGAAGTTTGATCCACACACAGCAAAAGGTTCATACTAACTAAAGCAAAGAGAAGTGCTTGAAAATACAATAATACATCTCAATCTCTTTCAATAAACTTTTAGCCAACCTTCAGAGGCATGTTTCATGTGCTTGGCCTTCAAATGGACAAATATGGACTAGCTTACATTTGAAGTATAATCATAAGGCATTCTCTTTAAAGCATTTACAACCTGAAAATTGATGACCAAAATGGCGCTAAAAAAACGTTGGCGTTAGTGATCAGTGAAGTTCAGTTTCTTACATTTAGACTTTGATCTTTGCTCACCTTAAAGTGGATGCTCGACTTACTGATGCTAAACAGCCAACATACATCAATGTCATACCGTCATTTTCCCTAACCTAGGCTAACAGTTAGCCTCTAAGGTATTTCAACACATTTGTCTTTGGATATCCACATTCGCATTTCTGTTGGTAAGCAAATGACCTGGATGAGCCCTTCGACATACAAGAATAAACAAGGTTCTTCACATTAGCAGAACTCGATCTCACCTACAGGAATGGAAGTGTTCTAGTGATTATAGCGCTCTATTGATTTAGCGTCCAATTGCACAGCAGAGACTTTTTAAAGTCTTTTCAGCCATTTTTACCCTGGCCATTAGGCATTGTAGCATTGATTTTTGGAGAAGGAAAAAAATCCAACCGATCCCAGCTGATGACAGAGCTGACTGGAGAACGGTAGAGCCAGACTTTCCAGCCAGAGTGCTAAAAGGTTGTTCGCAATATTCACGCCTGTTTTGGGCCTGAAGCACTTCTTTAACCCCTTCAACAGGAGTGAGTTGATCCCAGAAGCAACTGAGGAAATCAGACTGCTTTTCACAGGTCGGACCCTTTACCTTTTCCAATAACCATGGAAAATGATTGCACAAATGGCACTCACGTAACACACTCACATAACACAGCATTTACCTGGCCTTCAACATCCGAAATACCTGTCCAATTACCTCAGAGGTGTCAGGAGAGGGTTTAAACATCTCTACTGCTGGATTTCTCCTTTGTCTTAATCTTCTCTCAATCTCCCTGGAGTGCCCTTTCTTTCCAAAGGCTATTTCCTGCTTTCCATCCATCATGCACAGCGTGACAGAGCCAATCTCCCAGGCTTTGCTGGTAGGCCTAGTTGGAACATCCTATCAACCTAGTGGCATATAATGTCCACTTGAGCTGGAGACTACTTAATCCCATGAAACAACTGAAAGAAACCTGGTGGACAACTTTATCACGACCCAAAAGCGGAGCTCTACAATTTTCCTCAACCATCAATTCCGCCTACAGCAGATTTTCCAACTTTTGAGAAGAATCACACAAAACAGAAGCACTTGTGAATGATTTGACTGTGCAGCCTATGAAAAGAAGCACTTATGGAATAACTAGTAATGAATAACTGAGTAGTACTTGTCCATACAAAATTTCCCAGGTGGCTGCTTACCGACCCAAGTCAAATTTGCTCCATTTGGTCCTTAGATATGGTTGCTTCAATGTAAGTCTATTCGAATTTCCACTTGCTTTACAGTCCAACAGTAAAAATTAATAAAAAAATAAATAATAATAATACAATTAATAAAAATAAATGTACTAAATATAATACAGTACAAAAGAAAATATAACATAATACAACAGTAATTGTAGTGCTTCTAAGGAACTAACACACAACATTTTTTAATCTTAGAAATGCAGGAATGACATATTTGGATGTGGTTTGCATCCAGACTGTTCTACTCAAACTTACAGTATACTCAATACTTCAGTTTTCCTGCAGACTTTGAAATCAGTGGGGCTGAAATGAAAAACAGGTGTGTTTGGAGACCGGCGGTCTTGCTGTTATTTCAGCGGGGTGAGATACAGAGGGAACAGGGGGAGCCTCTGACCGCGGCTCTTGGGTGGAGAGCTATAAAAAAGAGATTATCCATACACGCGAGAAAAGTAGCAATAAAAACGAATTCTTCTCCGCTTACTCGTGCCTTTTTTCTTGCTGTCTGTTCTAGCATACAAACTCTCACTACATCAATTTAAAATCGTAGGAACCTTAAACTTCAAGCTGAGTCTCCAAAGCAAATGCATTATTTCTGAACATAGAGTGGCCATTAAAATAGCTGCTGAAGTCTCCCTCTTACTACTGTTTTCCTGAATAAAACAGATTTATTCCTATTGATCTATTTAAAGAGCCTCCAAATGCCTTGTGGATTTTTTAGAGAAGCTGTTGATCACTCTAATCATACAGGTTGATAGCAAAAATCCCGACTTGCATGGGAGATGTGAGGTTGTGCAGGTCTGTAATCATGAACTGTAGATCAGGTCTGTAAACCAGCCAGCGCCAGACTTAGAGACAGCACTGGAAACTGGCTCCTCTTAAAAGACAGTCTCTCGTTTTATTGGCTCCATTTCATTACACATGTGTAAATGCTATTGGGTATCTCATTCCTGTCTCTCCTGTTGCTCCGCCTGTTTTTCAAATGTGGGAATAACTTTTAAATGTCTGACATGATTGTGTTCTAACAGAGAGGGTTTTGTCCCTTAAAATTGCATGTGAAAAAACATTTTAGCTCCAAAAACCGGTTTATTTCCACGAGAAACAGGTAATAAAAAAAATAGCATGGGACTTAATTTTATCCATTGGGAATTGACTGGATCATAAAAAATTAGCTTTCCATACCAGAATGAATCCAGACCTGAATTAGATTTTGATAAAACCAGTTATTCAATAGCTTGTGCTGCTTAAGGAAGGAATATTATATATATATAAAAGAATTGTCAATGACTTATTAGTGAACATTATTCCAAATGTAAAAAAAAAAAAAAAATCTTTGTAATCTTTAGTCAAATATTAAATATTTGAGATATGTAAAAAAAATATAAAAAATATAATAAAAAAATATAATAATAATAATAATAATAATAATAGTATTGAAAAAGCATTCAATTAAATAAGGTCCGTTCTGATTCATGTTGATTTCAAGCCTGAGCCAGCCAGCAGACTGTTTCTCCTGGTCGTAAGGCCCTCTTGTCATCTGCAGTCTGACAGATGAATTATTAAGAGAGTTTGGAAAAAAATAAAATAATGCAAGACGACTGCTGGATGCACGTGTCGTTGCATCCACGTGCCTTCTTCCTCTTCAAAACACACACAGAAAAAAATATGTCTGAGTCCCATTAAGAGACAAAACAGTTGTGGAAACAAATCTCATTACAACATCACTGTGAGGCAACATTAGCAAAGGACACTCAACACAAGGTTAACACTGTAGTGAGAAGTGTAGAATTCCCATTCTGAACAGAAACAGTTTAAGACGTTTCTTTCCCCATTTAAAGTGTTATTTTGACCACACTTTGTGAAAAATCGCTATTGGTCGTCATAATGCGAGTTGTGAACATCTCTATAAAAATAATGATATTTCAATATTTCAAACGGGAATGATAGGCCTATTGTGACTTAAAAAGGAAAAGGGTAAAAGGAAGAAAAAAGTTTCCTTAACATTTTTCCTTTTCAATAAAGAAAAACTGTGAAGCCAGCCTGTCAGTTTTACAGACCGAGAAATACAACTTCTACTAAACGCATGCAAAAACATTCATAAATTCATCCTGTAGACAGAAAAGGAGCATTCAACGATGTGCTAAATTCCCTGGATGAAATTTTAGAGTTCTGTAAGCTGTCAATGTCCCTGTATAATTGATGGCGCGCCGAGTCTTTGATGCTTTGGCTGTGGAGACTCTATTCAAACTCATGTCTTTCCGACAGGGGTCCACACCCAAGACCCAGGAGCAAGAGAAGAAAAAAACACAGGCTACATCTGGTAGCCATCCTGACGTTCTCCAGCAGAGCTCACAACGGTCCTGTTTTAACTGCTTTCGGAGAAAGAAATCTCAAATATCCCCAGCACCTATGAAGACTAAGACTAGCTACGCACCATGTAGTCCTAATTGTCATTAGTGATACCATCACAGTGTTTGATTTGCGTGTCATTTCTATTTTACTCTGCCCAGATCTCAGCATGCCAGCAATCTGAAACTCGCTGAAACTGTTCTACAGTTTCCTAAGAGACAACTGCATGGCAAAGAAAACAAGTGTCATGAATCGTCTGTGTTTTGACAGTTGGACCGTGAACCTAAATTGCAGATTGGCACTTTGCTATCCACTGACAGGTTATTCCATGTTGTTTACTATCGGCTACTAAAATGTTATTGATCCAAACAGCAGCTGGAGGTAAAGAAATGGGCAGATGACATGTGGTAGACAGTATGATGGAGGGCTGAGATGGAGAGACGTTTTAGTCGGCAGCTGACTAACTAGATGCCACTAATAAAAGCAACATAATTTATTATTATTATTATTATTTACACATTGTAAAGTAATTGTTAAAACGAAATTAATCACTAAATATATATATTTTTTAATATATGGTAATTATGTAGTGACCAAAAAAAAAGACTTATTATTTTAGCCTTTTCAAAAATATCCTTTTCAATTACAACCCTGCACGCTCATTGATTTATTTATTTTTTAATAAATACATTTTTGTAAAGAGTTTTGTAAAGAATTTCATTTTCAGGCACAATTTATATTTCTCCGCAAAACCCATATCAAGCATTAAGCATATGGTTATAAAGAAACAATGTCAGTGTCCTACATATGAGCTAGCATCTTTTTTTCCTTTAAAAATTTGTTCCAGAAATAATGTTATTATCAAGGGTAAGTGAAATGGCTATTGCAGATGTCTTGCGCTGTCTTCACCGATAAAAGCTTCTCGGTTGGAAGAAAAACTTGCACTTGATGCAGCTCATACACACACACACACACACACACACACAAACTGGCAATGAGTAGCAAGCAGAGAGCTAGTAATATGCTATGGAGAAGGCTCAAAAGCATATGAAGAAAAAAAAAAAACAGCTCAGTTTACCGAGTTGGGCTGAATGTTGAACAGGCAGCTTTATGCTTCACTGATCTGTAGGGGCTATCAGTAGGTACCAGTGACGCTTAAATGATTCAGTATATGTATGTCCACAGTGCAGAAACTGTATATCACGCTTCATGTGTTATGGGACCTAAATATCCACAGGCATGTTTTGTGGTTGGATTCCCTGGAAGTACCAACTAAGCAGTTTCTTTTCACCAAATGTTGTTAAAACATGATGTCTCAAGGGTCCCTCCTATATAATATGTTATAATATAACATAATATGTAACACACACATATACATACATACATAGTGTGACATATGGTCATACTTTAGATTAGGGTCCAATTCTTACTATTAACTAGGACTTTTGCCTCAAACTCCTAATTACTGCTTATTAATAGTTAGTAACGTAGTTGATAAGATAAGGTATTGGGTAGGATAAAGGGTATGTTTACACAACACAGTTTTCAACTGAAAGCAGAAAACTATTTATGCGTTTTGGCCGTTCATTTACACGACAATGGCATTTTGGGTGCTTGAAAACGAATGCTTTTTTAAAATGGGTTTAAAAGTGTAAGGTTTTGATAACGATGCCTTTACTGTCTCTTTGTAAACAACAAAAACGTGAATTTGTGAAAACGGTGACGTTATGTGCATGTGTATTACATGTTCAAGCATGTCTATTACGTGTTCGTGGGGTGTTTCTTGACAAAGTGACATCGCCAACTACTGGCCTGGCATGCAAAATACAGCCTTTTTAGTCGTTTTTGCAGATCCATGTGAACGGAGATCCATGTGAATGGAGATCGTTTCGACAACATTGTTGTCTGTTTTTAGAACATCGTTGTCGTGTAAACATACACTAAGGGATGTAAAATATGGTCATGCAGAATAAGCCATTAATATGTGCTTCATAAGTACTAATAAACAGCCAATATACAAGTAATATAACTAGTTCATAATGGCAATTGAATCCTAAATTGTTACCATATATATGGTAACAATTTAAGATCCAATTGTCACTATGAACTAGTTGTACAGTGACAATTGGGTCCTAAATTGTTACCATAAATTGTTACCATATTCATATATAAAAGAAAAGTCATGGGGCTTTCGAATATTGTTGTGGACAATGGCGGGGATTGGAGTCAAAAAGGTAGAGAACCACTGCTCTAAACTGTTCTGCCCATAAAAGGCAAAATTACTTCCCAATTTCATAATGCCCATTTACAGTTTAGCTAACAAAACAGAAGAGGTGGTTTATGTGGGTGAGCTGAATGGTGACTGTGTCCGTGGTACCTTTAACAAAATCACCGGCCGAAGATAAAGTCCTGTAATTCCAGCGTCATGCTGTCACCCAGCAGGCGAGCATCACGTGGTGGGGATTACAGATGTGGAAATCAAACTAAATGTCTAAGTATGTGATTACTAGAGCCCCTATAAAGATGAACAGCCGCAATGTGTGGAAAGCTCAGGTCTCTTAACCGTGTTAACCTCTCCAATCTACACTCCAAAATTCCGTTTTGGAGCACACACACAAGCTCATCCCTTCAAGCTGCCTGCACTGTGAATCTCTGCTGGGGTGCTGACAATCCCATGACCCAGTTTCTCAGCTCAAATCCTATGGAGGAAGACACTCCAGAGCTCCTCACAGCGAGATTACCGTCACAAAGAGCTCATTTCTGCCATTCCTGCCTCAATGAAAAGCACTCCATTCAGCCACACTGTGTGAGCTTAGCGCTGTAGAAAATACGCCTCAGGAAACAGAAGAGAGTGCCCATCTTCAGCTGGCATGCTAACAGTCGAGGGGCCATCGGGTCAGACCTTATGCCAGACCCAAACTCAGAGTCTGGTGTGCACCACCAAGCCACTCGAAAACCATTTACATCCAACAAAAGGGCCGCGATTGTAAGCCGAAGTGCTCCATGCTGAGAGATACGGATAAGAATGAACAGCCATGGTAAAAAGACTTGATACAAGAGGGTTTATTATCAGAGTTTACAACACACATTCACAGTATAAAAGGTTAAGGGAGGAAATAAAAACAAAAAAAAAGGATGAATCTACAAACGGCAAGACAAAGTGTTGAACAAAAGGAGATGGGGAGGAAGGTTGGAGATCGTTCGGGAGCTGCCACAATAAGACGAAAGGAAAAGAATAGAAGAGATAAATATAAGAGGCAGTTCACTGAGCCGAGGTTGTGGGAGAAGACGTCCGTCTCTTTCTATTTTTTTACCCTCTTCTATCACGGCGTTGTGTGCCGACGGTAAATGGTGAGTGGGATAAACTGAGGCGCTGTTGGCAGATTTAGTTGACAAAATATGACAGGAGAGAGAAAAAAAGAAAAAAGAAAAGGATGGGGGAATACAAAAAAGGACACAATAGAATAATAAAAAGGAAGAAAAGACAAGAAAGAAAAAGAAAAAGGAGAGGAAAGGAAAGGAAGATAATAAACTGAGTAATTTCAAGAGTGTCCTCGTGCCAAATTTTGCTGTAAGACTTCTGTCCTTCTACTAATGCTGTTGTTCAGTGAATATAAAAGCCTTCGCAGCATGAAAAGTGGAGAAAGCCAGCGTCAGCAAGTACTTCCAGAACCCACAGCGAGACCGCAAGGTGAAAACAGACCACGAGCTGTTTCGCTTTGTCTCATTTCGCATGGCAATGCCCTGTTTCTCATGGAGCTGTCGGAGCCAGAGAGCAATGAATGTTTTGTCAGCTGACCGGGCTCGTATGAATTAACCAATCTCTTATTGCAGTTAGAGTAAATCTTTTATTTTGAGGTTATTTTTGAGTTACAGCCCAGTCTCCATCACTCACATTAATGAATAGCTGTTAAAATGTTAACCTTTTTCCAGTGCTGCTGAATGTTTCTTGCGGCAATGAGCTGTGCCACAAGAAATTATATTTTTCCTGAGCGAGTTTAAAATGGAGTAATCTGAATTGAAAGCAATGAGATAAACTGAGTACTATGACATAATATTAAGACAATTAATAGCCCTTTATACCACCCTGATTCTGACTCAATAGCAATTAGTAAATAAACAAATTCCAAGAGGGTCCTCGCACCATCGTTGCTCGGGCCCTAATTAACAGATCCAATCATTGAAATGAGCAGTAGGACTCTATTTGCTGTGGTCCAAACCAAAGGGCACTGAATTGGTTGTGATGGATTTACCACCCCCATCTCTCTAGCCTACTTTCTAGACACTCAAAAAAAGTTCCTTGTAACCCTGTCCAGACCCCCTCCTTCCTGATCTACACTTTCACCCACAAGAAAACAGTCCAGAATGGCTAAATGAATATTTAAAAGCTGCAGCCTTCTCAGTCCTGGGGTGGTGTACAGGCAAGTTCCTCTAACGTGGGCTGAGGAGTGATGGGGCTTTGAATAACCAAAGGCGAAGAGAGAAACAAAAGCAAAAAATAAACAATTACAGTGTAGCCCTCATCTTGGCTAGAAAGCAGGCTACATTAATAAAGCCATTAGTACCTTCTGAGATTAAAAGAGCAGTGTAAAGACCTGAGTCTAACCCTGTTTCCATGAACATGTGGTAATAAAGCGTGCAGTCGACTTCAATCTCAAGTGGGATAACTTAATGTGTCAGGTTTATTTAGCATTTTCTCTTCATAATGGAACTTTTGTTTAGAACTATTATAGAGACTAAAGTGCAAAACACTACCAGAAGGATTGATGATTGAGGTATGTGGTTTACACAAAAGGTTATTGCTTCATTACACAATAATGGTGGCAAAAATGTCTTTCTATACATCTACCATCTATCTATCTGCATTCCAACATCTATAGCTCAACTATATCTATTTACCTTCTCATCTATCCACCCATATCTATCAATCTATCTACCTACCTATCTATATCTATCCATCTACCCATCCATATCTATAGCTCAACTAAAGGATCTGGCCCACGCTGTCATATTTCAATATTAATCTAACAATAATCCTTCTTAAATCTCTTCCATCCAAACATCAGATTGGAGTAAGACATAACCTTCAACCCCATCTGCTACAGTTTCTAACTGTGTATCCTGTTTCTGTTTCACAACCAATAGCTAACACAGCAGGACAGCTGAGAGAACATATAAAGAACCTCTGAACCTCTGGACATGCTTGCCATTTAAAGCCACTATTGTGGTCGCAATATTTGTTTCAAAGAGAATTGTTTCCGATCAAGAGCATGTTTACCCAGTTAGCCAGAAAAAATGTGATATATATTCTAAGGCCATCATTTGAGACAGTAAAAGAAATAATACTTACGTTGGCAGTGTCCATCCACCTCCTCGAAGCCTGGCCGGCACACACAACGGCCGATGGGCACCAGCCAACCTCCGTCAGCACTGCAAAACATCCGTGGTCCCTCTAGCTCTTCCGCATCCTCCACACAAGTGCCACGCACTTCCACCAGCGCTGAATCGCCGCCTGTCACCGTGTCCGGGAACCGGGCAAGATTGAGCACCGCCAGCGGACATCGTTTATAAAAGACTCTCACCGACACCAAAGCAATGCAAGCACCCAGGTCCTGAAACGCCAGGTACAAGCCTCTCTTACTGAGACCACTGATGTCTCGCACTTCCGTATTCAGCTTCATTACACGATCCCCGACGTCCGTCTGCGTGAAGCTCTCGTCGGCCGCTATAGTGTCGATCTTCACATACTGGCTCTCGCGAATGTGGCGCAAAGGCGCTGCGACTGCATTGTTGGACTCATGATAGTACACATTAAACGTCTCCTTACAGGTTCCAGGGACGCCCGGCAGGCTGTTGCAGTCACGCAGAGTGAATTTGATCTCCACATAGACACGTTGAGCACCCTCTCGCTGGATCAGTCCAGTGCGCAACCAGTTATTCTGATTGGCTTCCATTACGTTGCACACCTGGTACGTCCTCATAGGTATGTTCCTCTCGTCCATAACACTGATCTCCTCCCACTAACAAACAGACCAAAAGTTGATCAATTCAAAAAGACAGACATCCTTCAATGCTTTGGTAATTGTCCTGTGTACTTTGGCTCTGAACTTTCTAAGCTCTTACAGTGGGTTTTGAAAGATTTTGACAGATGCATGATGGGCGCATTACGAGAAAACGCTTCATTTAACTTTCATCAAGAGGAAAGTGCATCTGACAGGCAATCAGCTCAAAGTTACAAACTGAATAGTCTCAGTTGTTTTGTTCGTGCATAATTCAACTCATTGCTGATGCAGAGAAAATAATATAATTGTGCCTTGGAAACTTTTATACCTTTTATATAGGCTAACGAAAACCATGAAAAATAACATGGTTTGTTGGTTTGGCATTGACGTCAGTAAGTTTGTGGGTTAAAAATAATGGCACGAAAAGCAGCAACGTTCAAACTGTCTTAATGTTTTTCACACAACATAAATCTTTCATTTCAGAATTGTAGCATACACACTGTTGGAAATGCCAAACCTTGAACTCCTCCCCTGCTTTATCAGCAGCACAAAAAAAACACAAGATATTTCTCTATACAGCCACTCATGAATCTGAGCGTGACTACTTGTGCCAAGGCCACTATTACAATCCATCTTCATCTTGTGAAAATGGATTTGAATGAATGACACGAAAGCGTGGGATAAGAACCAGCTCCCACAGAGGAGATCGTTACTCAGTGGGTTGGCAAGGTTGTTCAAAATGAGATACTCTCCTACGACCCCCCACAGGAAACTCTAAAGAGTCACAGGCTGTATTTTCACATAGGGGAGAAGTGGACCATTCAGGGTTGAGAAGATCAAGCACTACACTTTAAATCTGGGGTGTAACAGCACTAGTTGGGGATGAAGTAGCAATCGAAAATTTGGACTGGTAATTGAAAGGTTCAAAATACCCCTACAAGGGAAAATCATAAGATGTTACCAAGATTGTGTGCCATTCAAAGTTCAATTGAGAATGCTTTTTAAAATCCAAATCAATTACTGAATTTGAAATGAGGTAGTGACTTGAATATAAAATGTACAAAAAAATAAAATTAAAAGGAGCTGCGCAGACTTTCACAGGTACTCACCCCCTCTGATGGATACGCTTCCCAACCCAGATCACCTGGGGCGGACATAGAGTCGAGCAGAGTAACTGTAAAAGAATGAAAAGAACAGAGATATAGAGTTATTTAAAGCCACAGTGGTAGTATACTTATCACAGAACCACATTTTTATCATTTGTTCAGATTTTTCGCAAACAACAGAGGGGTTTGTACACAGCATGATGTCATGTAAAGCATGAATCATTCAAGTCTGCAGTCTTTCTGAATAACATAATAGAGCTCTAGAAATGTCAGAACCACTTGTAACAGCCTAATCAACACTTTGCATTTGAGGTTATTCATTCTAGTTTTATTAATATGGCCATGGCATAGTGGATTTATTTTATTGACCTAAACCTCATCAACTTCTAAGACAAATCCCAATAATCTTGTCAGGTGGCATTACATCAGTTGTGACCATTACGAAACACGTGATTCGCAGCTCCTTACGCAGTCTTTTTGAAATCTGTTCTCACATCAATATTTTCAGAGGTTGATGGTGCTATTTATAACAGTCTTTCAATCTCCCAATGGTCGGAGCCCTGAACTTCCCACTTTGAGCTCCGTTCCAAACCAATTACATCCCTGGCAACCGGGGTGATTAATTCTTAATCACATCCAAACCTCAGATGTTCCTCCTCTTTCACGCTGAATATCAACCTCTCCCGCTCCTGGCACATGTGTGTGTGCCCTTTTGTGATGATTTAAAAAGAAAAGGAAAATCAAAGACCATCTGGATCCAAATTCTAATTAAAACTGACTGCCAATGGGTTTGTGTGACATGCAAACAGTGTGCATTTTTATATCGCGCTTTGATGGTTGGTTGATGTGGAAACAGGGATTATGTCTGGTTTTATGGGTTGTATATAGAGCAATTGGGCAAATTTGATGACTTGACACTCAAAGAGAAAACCATATGCTGAGTCAAAGCAGGATATTGCTTCTACTTAACTGAATACAGATTACGATGCCATTAACCGCTGGTGCTCGTGTGGCTGTTTTCTGATGAAGGGGTAAAACCAGACAGGCCAATATATCAGTCCAAACGATCTGGAAATCATTCTGCTCTGCCTTTTAAAGACACATTTAATAAAACAAACAAATTAATACAGCCACAGGCCTTGCACAGCCCAATAATACAAGCAGCAGGCAACATTTAAGTCACAGCAAGGCAAAATGTATTCCACCTGAGACATCAGTTCTGACTCAGAGAGCATTCTTTAAACAACTGCCGCACAGGCCTTGATGAAAAGACTAGCGTGTTGTGTTTTGGACACCAGGCTGCTTAATCACAAACAACTGATCTGCTCAAACTTCTAAACCAGCAAGATGGTGCAAGTTGACTCTTGAACAACCAAGGACTTTGTTTCACAAGCTTAACCACCAAGACTACTTGGTCAACCAGTTGCACCTGAAAGATCAGGTGCAAACAACTTAACAACTGACAAGGTTTTGCAAGGTAAACATATAACTGTTATGTTCGCCTTTCAGCAAGATAAGTGCCAAAAACAGGCCCTAACTAGAATAAACTAGCATGAAAATTAATGCTTTACAGATCTAGCCTGGGCTCAACAGTTGGGAAGGTAGTGCAGATTTTTACTGTCACAAAAAATTAACCTATTATTTATAAATCTATAAAACATGACAAAACATAATTGCCATACTTGTCAATAATCCATTCTTACCGATGCTACCAAGATTATCACAAACTATTTTAGCAACTTCAACATTCAATATTATTTTTACCTGACTGACAAGTTTAGCTAACCTTACCAAGTTGACAAGCAGAGTACGTAACAAAATATCACAGAAAACTAAATGTTTAAAGGTCCCATTGCGTGGATTATTTTATTATTTTAGAATGTTTCCTGGGGTGCCCTTATAATGTTAGTATGTTTTTTAGATCAAAAGTTGTTATAATTTAGAAATAAAAGGCATATTTCCTAGCCTAATTTTAGCCTCTGATTTGAATACTCTGTTTGAAGGGCGTGTCTGCTGTGAGACTTCAGTGTGATTGGCTGACATGCTTGCATATGAAATATCATTACATGTGGACCTCTCTCGAAAACTTTTACTATTACAGCTATTATACGTTTTTACTATTACAGCTATCGGGATTAACGAATCGTGAGAAGTTTTTTTTAAGTATTTAGCTCTATTCCCATCATATAAAAGGTTGCAGTGATGAGCACTGAGCAGATAACAGCCTGTTGATCGCGTGAATGAAGATCTTATCATTGCAACGCAGTTTCTGCACTCTCACTAATGATTTCACCAATGCAAACATGAGGTAAGTACAGTAGGAGCTTCGCTGTGCAGTGTAACAGCGTCACTGATTTCATAACGAGTTTTGGCAAGTGTCCAGATAAACTCGCGCTGTGTGATTGACAGCTTGCGCGATTGGAAAGGGATTGTTCTTTGATCGCTTTCTGTATATATATTAATCACAGTTTAAGTAAGATTATTTTCATCCTACTAAGAGAAACGATGTGAAGTTGATCGTTTAGTCTCCGGCTTGATTTACTGATGCATAAACAGTATTGAACAACTCTGAGAGAAAGATTATCTGTCTGAACTTAAACAATTACACATCAGAAATTCACATAACCCACTGGTTCTTCAGAGGCTCGGATGAAGGAACTAAAAAAATACTTTTGTGTTCATTTGTACATCCAAACAATGAGCAACTGCCATGCTTCGCTCGTTTGCAAGCCATGATGTCTCTCGAGGAAAAACCAATATCATGCTCGCGCAGCTCATATTCTCATGGGCGGGCCAAATTCTTTTTGCAGGCAAAGAAGAGAAAGGGGAGGCAACCTTTCCCCTTATGACGACATAAGGGGAATATTTCTAGATTCGCCCGTCTGAGCTTTCATTTTCTCAAAAATACCCAGGGCTTGGATTACACCCATCAAAACGTCTAGCCACTGGGGGACCATAGGCAGGCTAGGGAAACTCATATTAAGGTTAAAAAACCTCATAAAGTGAAATTTTCATGCAATGGGACCTTTAAGGAGTCTAGTTCTCTTTCCCACTTCCTAGTTCAGAGATTCTTTGTCATTCAAAATGTGAAAGATCCCTTTAATCTACCTCTCAAAGAAAAAGAGAAGGGAGTGCTTCACGAAGTTGGTGTTCCTGCTACCCTAAGGAAGGATACAATCAGGCTTACTAAAAGACAAGACACTACCACACACACACACACACACACACACACACACACACACACACACACACACACACACACACACACACACACACACACAAAATACACGATTTTACAACAAAAACCCTTTTAGGTACAAAAGCAGTCTACATTATGGCAAAAGAGATTACTATTAAATTGACTTTTCAATCACTATTACAGGACCAGTGTTGTAACCACCAGAGACCCCTCAAATATTCAGATTAGTGGTTGAATTATACGTTTCCTTTTCACAGGCCCACTATATTTAGACCCCATTATCCTGAAAATGGTAACAGTCTTGAAGAGGTCCAGGCCAATACATGTGATGTTTACTGTAACAGCTGCTTAGACAGAGAATAGGGCTTTTCTTCATCATTAGCTCTCAGCTGGCAACTCTGGATGTGGCCAATGATGGAATCCCCTCTGGGTGGCCATGAGATCTCAGCACCTCAGGGCAATAGATGAGATTAACCATTACGCCAAACTTTTAAAAGAGTGCAGTGGTCAGCAATCACCGCTCCAATGCAAACAGGCAAGGGAAGCAAAAACTGAAAATGGAAAAAGGATAAGAGTAGGTCAAGAGAGAGGGAAAGGATAGACAAGCTGCTGGATAGATGCCCTCAGGGAATTGAAAAGGACAATGGGGTCACTCTCACTCATGCATAGCCACTGACAGGTACTTCTCAAGTATACTACTTAATAGGTAAATCAATCTATGATGATGCTATTCTTAACTCCTTAATTTTATTAATAAAATTTGATAAGATTTAGAGCTTTTGAGCATTTAAAAAGTTTAAAATCTGCTACAACACAAGTTACAATATTTGATATCTATTAAAGTTTAGTTTTTTTTTTTTTTTACTTCAACTGTGTAGTTTCTGTGCCCTTGCAACACCAATTGAAAAACAAAATTGCAAAAATCAGGATATTTTACAAGTACAGGTTTCCTTACACAGGTCCGTTAGCGAAGGGAACAAGCAATGGTCACTTCAAAGAAGTAATTTAAGTATTTATGGTCATGTTCTGCCCTTCGGAGTGAGTAGGGCATAGGGATGCTCACTTCCGATTGGAATTTGCCCTTTTGCTGTCAGGTTGATCTGAATTCTCAGTATTCATAAAATAGCAAGTACTTTAATACTATTTCCGTTGAGTGTTAACACTTTTCACCAAAATCAACCATAGTAAAGTTTTCCCTAAATTTTAGGGAAATTATGGTAAATACAAGTTTCATAGTTGGAAATAGGACATGAATGGTCTCTAAAGTCAAATGTTTATGTCTGGAAACTCAAAGATAATTTTGATACCCGAGTTACTGAGTTGGACTTTGAACATGGCGTAGGAGAGAACTATTGCTGTAAGTGACTGTTAATTAGTTTTATTTGTTTTCCCACAACATCAACAATCGCTTTCTAAATTTTAGGATAGAAAAGTATTTTAAAATCAACAAAATTACACACTTAACCTTTAAGTCTCATAAGCCTTCCACATTTGTTATGTGGTTCACTGGAATGGGTCCAAGAAAATGACTCTGGGGTGACTGAAGCACAAACACAGGGCTTGCAAAGACCGATATCTCAGTTTCCACAGCATCCACTCCAAGCACGGAAAGCATATCTATTGTAAGAGATTGGTATCGTACAGTTGTCTTGACAGAAGTGGTGGAGTGTATTTGAAATGCAGTCAGCAGTTCCTGTCAGTCACTGCTCATGTGGAGTCAGAGGTCTGCTCTACAGGGAGGTGGGGAAAGAGCCTCCATTCGGCCTCAACTGACTGATGAGACCTGCCACAGAGATCCAGCCTGTCCGGCACAACCATCACACTCATCTGACTCAATGCCCAAAAGAACAGCCATCCAGTTACAGCCTTACACCCATGAGTCATCTCATAATATCCACTGACAAACCTGTTTAACACGTGTGAATGAAGATGTTTTAGTATTTTCTAAGCAGGCATATTTATGTGCATCCAAGCTTAGGTTATGTGGATGGATTTTTTTTGTTTTTAATGCTGCCTTCACATGCTATCGGAAATGATGGTAAATACAAGTTTCATAGTTGGAAATAGGACATGAATAGTCTCTAAAGTCAAATATTTATGTCTGGAAACTCAAAGATAATTTTAATACCCGAGTTACTGAGTTGGACTTTGAACATGGCAGAGGAGAGAACTATTGCTGTAAGTGACTGTTAATTAGTTTTATTTGTTTTCCCACAACATCAATAATCGCTTTCTCTTGCCATTACATATTTAAATTTGATGCATATTGCATGTATTTTAGACTGTGAAAACAGTATTTATTTTGACCAAACAATCTAGAAAACATGATCTTTAGACAGGAAGCACATCAGATTGGGAATTACAATGGAAACAAGGGCCATTTCCCAGTCTAATAATGTGTGTAATGTGTGTCAGGCACGACTGACTGGCCCTGCCAAGGCCTGTTTAATGATGAGAGGTGTAAACAGTCTGCTGTCAAGACATGGCATGAAATGGTGACCCGTGTGTGTTAGTTAGTGGAAGACAGCAGGGAAGACACTCTTGGGATGCCTCATTAGAAGCACAGACACGGACCGGACCACACCTGCCGCATCGGTGAGAGTGGGTGTGTGTGTGCACAAAAGCATTAAACTGCACCCATGCTGGACATCAAATCCCAAGGGCATGAAACAGGTTACAACAACACAACAGCACAAGTCATAATTAGAGAGATTAGACCGAGCCGCACCCGAAGAGGATGACATCACCTTTGAGCTTGTGGTTCATAACAAACCTTTATAATTAAGACTGATTAAAGAGATTATAGTTTCTCAGAAACCTACAGTTTGTCAACCAAAAACATTAAATATTAAAATTCAATTCACAAACTAGATTTTAGAGAGGTTTTGCCCACTGCTAGGGTGGTTGCTGAAGCATGCTATACAGTCGCATTTTAGATGCTTGCTACGTGATTTCTAAGCCCAACCATAAAGTGAAAGTTCACTAATAATTACAATTAATTTATTCACCCATGTTGTTCTAAACTTGACTTCGACTTTCTTTCTTCTGCAGAACACAAAATAAGTCATTTAAAAAAAAAAAGTGTCTCAGTTTATTTTTTGTCCTTATAATGAAAGTAAATGGGGTCCAATTTCATTGTATCCTGTTAAAATGCTGTTTTGTTGTGTAGATAGACACTAGGGGTTGCACAGGCAAGTTGACTAGTCGACTTTAATGCTCTGCCATGACGTTTTAAGTTTGACGTCGTATAGATGTAAGTTAATCGCCGATCTAAATGCACTGCTGCATTGTATCGCACACACATACAGAGAGTAGCTCGCACACCATGTGCAGATCACGTGCACACAGAAACATTCAGTAGCACAGAAATGTACTGTCAATACTGTTCTGTGATTTATCAATAAAATAGCTTAGAAATTAAAAAATTCTAGCATATATTTCGAAGTAACTAAAACCTAAAGCTTCACTATTAATAAGAGACAGCCAGGTAGAATTAATTCACATGCAATCGCTCTCTCACTAATGTATTAATTTATATAAAAGTAATCTTTACCGTGCTGATTTATCTGTATCTGATTTAGAACGAGCAGAAATCTGTGAGAAATTTAATGATTCAAAGACAAGAGAACTGATAAAAATAAGCTGTTATGTAGGAGTGATAGCCTTGTGGGCAGCGCTGTGTCATATGCCATAGCTGTGCACAAGGCAACCCGAGTCTCAGCTCGAGGATCAGGCTTATTTGTTCATTAATGACGTCATCAGCGACTAGTCGACGTCGACTTGACTTTAGATTATTTTTAAGTTGACATTTATGTGATTAAAGTTATTCAGCCCCTATTAGACACTACAGGTTGAGGCATCATTCATATCCAAAGCATAAATAGTTCAAGTTAAGCATCAAAGTTTAATACTAAGGTTTAGGGTTTTGCTTAAATCCCAAATTTCATAAAACAAAATGTAATTTATTTTAACATACTTATTTAACTTCAATCAAAGGAAAAAAGCTTGTCGTAATATGCATGCAACAGCCGTTTTCAAATTCGGAATGAGTCTCTGAGCAATTAAGCCTTGCATTAACGAAATGCAGGGGTCCAATCTAATAAAACCTCACAGGAATCCAAGCGCACAAGCTTCAAACCCCCAGGAGAGCAGACCATCAGTGATAAGCGTAGTGCTGTTAATGAGATACGCACAACAGAATTTACACCGTCTCAGACATTAAAAAACATTAAGGCCGAGTCCTGTGAACAGAGAGTAGAGAGCATGTTAATGAAAGTGAAGGAGTGGGCCGCACAGTAAGGACAGATCAAAGCTGCTGTCGGCTAAAAGGGTCTCGTGCACATGAACACACAAGGGATCTGTTTTAATCAAGTCTCATTACTTTACAACAACTAGAATGTCCTAAATGCAAAACACACAAAGTCCTCATACAAAAGGGCGGATGATAAAACACAATGACCTTTGACCCCTGAAGGAAATGTGGGATGTAAGTTGATGTTCTGCCTCTGATTGACAAGGGAAAGTTTTATATTAGATTAAAATGGAACAATTATATTCTAGAAATTTTGATAAATGTCTCAATGTTTGTGCATTGAAAGTCAATGAGCTCTAATGTTGTTTTGGATTCCTTTGACTTTCAGTGCAAAGACAAAATAAGGGTTAAAAGATAATGGTGATATAATAATGACAGATTTTTCTATAGAACTACACCTTCGACAAGACAAGGAAAAATAGATTAGGATTACACTTCGCCAGCTCTGCGATAAAACACAGATGCAATAATGACACTGATACGCTCAAGTCGAGGCATCGTTTTATAGCAATAATGAATTGTGTAATTGAGGACATTCACATGGCGTGTTACCCAACAGAAAGCACCCAGCTCTCCAGCCCGATTCAAAGCATTCATGTGCCTCCATCCTGAAATGCCACAGGCCTCGAGACTCATTCTACCGCATGAGTCTGCAAGAGTTCAGATGCAGCCGGTGGTGATAAGGTCTAAGGTGTGCCATTCAGAGCAGCAAAAGACAGAAATAGTAATAGGTCTCATGTTAATGGTTTTTCAAACAAATTAGGATTACATGGGCAGATTATAGATTAATAAATACTTATTTTTGTGCAGTTCCCAAAACAATACTATGCTATATGACCTCAAAACACTTTAACCATAGTGTATGATTTGTAAACTAATACATTTTATGATTGCATCACATAACTAGCTCCAATTTGATAGATTTCTGATGTAGTCAACTTGCTCGGTGCGAATCCTGTGAAACAAGTCACAATAAAAACAAGCTTGAAGACACATAGCTGCTTCAGCAAATGCATTTTATCTAATGTTTGCTTTTGTTAAAACTATCGGTTAGGTTTAGGGTATGGTAGGGTTTAGTGTAGGTGGTATGTCATTTTTAAATACAGAGAGCATTTACCTTTTAGCACTACTTACCAGACATTTAATTTACATACAACAACCAATGTGATAAAATGTTGCCAGATTCACGTTCATCACTTTCGGATAAAACTGACCACACTTTTAGCACCACTCACTGGAAATTTCTCTTTGAAAGTGACGTGAAACAATGAGCCTGGGTTGGAATCAATACAGCTTGTCTCTGAGATTTATATTAGCAAAAAGAGCTTTTAGACATCAGATCGGACCATAAAAACTCATATGACCATGCAAAATTTGTTTTTGTAATACTAACTCTAAATTTCCAACCAATATCTTAAACCAAAATGTCCTATAATTTAAACAGCATGGCAATACAGAATGACAGCACTGTTGCAACTAATTAAGATCTTAAGTAAAGTAAAGGCCTACCAGTCGACCACTTGAAGTATCCATGTATAAACCCTTCTTTTTACCAACTAGAGGAGAAAAATAACCAATATCCTTGGAAAACAAAAAGAAGGCCACAGGTTATACTAATCAACAGACTTCCTCAGACAACCCTCAAACAAGAGAGATGCAAATTCAAGCTTCTCTCTAAGTCAGTAGCTAAGAGATGGTTAGAGGGAGAGTGAAAGAACGAGAGCAAAACAGAGCTTCTGAGCACAGCTGAATTGAACATAAAAAGTGTGTTTTCTCATGCTAATTTCCCTGCCGGAGTGCCAGGGAGGGAAACAAAAGCAGACGAGAAACCGTCACTAAATGCTGTAAGAACGCGCACAAAGGACGAGCTAATGAGGGGGACCTTAGCGCTAACTAGAAAAACAAGAGGGCAGCAGAAGGCACTTATTAAAAATAAAAAGATCCTTACACAGTGTAAAAGGTTGTCACTGGTTCATTCCTGTGCTATAAATTTACAATAGTTAAACAACCCTAGATCAGTGCTTCTCAACTCATTTGGATCCAGCATCCAGATTCTACAATTCTACATCAACACTGCACCAAAACTGTTTGCCACACAGAAGTAAATGTATTAATATTACCATAAATTGCTTATGCCCAACAATATGCAAAATTATAAACATGTTTGGTTTCCAAATATCTGTATTTTGGTGGATCGTGCTCTTGCCAATAATTCAGATGTTATGCATCTGCCTAATTTGGCTAGCATCTACCAAAGCCAATTTATTTATCAAAACTATGCTCAGTAATATATAATTAGTTTATTAGATTATAGAATATAATTTGTCATTTTTTTGTACAGTCGTTTCCGTTGGCCATTTTCTCAGCCAGTTAAGAAACACAGTTATCGATAAACAGTTTTAGGCCTACTACATGTAGTGCAAGATTTAGCTTGTGTAAATGGACCTTTTCTTAGTGATTTTAAAAATGTTTCTGCAACATATTGGTCTTTATTATCTCCAGAGGGGTGTAAATATCCAAGCGCTGCAGTAATGTCTAACAAAAACTGAAAATGTGCTGAGGAAGTCAGTAATTTGGACCCTGAATAAAAAACCCATGTAGTCATTAACATTAAATATGTGCTGATGTGTTTTAGTTTGGCCAGAAGACAGATATCAAGCATATGTCGATATGGGACATGTCTACCATCCTTAATGTAGAAAATGCTTACAAGACACAAAAACTGCAGAACAAGAAGTTAATGAACAGTTCATCAACACTCGAACACAGATGTAGATCTGCTCACAAGTCGCAACACAAACATTCACAGAACCCTGTTGTAAAATCGCCTCAGGGATACCACCAGCTGGCGGTTAGAGGAAGTGCACACCTCTATAACACTACTGCAATTTACACCACCACAAATGACAACCCAATGTGAAGCTGAAAGATTTATTTAAACCTAATGATTATTGAGACAAACTAATGTAGCTACAAAAGAAAACCTCGCACAACCTTATTTAGATTTGACTCCCACTGTCAAATTGTAATTTCCCAAAAGCCTTCAGTAAGCCAAAGACATCATGTCTAAATGCTCTGCACAAAATCCTATCTGATAGATTCCGCCTAAATGTGTATTAAACCCACCATTGAACCTTCCTCCTGACAACAGCACAATGGGTGGCTTAATCCTAATCTCATACCAATGAAGAGTAAACCCGTTTTAATCTAGTGAGGTTAATTTATTGTCTGATTTTTGAAGGCTAGGACTGTGTTGTAAACTGACATCCTGCATCCTTGAACATATAGTGTAAAAAAAGATCTGATATCAGTCATTTAAGATGCTACACAGCATTTTAAATCACACATTTTACTGGGTCACTTGACAAACAAAAGTGGAAAAAAATGGAAAATAAAAATTCTTGCTGAGTAACTTTGTCTGATGGCAGTTTCAAAGTGAGATCACTGGGGGTCAAATTTGATGTATAGGTCTGGAGAGGTTAATAATAAAGTGTCTGTGCTGTGGGAGCCACTCTCTGATCTCTCCTAATTAATTGTTTAATTAAGCAAATAAGTGTCTCACGTCAATTTGTCATTGCTCACGGCATTGCCTGTTCAAACCATTCCTGCCAATGCTAAATGCACATCAATCGACAACACATACAGTTTGATTTAGCCTGAATTGTCTTAAAGAACCGACAGTTTTCTTTGAATTTTATTCAACGTTATTTGTGTGTTTCTATACGGTTCTGTGACAACCGCTTATGATAATTTTTTTAAAACAAACTACCAAAAACAAAGTCCTAAAAATAAGCTTTTTGGGCAGCATTAGATCATATTTTGGTCAAAAACACATCCTTCTTTTCATTCCTTTCAACTCAGCAATGAAAAGTCAAATTAACGTATCACTCGTCAAATGTTGCTACGATAACATTTGTGTTGCTCCTAAGCAAATAGAAGTGATCATCATTGATTTATTAATGTTTTCTCACTCTAAGGCATGTTCTGTCTTTAAACATTCAATTTTAATGCGATTGCCCCGGGAGAGAAACAATTGTAGCCTGCATGCATTTGCCTTGATTCATTTGTGATTCAAAGTCCAACGGAATCCATGAACATCCAAAGCGCACGAATATGACAGCGACTGTATGGCTTACCTTCATTATCCGGATAATTCCTCAAGGCTTGACACAACACTAAAGAAGCAAGGAAAGAGTAAATCCTAAAGTGAGCCATTTTCAGGCGGCTCCACGCGCCCGCATCCCTGTGCGTAAACTTGGGCTGGTGAGCCTGTGGCTTGCGCTGGAGAACTGAACTGAGGAGAACTGAACTGAACTGAGCTGAGCCGGGAAAACAGCGCGCCTGCTTGAAGGAGGATCCGACTCCGGCGTGAGATTCTCTCTCTGCCCACAGCGAGCTGGATGAAGGAGGCGTCACGCGTGTGTGACCGTGGCGTCAAAAGTAGGCGTGTGTCTGTGTATTAGAAAGGAGATCATTTTAGATAGATAGATAGATAGATAGATAGATAGATAGATAGATAGATAGATAGATAGATAGATAGATAGATAGATAGATAGATAGATAGATAGATAGATAGATAGATAGATAGATAGATAGATAGATAGATAGATAGATAGATAGATAGATAGATAGATAGATAGATAGATAGATAGATAGATAGATAGATAGATAGATAGATAGATAGATAGATAGATAGATACTGAATAAGCGACAGTGGTGGATGACTTCAACTCAGGTGGACACCATGCACGATCACATGACTCTTTTCAACAGGAGGAAGGCTCAAACCAATGTTTTTCTGACCTTTAAAGATGGTGCGGAAAGCAAAAGTTTGTATTATCATTTTCATCCATGTCAATTTCCGGCCTAAGCTTTTCCGGGTCAGTACATCTATACAGTAACTTGGGTTGTTTTCACTTTTAAAAGATTGTCACCCATTGTCAGTGGCAATTACTTATGGACATCTAGATCAGGGAGTTTGGTTTGGTTCAAAGTCACTTTACTGCCCTGATGTTCACATGACCACGCAAGTCATATCACAGGCATGGGGACGCAAACTAAACCAACACAACAGAGAACATTGGATCAGAACCTCAATGTTTGGTATTTAGAGATGAAGGTCAAATCAATAGTCTAACTGCTCTTGGAAAAAGGCCACCATTTTCCTCCCTCTGCCAGCTGGTTCCTCCCACGCAGGAGCCCTCAAAAGCTCCATCACCTATCAAAAACATGACATCAAATTTCATGTGGTTGAATGTGATGGCAGGGAGCGTAAATGAGATGTCTCTGCTGTGTAAACCCTCTCCAACAATGGCTGACAGACAATCAGGCACACTGCCCGGGGTGTGTGGAGGAGTGCCGGGGGTGTTTATGATGGCTCAGACAAGCCTGTACACACTAGAGCTGAAAAATAAATGCAGTGAGGTTTCTTAGTGCCACTGTCTTTTTTATCTGCATTTCTCTATCTTTCTCTTGCTGTCTATCACACTATTGTGACAGGCAGGACAGTCTGGAGAGAACATGTGCATGTAATGCATTTGTGTGATTTCCACAAAAATAAACCTCCCTTGCGAGCTTTTTCTTTTTCTTTTGCATGTAACTTAAAGGAATAGTTCATTTATTCTCCCGCATGTCATTTCGAACACTTAGTACTCTCTTTCTTCTGTAGAACACATAAAAAAAATTAAAAAAAATATTAAACTGGTCATTTGGTTCTATGTGATTACAATGAATATGGTCTGAAGCTTTCAAGCATCATAAAGCAATTGAAACCACTGAAAGTCTTGTGCTCATACAATATAGACATCAAGTCTTCTGATGCCATTCAGTAGTGTTCAGTGAGAAACTCATAATTCACTCATAATTTCCTTTTCTATGTATTTGAAAACCACCATATGAGTCAATAAGTTTGTTTTTATGCAATGGTTTTGCATAATTGTTATGCTTGAAAGCTCCAAAACAACATAAAGACGAATAAATTATGACATAATTGTTCTTTTTGACTGAACTGTCTCTTTAAATGTTGTATCTCTTACTCTAAAATAACTAAGGACCTGCTGAATTTATAAAATTACCCCCCTGCATGCATCAGTGATCTGTCAGATGAACCTTCCTGTTTTGGAGACGATGCGGTCACGACGTGTCTTCCACAATGTCTCACAATGCACCACATCCCCAACATAAACCTGTTTCATTATTTATCAGAGGAGGAGTGAGAATCTGTACCCATCCGAGATCTCCAATGCCCGCTTTTATTAATGAAGTGGGAGGGACTTTGACAGGTGTAACAGGGCTGACAAATACATATCAACCTTCAACCTAAGACCTCCCATTGGTTAGTGCAGATAGCTTGAGTCTAATGAGGCTTGCTGGCAAGCTCCAGAGGCCAGACAGAGCACGAATGATCATGTCAGCTGCAGCCGAGAGCCACATGCTTTCATATTTGTCTATCATGGATGTGTAACCATGGTGGACGAAGCATAGGAAGGGGGGTTCACGGTGGAGCTCTTGAACTTTGAGCAGGGGCCCCTCCGGATCTCCAGAACCCCGCTGTTGGTGCATATGGGAAGAGCATTTAATATGGAGAAAAATACCTATGAATGGTATTCAGTGGCCTAACTGTGATGAATGCATTCTTAGAAAAAGCCGTTATCCTTCTGTAGGCACCCATACTTGGGCTATGAGTTCAATGCACTGAAGTTTTTGTTAGTGAGATAGTTGTGGTAAAAAAAAAAAAAAACGATTGTTAAACAGTTTTATCAGTGTTAAACAGTGATTTAAGTGTGCAGTTAATTAAAGAGGGTTTATATATATATATATATATATATATATATATATATATATATATCAATGTATTTTAATACTTTATATAACAAGTACAGTATGAATAGTAAAATACACGGAAATCCACACACAACAATAATAACCCACAACGATTAAGCATTTTGGTGATGCACAAGCAAGTTAATTTCCTTTATAAAAATGTATACAAAGTTCAAATTAAATAGTTTCGCTTTCAACATTGGCTTTGTTTCAGAATACTATTGAAATAACAGAAGTGAACATTCTTTATCATTAGATTGCACTTTCATTTCCTGTTTCTTTTATTTTATTCAGACTCTCACAGTGAAACTGAGAGTAAGTCACTCATTCATATAGTTATACAACATCCACAATCCTTCAGGTAGTGCCAATGAGTTAAATATACACACAGAGACTGAACTTTACTCAGCTCAGCCATGCATGTGGCCTTACTTTGCTTGCTTTTACTGAACTCTTACTGTGTTTGGCCTTTCAGAGTGATTCATTCAGGGGGCGTTTACACGACACTGTGTACTGAAAAAACTGAAACTTTTTATGCGTTTTGGACATTCATTTATACGACAGCAGCGTTTTGGGGGCCTGGAAA
This sequence comes from Scardinius erythrophthalmus, assembly GCF_964197995.2. Lineage (NCBI taxonomy): Eukaryota > Metazoa > Chordata > Actinopteri > Cypriniformes > Leuciscidae > Scardinius > Scardinius erythrophthalmus. The sequence goes on along the minus strand of NC_138242.1, from coordinate 24,768,844 downwards.
CACAAACTGAAAATCAGTTTCAAAGTGCAAGATTTTGAAAACATTACCGTCATCATCTCTGTGTAAGCTACAAAAACGTGAATTTGTGAAAACGGTGATATCATGTGCATGCATATTAAGCGTTCAGTCTATAGGAACATGGCGTTTCTTTACAAAGTGACATCACCAACAACTACTGGCCTGGCATAATACAGCGTTTTTAGTCGTTTTCGAGGATCTGTGTGAATGGGGATCGTTTTGACAACGTTGTCGTCTGTACGCGAAAAGCGCAAAGATGTAAACATGTATTTTACTAGAAGTAGTTTAGCCGTAGTGTATGTTCGATGCAACTTTACCACATAAGAAAAACCTGCAAGTAGCAACTTCCAGAAACCTGCAGCAGACATGCAAGCACCCCTTTCTCTTTCTCCGCACCAGACACTTTTGTAGAGCTGCACAAAACCAAACAGAAACAAAAAAGCTCTTTTGTGCTGGCTTGCGGTGCATCAGGGACCGCATGCTGGCTGATTGACGGGGGTCCAGGCTCCACCCACCAGAGGTGAGCAGGAGTGTGGGAAGAGGCAAGTGCACAATGCTTGCTCTCCGGAGGGGCGGGAGGGACCTAAGACCCGTCCCCCGCTCCATGGCAGACAGGGCATGGCTTTCTTTCAGTAGACTGAGCCCTAGGGTCAGTATATGGGGCCCTGTAGAAGCAGATCTCTGTGGAGCGGCACGGCCCTCGTTTAACCTGTCCCAGATGGCTGTGCTCTGTAGGCACCACACAAGAGTCACAGGGAAGTTCAGTGTAGGACTTAGAGAGCTGCCAAGTTCAAAGGATAAGTTCATAAAACAAATGTGGAAGTGGACTTTTATACAGTATATTTGGGAAGTGAGAAATATATATGTTGGTGTTTCCAAACTTTTGGAGGGCGTATAATATGTATATACATGAGGACATGAGAACACACACATATTGCATATATTAAATATATACATATGTCTTCTAAATATACACACAAATGTTCAATGGGGTCAGTAAGACATTTTTTAATGTTTTTAAAAACAAGAGACTACCATGTTTTGTATCATTACAAATATATTTATTGTCATTTTTTATGTATCCTTGCAGAATATAAGTCAATTTCTTTAAAAACAATCTTATTGACAACAAACTTTTGAATGATTTTGAGTATATATATATATTTAAACACATATTTTTTATATTTATGTTGGTCCTCAGCAGATCTTTCAAGTCTTGTAGGTTGCGAGGTGAAGCCGCTGTTGATCATACTTGCTGGTCCAGCACATCCTAAAGATGCTCAATTGGTTTGCGATCTGGGGAATTTGGAGGCCAGGGGAACACCTTGAACTCTTCATCAGGTTTCTCAAATCATTCCTGAACAATGTGTGGTAGGGTGCAATATCTTACTGAAAGAGGCCACTTCCACCAGTGAACACCAATGTCATCTTGGGCCCTATTTTAACGATCTGAAACGCAACTATCAAACGCGAAACGCAAGTAACTTTGTGGGCGGATCTTGGGCGCTGTTGCTATTATACCGGCGGGATAAATGACTCTTGCGCCCAGCGCAAATCTAAAATGTGTTGAAGTAGCTTCATTATTCATAGGTGTGGTTTGGGCGTAATGTAAAATAAATCAATCAGAGCGTCATCTCACATTCCCTTTAAGAGCAGGCGTGCTTGTTCCATGGCGGATTGCTATTATAACGGTGGATTTGCGCGCGCCAGGAGCGGTTCACAGCCGAGGAGACCGACATTCTCGTCAGGGCCGTAAAAGACAGAAAAGTGACATTGGGGATGGGAGAAACCCACCCAAATTAGCTTCGGTTAAACAGGCGTATGATAATTTGGGTAAATGTGTAAGCTTGATTTATGCCGATTTTTTCACATCTTCATGGACACAACAATGATTTCCCTCGTGTGTTAATATTTTTCCTTGTAATAATGTAGCCTATGATTTGTAAAAATGAAAACTGCTGCTTCTGTGTAGATGAGAGAATCAATGTGTATGCGCATTGTGCACGTGCTGCATTATGGTTCATTCCCTAATTTACCGACGTGCGTCTGTGGAGGGAAAAGTCCGCTGTGCGCGGGTGCAAAATAGGAATGATACATGCGTCGGTGTACAAAGTCAATTGCGCTGGGTGCAAGATAGGGCCCGAAGTGTCACGTGTCAAATTTACATCCACATGAATGGCCGGACCCAGGGTTTCCCAGCAGAACATTGCCCAGAGCATCACACTCCCTCCACCAACTTGTCATTGTCCCACAGTGATTCTTGGTGCCATCACTTCTCAGGTAAACGGCGCACACATACATCCATGTGATGTAAAAGAAAACGGACTCAAAGGACCATGCAACCTTCTTCCACTGCTTCAAGGGCACGAATGTGCCCATTTTTGCCGCATTTGACGGTGGACAGGTCATCATAGGCACTCTGATTGGTCTGTGGTTATGCAGCCCCATTCGCAGCAGAGTGTGATGCACTGTGTTGTGACACATTCCGGACAACAGACCGGATAGCCTTCGTTGCCCTCGTCCATGAATAAGCCTTGGGAGCTAAACACCCTGTAGCCTGTTTGTGGTTTGTCCCTCCTCGGATAACTGTTGGTAATTTCACACCATGCTGACCAGGAGCAACCCACAGGCCTTGCTGTTTCAGAGAGACTCTGACCCAGTCGCCTTGCCATAACAATTTGGCTGTTGTAAAAAAGTTGCAGATCTTTATTCTTGCATCCAACACTGATTGTATGCTTACCATCTAATCTACCCAGACCTTAATATGTGGCCTTGTTATGAGATGATCAATGATATTCGTTGATCATAGTTTTTTGGCTCATTATTGTGTATATAATAATATATATATATATATAAACCTCTTAACTTTCTTCCATCACTTTTTCTCTGTGCTTCCTCAGACACTTACACAACTCATCCCTGGAAGAACAAAACATTGTCAGAGTTGTTTATTTTGTCTCGGAAAATGTCTTCTTCTGCAACACTTTAGAAGGCACTGGATGTCTCTTTTAGATCACAGAGGAGAGAAAAAGACTCCCATCCCTCTGGCGTGGTTACATAATAACCAAGAGAGAATGTTTTTTTTTCAGCGCCAGCTCTGTGATGTTGCACTTCACTCGGGTTTGTTGGGTTTCTGCTTCCATCGTCCCTGTCAAAGAGGCACCGACAAAGAATCCCGCTTCTCTCCATTTCAAGGCGCAGAAACGGATCAATCCGTAATGCTTCGGTGCGGATTAGTCTTTGTAATTATTTGAGATCTCATTATCAAACAGCTGCTCTGCCTAATTTAATCAATATTTAGTGATAAGGCTTCCCGCATGCATTCAACTGCAGAGCGGGGCGACATTAAACAGGCTATAGCCGATTCTTACCGTCTCTTTAAGTAGGTCAAGATGCAGGGTTTTCCTTTAGAGTTATGCAACTTCAGGCTTCTGGACTACAGTGATTCAAAATACTCAAGAGAACGAGGGATATTTTTAAGAATGCATACGCCTGGATTGTGAACATCACATTTTTATTGCTGCGGCAATAGGATTAGATAAATTGCTTTGCATAGCAGATATTTCATTTGCATCCACACAGCTTTTAATGTATCTAGCTAAATTAACTCTTATCTTTAACACACATTATTTGACTTCTCTTTCCTCTTGGGATGACAGTGTTTTTGGCCGTATGTTGACTTTATTAACACCATCTCTTCCTAAACACACGGAGTCCCTTGACAGAAGCGCAAATCCTCAACATATAGACTGTTTCCTAATCAGAAGCACACAGCTGAGCTTTCTGCCCCAATGTCACTGGTCTGCCATGACCCCAGTTAACCTTTCTATTTAAAATACCGAAAATCCCTTAAGCAAACTCCAGTCTCCTATCTCTTCGGTGCAGCCTCTAAACAGCAGTCTTGCGAAAACGACTCAAGAAAAAGAAAGAAAGAAAGAAAGGAGCTAAAAGACACCAGGATGTGAATCTAACCCTGAAGGTACATTACATTTAGGAGTCGTTTGTACGGCAATCACAACAAAATGTTGTCTAAAGATGCCTTTTAGTCAATAAGACTGAAGCTATGCTGCCGTTTTGGATCAGATCCTGAAATTAGACATGAGATGTAAAGTGTTTTATTAAAGATGTTTGATGAAGGCCAATGTTCGCTCCAGGACGTTTGTGAGACATGAACAGAGCGCAGACGCCTCTAAGTCTCCGAGTTCCACCTGAGTGACCGGAGAGAAAATGATGGAGCGGCCTCATCTGTGCTGTATTATAACTGTGGTCTATGTGAAAGGTCTCTGTATCGATCTACAGTACATAGTCGATATTCATAACCGACAATGATAATACTGTCTCTCCAGAGCCCGAGATGTCAGAAGGGATAAGGTCAGCCTGTGTCCGTCTGGTGTAATGCACTGCAAAAAAGAAAAAAGAAAGGTTTTTTTTAGTCAGTATATGAATTAGAAGGAAAAAAAGCGTACTATTTTGAAATGTAAACATGAAAAAAAATGATATAATAAATATATACATAATAAATGTAATGTGATATTGTATAATATTTAATTATTTAATCATCACAATGATATTGAAGCAATATCAAGAAGCAGACGGGCTACAGCAGCAGAAGACACACCGGTGCCACTCAGATAAGAACAGGAAACCGAGGCCACAATTCACACCAAAATTGAACAATTGAAGATTGGGAAACCGTTGCCTGGTCTGATGAGTCTCAATATCTGCCGCAACATTCAGATGGTAGGGTCAGAATTTGGTGTAAACAACATGAAATCATGGATCCATCCTACCACCAATGGTTCAGGCTGGTGGTGGTTTAATGGTGTGGAGGGTATTTTCTTGGCACATTTTGGGCCCCTTAGTACCAATTGAGCATCAATTAAACGCCACAGAGTATTGTTGCTGACCATGCATCTCTTATGACCACAGTTTACCTTCTTCCGATGCCTACTTCCAGCAGGATAACACGCCATGTCACGAATCGTGTCAACGTGGTTTCTTGAACATGAAAATGAGTTGACTAAACTCAAATGGCCTCCACAGTCACCAGATCTCAGTCCAGTAGAGCAGCTTTGGGATGTGGTGGAATGGGAGATTCGCTGCACAGGGGCGTAGTTTGTGGGGGGGTTGGGGGGGAGATAACCCCCTCAATATTTAAATCTATGCATTACAACCCCCCCAATATTTATACCACGATCACATGAAAAATATGCAGACCCAAACCTCAATCCCCCCAATGTTCAAACCAAATCTACGCCCTTGGATTCCCATCATGTGCAGCCGAAGAAATCTGCAGCAATTATGGACCAAAACCTCTGAGGAATGTTTCCAGCACCTTGTTGAACTATGCCATGAAGAATTAAAGCAGTTCTGAAGCCGAAAGGGGGTCCAAACTGGTACTAGCAAGGTGTCCCTAAAAAAGTGGCCAGTATATAAACTGGAAATGGTGGCATGTGGTGAATATCATGGTACTGTAAGATTACCATATTCATACCAGGTACTCTTGGTATAAGTTTTGCAATCATAGTTGGATGATGTAAAGCCATGCATTAATCTCTTCATTTCATTTGAGCATTGTCTCATCACAAGACTTTCTGTTACGTCTTACCTTCTGGTGTTGGAAATATATCTTTTGACCACGTGTGCATTTTTTTTTTTCCTGTGGTAAAGTGTCTATGACCAATCTTGCGAGTGTGGTGGCCTTTTTCTCCCTGTGTCAGGGAGCAGGTGTGTTTTCCACCGCATTACACAGACTCTGATGAGAGCACAGCGAAGCAGCAGGTGTCTAATTTCACCGTCTTCCTCCTACATTCGCTCACATCCTTCAAACACTACTTTCATAACAATCCCACAATTTCACACAGCTAAAGGACATATAAAGACGGAGAGATGGAGAGAAAAATAGAAGATAAGAAAAAGTGGTATAAAGTTGAATGTAAAACTGAGAAGTGCTCACTGTCATAAAGAAACTCACCACAAACCAAAAGAAGAAACCATGTGTTACTTCAAGTTCCTGTCCAGAGAGACATCTTCTCTGAAGAGGATGTTACATAAAAGCATTTATTTTTAGCACTTAAAACTGTATAAGATGAATATGAGCTGTATCATTGTATCAATTAAGTTTTATAGCATGCCTATGTTTTATTTTCTTTGATTTTGATTTTATAAAAAGGCATTTCTTACAGGAGAAGTGAAACAACTTCAAATCAGGCATACAAAAACTGTTATCATTTGTGAGCTGTAAGTGACAAATGACATTACTTTGACTTGCTACCAGCAGAGAATGGTTTTATATCAAATGTAAAAGATTCCAGCAATGGGGAATATTTGGTGCATCTCCTGTCATTTAACCCCACCTAGTGTTCGATGTTAAAACAACATAAAGGTAAGTCCAAAATCCAGGATTTATAATGAACATAACAATTAACTAAATGCCTGAATGCACACTGCATTCTGTGTGTTTGTGTTTAAAGATGCTGATACTTCTTACTGCTTCTTCTTCTTTTAAATCTCTCTTCAGAAGATTCGATTCCTGCTTGTTGAAAAAGAGTGTCAGCTGTTCTTGAAACAGACCTGAAACAGCGTGGCTTTGTGGTCAAAGCATTCATTCTTTGATTATTATATTCCATATGTTATTTGAAATACCATAATATCATAAATATACATGAAAGTATATATATTTTTTATTTAGTTAGTTATAGTTTACTTGTTTGCCCTTTCTTACTATAAATAGTGTACAATACAGAAATCAAATTCCCAGTTTTAAAATTTTCTTAATTTATTCAATAATAATTCCAAAATAAAAATACATTCAAATGCACAACATATTCATTTTATGGCATCGTATGTTTTTTTTTACAATAAAAATTTTGAATAGAAAAAAATACATTCTTGATAAAAATAAAATAAAATAAAAATCTTCTCAAAAGAGAGTGTCAACATTCAGCATAAAACAGTCATACATTTGACTTATTTATATCATAAATTTAGGTTTATGTCAGTTGGCACACATTGAACATAAAAGCAACATTTAAAAAAAAACTATAATTAAACTTTTTTCTTCTGTTTGCGTCCATTTCCACTTTTTCTTTTTCTATTTTGGCTTGGTGAGGCTTTTGGATCAGAGTTTTGTTTTGACATTTTTTTCAGGTCCACCATTTTCTTAATTTCGTTGATCCAATTCGAGTCTGGTTCATAACACAATGCTTTGCCTCTTTTAGTCAACAAGCTAGAGAGAGAACATATGGGGTGGGGGTTACTTTGTTAAAAACTTTGTTTTTAACTGGTTCAACTTAAGGTCATGTAGAGAGAAAATCTGTTCACTTACACAGTGGCATCGATAGGGCAAACTCCTGCTTTCTGGACAATATAATCCACCACTCTGTTTTTAGGTATTCTGTTGTTGCTAGTCTTCAAACAGCAAGTTTCTGCAAAAAAAAGTAAACATTAAACGGTCTCAAAACTTCATAAATAGTTTCCCACAGATTTGTTTAAGTGTTCACATTGAAAATACAGTGACGTTTCCCACCTTCATTACTGAGTAGCAAAATAGGAAAAGTTCAAACTCACCTGCAGTACGACAGAGCAGAAACAGCACCAGGCAGAACGGAAGATAGACAAGCGACCTCATCATAGCTGTGCAGACAGACACTGACTGAAACTACTCTTTACACAACCTTTTTATTTCACACTTTCATTTCCTCTGCTCTTTTATGCACACACACACAAACCTCAACCCCCTACAATGAGGAAAGTGCATGAGTGAGAGAGAATCTGTAAGAGAAAGGCAAACCTCCATCCGATGCGTGGAAAAAGACACTAGTGATGATCTCTCGGTTTGGTCCTGCACCCACATAGCTCGCCACAGAGTGGGTGCATGCAGGCCTACTGTAGATGAATGGAGTTCCATTGCAAGAATAGGCCTACATGCCCAAAAGAACTGCTCAGTTTTATTACACTTGAGAATGCATACAACTTTAGACTTGCTGTATTTACAGATGAAATGCTTCACATAAAAATATGTATCTCATGATGCTACTCCACTAAAAAGACCATATAAAATGCCCCAAAATAAAGTTATTTTTAAAATATTGCCAAGTCCCTATGGGGTCCCTATGGAAATTTAAAGGATTAGTTCACTTTCAAATAAAAATTTCCTGATAATTTACTCACCCCCATGTCATCCAAGATGTCCATGTCTTTCTTTCTTCAGTCGAAAAGAAATTAAGATTTTTGAGGAAAACATTCCAGGATTTTTCTCCATATAACGGACTTCAATGGCAACCAACGGTTTGAAGGTTCAAATTTCAGTCTCAATGCAGCTTTCAGCTCAATGCAGACCTTTCCAACGTGATGATGTAATGCGTGGTGCATCTCATAGGTAGTACAAGATGGGCATTTGTGATTCAAAATTATATAATTTATTTTTTTTTTTTGAAAATGACGGATCGTTTCGCTAGATAAGACCCTTATTTCTCGGCTGGGATCGTGTCGAGTCTTTGAAGCTGCATTGAGACTGACATTTGAACCTTCAAATCGTTGGTTGCCATTGAAGTCCATTAAATGGAGAAAAATCCTGGAATGTTTTCCTCAAAAACCTTAATTTCTTTTCGACGGAAGAAAGAAAGACATGGACATCTTGGATGACATGGGGGTGAGTAAATTATAAGGAAATTTTTATTTGAAATTAAACTATTCCTTTAAGTGCCATAGCCACTGTTACAAGTGTCGGAGACTCAGATGCTGACAAGCTGCCACGTGCCCTTTTGGCAACTGCTCTCACAATGTCGTAACCTACCCAGCGCCCCAAGTAAATTCGACATCACGTATCATACATCCATCACCCTGGTTCAGGCGCATTAATTAACGCCTGGCTTTTCTGAATGCCAGCAAGCATATGAGTTTATTATGATGCTTTTGCTCAAAACTCACTTTGAGTGTTTGTACCTTCCTATAGTGAGTTTGCAACCTATTGTGAATTTTTTACATTTTATGTGAAGATTATCTGTAAAGAACACACGATTTTGGCTAGAAGGGATAGAAAACTATGGCCGGAAGTGACGCAAAATATCACCATAAAATAACAACAAATTTAATTTGTTACTTATACCTATACCCCAACCCTAAACCTACCAATAATGCAACAGTAATTAATTGTTGTTCAGCATGACAAAAATTATGCAATATTAATGTGTGCATCCCCAGTAAGCCCTGGTAGGACAATCATACAGTAGCTGTATCCCTTCTAGCCCCAACCCTGCAATGCTCTTTTTTTCTGTCTCATGCTCTTACGCTGCTCGACTAAATCTCATGCCAAATAAGACAATGCACAATGAATCTCAATCTGCTCATAGAATTAGACTTGTTTTGTTTAATACTGTGACTGAACTGATCTAAAGCGATAAAAAAAATCTCTTCTCGCACTTCGTAGTCACTACAGACCAGAGCTATAGAAGAAACGCCAACGATAAGAGACACATGTTTGTACCCTGGTTTGTCCCGTATTTAAGACATCCAAGTCAAAGCCACTTGAAGGCAAGCCTGCAACCTTAGCCGAAAAAAAGCGTAAAGACTACTAACGCTGCGATACGCAGGGAAGGAGACAAGAGGCCATTTTTTGAATGGATGTCAATGGGCTATACTGAATAAACCACTTTTGTGAGGAAATAGCTTATTTAAAGAATCGACAGCCCATCAGCTAATCTTCAACATGTTTGCTCTTAAACATTTGTCAAATACGCAAGCGTTTTAGACGTTGTCATGTAGCAACAGAAACACTTCATTCAACGCTCTATAATATAGGCTAAAGGCTTATAAAGGCTATACTATTTCAATAGCAAAAAGTGGGGTCAATTTTTTAGTAGTTTTATTTTGATAAATTTGACAATATGAGGTAATGATTACATGAAGAGTTTTTACTGTTATATAAACACAGATTTGTCAGATTCGCCTCCTTCCAACAACTAACCCTTTCTACAGTGAGGCTGGCCAATCTGTAAATAGCTGTCGTCATGGAGCAGCTCTGGATGCGCAACACACTGTACAACACCAGTGGACAGATCAATATCTTCTGACTGAAGCTAAACGAGTGCGAGAGAAACAAACATTTTTGAATGTGTTCTCATGCAACTGAATTTACATTTTTACAATGTTTTACGTATTTTACATTTAAACCTTGCTCAACTCTAATAAGCATGACTTTGTATGTAAAACACATTGTCCACCAACTTATTTGCATCACTGTGATCTACTCCATCTCCTCTCAAACCAAGTTGTTGAGAGTTTCATGCATCATGCAATGGAACGGGGCCTCAATAAAGACAATGCAGTGCATATACGTACACGTGCAGTGCCTAACCATTTGACGTGCTTGTATTATTGAAAAATTGCACACAAGGGAAACTGAAATAATTATTAGTATATAATAATTTATTCTGTTTCATCAGGTTGTTGCCAGTATATGCATTAGTGAAACAAAATTCAAGTTCAAATCTAACTCTAAACATGATGAACTGGAAAAAAGAAAAAAGAAAAACATTATACCATATACAACCCCAAATCAGAAAAAGTTGGGACACTGTACAAATTGTGAGTAAAAAAGGAATGGAATAATTTACAAATCTCATAAACTTTAATCTCATAAATTTTATTCACAATAGAATATAGATAACATATCAAATGTTGAAAGTGAGACATTTTGAAATGTCATGCCAAATATTGGCTCATTTTGGATTTCATGAGAGCTACACATTCCAAAAAAGTTGGGACAGGTAGCAATAAGAAGCCGGAAAAGTTAAATGTACAAATAAGGAACAGCTGGAGGACCAATTTGCAACTTATTAGGTCAATTGGCAACATGATTGGGTATAAAAAGAGCCTCTCAGAGTGGCAGTGTCTCTCAGAAGTCAAGATGGGCAGAGGATCACCAATTCCGCGGCCAAAAATAGTGGAGCAATATCAGAAAGGAGTTTCTCAGAGAAAAATTGCAAAGAGTTTGAAGTTATCATCATCTACAGTGCATAATATCATCCAAAGATTCAGAGAATCTGGAACAATCTCTGTGCGTAAGGGTCAAGGCCGGAAAACCATACTGGATCCCCGTGATCTTCGGGCCCTTAGACGGCACTGCATCACATACAGGAATGCTACTGTAATGGAAATCACAACATGGGCTCAGGAATACTTCCAGAAAACATTGTTGGTGAACACAATCCACCGTGCCATTCGCCGTTGCCAGCTAAAACTCTATAGGTCAAAAAAGAAGCCATATCTAAACAGGATCCAGAAGCACAGACATTTTTTCTGGGCCAAGGCTCATTTAAAATGGACTGTGGCAAAGTGGAAAACTGTTCTGTGGTCAGACGAATCAAAATTTGAAGTTCTTTTTTGGAAAACTGGGACGCCATGTCATCCAGACTAAAGAGGACAACGACAACCCAAGTTGTTATCAGCGCTCAGTTCAGAAGCCTGCATCTCTGATGGTATGGGGTTGCATGAGTGTGTGTGGCATGGGCAGCTTACACATCTGGAAAGGCGCCATCAATGCTGAAAGGTATATCCAAGTTCTAGAACAACATGTGCTCCCATCCAGACGTCGTCTCTTTCAGGGAAGACCTTGCATTTTCCAACATGACAATGCCAGACCATATACTGCATCAATTACAATATCATGGCTGCATAGAAGGATCCGGGTACTGAAATGGCCAGCCTGCAGTCCAGATCTTTCACCCATAGAAACATTTGGTGCATCATAAAGAGGAAGATGTGGCAAAGACCTAAGACAGTTGAGCCACTAGAAGCCTGTATTAGATAAGAATGGGACAACATTCCTATTCCTAAACTTGAGCAACTTGTCTCCTCAGTCCTCAGACGTTTGCAGACTGTTATAAAAAGAGGGGATGCCACACAGTGGTAAACATGGCCTTGTCCCAACTTTTTTGAGATGTGTTGATGCCATGAAATTTAAAATCAACTTATTTTTCCCTTAAAATTATACATTTTCTCAGTTTAAACATTTGATATGTCATCTATGTTGTATTTTGAATAAAATATTGAAATTTGAAACTTCCACATCATTGCATTCTGTCTTTATTCACAATTTGTACAGTGTCCCAACTTTTTCTGATTTGGGGTTGTACTAACATATGACATTTGTTTATACCCTATTCAAACATATGTTTTTAAATTCAATTAGCTCAGGTGAACTAGTCGGTTCATCCTGTCCATTCCAGTGTGTTGTGGTTTTCAGCATTGATTCTGTTTTAAATGTTGATATAGAGTTTATGGGATGTGCTGTCATTTCAGTTACCGTCTTCTCATCCACAAATTGCATAACTCTTTTCACCCAAAGATTTTGTGGATTGGCACAAAAACTTAATCCATTGACCGTTTTAAATCTGTAATTATATAAAAGTAACAATTTAGCATGATAATACAACAAAATATACAAATCTACAAAAGTATGTGTTTCAGTTTTAAAATGTTTTGAATAAAAATGGTCAATGTACTAAAATAAGGCCTGGCTAAAAGAACTATTCTGACACATAAGCTCAGATTTATCATGAAATATAGTTTTGAATAGGTCTCTGAAGTCTATCACATGCAGTGTATACACTTTCATAAGAAAAAAAGAGAACTCACACAATGGCATCAATATGGCAGACACCTGCTTTTTGTATCGTGTAACTTTTGATATTTTCATTGCGAAGAACAGTTTCTGACGTCTTGAGACAAGGACAATATGAAAATCCACTTACTAAAAAAAAAAAAGACATCTTTTAAAGCAAGACAATTTAACTGAAAAAACTCTAACTTTAAGTTTTTAACCATTAAAAACTCTAAGTAAAAAAAAAAAAAAAAATTAGACCTTCGTTAATAATTTCAAATAACTCTGTTGAAGTAGTTGTTTCATCCTGTCTATTCCAGTGTGATATTGTGTCCAGCGTTGATTCTGTTTGAAATGTTGATGTGGAGAATATGGGAAGGGATGTCGTTTTAATTGCCGCTGCCTTCTCGTCCACAAATTTCATGGCTTTTTTCACCCAAGGCTTTTGTGGGTCGGAGCAAAAAGTACCTTTGACTGTTTTAAATCTGTAAATAGATAAAAGAAACAATTTAGCATACTAATACAACAATGTACAAATGTGCAGATGGTAATTTAATTAAAACTGTAAATAAGTACTACAAAAGTATGTTTTGATATCAAAATGCTATGGGTAAAATTTGTTTCTTAGGCTTGTCCAAAAGAACTATTCTGACATATAAGCTCAGATTTATCATGAAATATAGTGTTGAATAGGTGTCTGAAGTCTATCACAGTGTATACACTTCCACGAGAAAAAAAAGAGAACTCACACAATGGCATCAATAATGCAGACACCTGCTTTTTGTATCGTGTAACTTCTGATATTTTCCCTGCGGGGAACAGTTTTTGACGTCTTAAGACAAAGGCAGGTTGAACGGCCAGACTCTACAAACCCCGAAGGAAACAAAAAAACTTTAAACAACTGACATTAATTTAGTAAAGATAACTTAACTGCAATAACTAACTCTTAACTAACCAGGTCCAAAAATATTACAGACTTTTGTTAAATTCAATAAGCTCAGGTAAAGTTCGTGGTTCATCCTGTCCATTCCAGTGTGATGATGTTTTCAGCATTTATGCCGTTTCATTTAATTGCATGAAAGTGAAGCATTAATATAAATGAAAGTAACATTTTTGCAAAAATGTAAAGCTTCTTACGTTGGCAGGTGACCTGAGCAAGCAGCACAGTAGCCAGAAACAGTAGAGGAGTTATCGACACACACCTCATCTTCTTTCGTGAGTCTGATTCGTATTCACTCTCCAAAACATGCACCTTAATAAATGCTTACAAGCAGGAAAATGAAGAAAAAAGTGCCCCGCCCCCTCCATCACACCAGACACACGCCAGGGTCAGAAATGATGACTTTTAACAGGAAATTCTCAGAAGGACTTATAAACATGTAATTGAAAGTATCAAAGGGCTCTAATCATGGGTTCGGGGGGGAAATTCTATCTTCTACCGATTTGCATCGATTCACAAATTTCAAAAATCGATTTCTTTAACGTCGCAGTACTTCGAAAAGTTACTAACAGTTATTCATGTTAATCACAATAAACCGTGAACACAAACTCATTGTAGTGCTCACGCTGACGGACACACATCCGAAGCACAAGTAAAAATGCCACCTCTCACATGCATGCGATCTTGAATTCAGTTCTCTTTCACAGCTACACACACAATTATGTCAAAATGCACATTGTGTGGACTATATGTAAACAGAATCTGTTTATGAACAAAAACAAATGAGAGAAAATCTGATGTGTAACTATGTCCGTGCGTTCATTTTTAAAGGGACAGCAGCCTCATAAACTGTTGCCATCCATAAAAAAAACACTGCTTTCGACTGAATCACTTTTTTATCTTTAATATGAATCAATTTATATTAATTCATGCAGTGAAGACTATACAGTGTTTTATTTTAACATTTGATTATTTCTACATGTTAAATAAACCTATGCTACCTACAAACTATTTAATTTGCATATTTTTTTCTATTGTATTTGTCCTATTGTTTGTCATTTGCTTTGTTCCCATTTAAAAAATAAAATAGCCTGGCTTGCTTTACAGAAGACTGTGTAATGATTGTTGTTTAATTACTTGTTTTATAATATTGGGTTGACTAAAATGGGAAGAAAACTAAATACATTTCAAGGTTCACATTTTCAGTAGTATTTTTTTTCTTCTAGACCTATTAAACTCTACTGCAGTCAAATAAGAAAAGTAACAAAACAGTAAACCACAATCAAATCTACACACATACTGTATCACGAGGTGCCAAAAGATTCCCACACCTACTAATCAACCCTAGGTAAACGTTCCCACTAGTCACTGCTCAACACCTCAGTACTGCAATTCTTAAAATAAACCCTGTGAAAATGTGCTGAGGCCCCGGCGTTTTTACCCTGGTGTGGTTTGTATGCATTTGCTAGTGGGTTAGTGCACGAGAAGCGACAGTTCCATTGAAACTCATGATTATGGGCTGAAAAAAAAATACAATAACCAAAATTAATAAAACTAAAATGCATAACCAAATTATGTTCATTCACATATTAAACATCACAAGAGACATTTATCACTTAGTTTAGGGCTTTCAAATGTGGTTTATTAATTATTCTTAAATATTTTATATACCTCAACCTATGATTTGTGTGACTCATCCGTGATGGATGTCGTTGGAAGGTGCTCCAAATGAACTCGTTTTGTCAAGTGAAGTGAATGGATATCCCCTGCTCAGTGAGCACTAGGGAGCAGTAACACTACTTTCATGTCTTTCGTATCACATCACAGTCTTGCTTTCATTTCACACAAACACAACTTGTGCCATCTTGTGTTTCAGTTATTCACTGTAGCCTACTTAATGACCTTTGACTACATTTGTTACAGAACAGAGACTCAAGACAGAGATAAAAATCTATAGCAGTTTCTTTATTACACAGATGAGTAACAAGTAAATGCAGGCAAGTCTTTGCAGACTGATACGGCAGTCTTTTGATTAAATAATGGAAAGATACGGACCGTCTTTGTGTTTCAGGTGGATTGGAGATCATGGATGGATACATACAGGTGAGGATCAGGAGACAACAAAGAACTGGAAGACAATGGCAAAAGGAACTCGGGAACTTGGGAACAGCAGGTAAGGGAGTCATATTGCTCAAATGAGACCAAACCATGTGAGTGTTCGAGGTGTGTGCTTAAATGCAGATGTGATTAGTGAGGGAATGTGTTGCAGGTGTGGGTGATCAGTATTCTGGTGATTGAGAGCATTGTGATTGGCTGACAGTGGAGTCTGGCTGACCAGTGATAACACTGTAATGGACTCATTCTCTTAGTAGAAGATTCAAGATAATATGTGTGTAAAATTATGAAATAATTTCAACCCAAATCAATATTTCATATCCACATAGGTAATTTATTAATTTGGTATTAAAATTGTAACATTTTTGGGTGAACTCAATTTAGCGATCAAAATATTTGTTTAAAAAAAATCGATTTTTAAAGATGTAAGAAAGAGCAAAAGCAGTTTAGAAAAGATTATTGTGATACGGCCTGTCTGAAGGGTTTCATCGTGCTGTTGCGTACTATGATATGCAACCATAATCCCAGACCACAAAAACCTGACCTAGCTTTCATTTACCTCACTGACTTTTGCTCTTAACAACAAGGCCCTCACTTTATCTATCTCAGAACATCTCTTTAGCCATAATTGAAATGCATTGGTCAGCCAAGACTCAAACAATGTGAAATGTAACTTACTTAAGTACACCAGAGAGGCATGAGTTTGTATGGAAAACACATTGCCCACCAACCTATTCTTTAAGCACCCACATTTTCTCACAAGAAAAAACCCACCCTGTGATATACTCCACCTCCACTCAAACCGAGCTGTGTGCATGGAATTTGTGTGCATGCATCATGCAATGAGTCGGGGGCTTCGATATGCACAACTGCAGTTTTTCACATACACACACACGCACCATCCAAAAAAAAATTGTATGTTAATCCAGTACTGGAAAAAATATATATATTTTAAAATGTAAGATACTGTACTTAAAGAGATTGAAACCAGAGTGAGTTTGTGTAAAGTATTTGTACTGTGAAAGGGGAAATCCCACAGAACAGTGTGGATTTGAATGTCTAAACCCACAAAAGGGTTAACAGTATGTGTGAACACTTCACTATAGTTTACCCACTGAGAAACACACACACATTCTTGTTTATCTATCTTTGTGAGAACATTCATTGACACAATGCAAGCTCCTTACCATAACCCTATCCATCACAACTAGTGCCTAACCTGAAGCCTAAACCTAATTATATCCTTATCCCTAAAACCAAGTCTTGACCCTCAAGCAACCCTTTAAAAGAAGTCTCAGAAAGAAAGGACCGGTCAAAATGTCCTCAGTTTACTCTCTTTGTCCTCGCTATGATGGTCTGATACTTAAACGGTAACACTTTACAATAAGGTTCATACCTTTGTTAACATGAACTATGAACAATACATCTACAGCATTTATCAATCTTAGTTCAAATTAGTTTCAACATTTACTAATACATTATTCAAATCAAAGGTTGTATTTGTTAACATTAGTTAATGCACCATGAACTAACATGAACAAACAATGAACAGCTGGATTTTTATTAACTAACATTAACAATGATGAACAAATACTATAACAAATGTATTGCTCATTGTTAGTTCATGTTAGATAACACATTAACTAATGTTAACTAATGAACCTTATTGTAAAGTGTTTCACTTAAATCAGTCCTCACAAAGATAGATGTAAAAGTGCACACACACACACACACACACACACACAAAAAAAAAAATACTACAGAATTTCCATTTTAACACAACACTTTATTTTTTTAATAAATTATTTTACAGGTTATTGAATAAACACATGAAAAACAAACTTCTGGACTTCAGGTTTAGTTCTAGCTCTATAACTTATCGCACAACACTTTTTATTGGTTATTAACTATATTGGGGGGGGGGGGGGGCATTCAATTTAGCTGAGCTAAATAAAAAACACGCATAGCAATGCCGTATATTTTATGCTGTACATTTTAATGAAATGAAATCAAATAAAATCCAGCACAAACATTTCAGATATATGTTAACTTCTACGCATAGTCCATGGTGAAGTAGGTTTTAGTTTATCCTGTTGTATTCCAGTGTGATGTTGTGTTCAGCGTTGATTCTGCTTGAAATGTTGATGTGGAGAATATGGGACGGGATGTCGTTTTAATTGCCGCTGCCTTCTCGTCCACAAATTGCATGGCTTTTTTCACCCAAGGCTTTTGTGGGTCGGAGCAAAAAGTACCTTTGACTGTTTTAAATCTGTAAATACATAAAAGTAATAATTTAGCACGATCATACAACAATGTTGATTAAATTTAAACTGAATACAAGTACAATAAAAGTGCTTGTTTTTCCATCGAATTGTTATGGGTAAAAAAACGTCAATACCTTATACAAAAATAAGGCCTGGCCAAAAGAACTATTCTGACACATAAGCTCAGATTTATCATGAATAGTTTTATAGTTTTATATAGTTTTGAATAGGTGTCTGAAGTCTATCACAGTGTATACACTTTCACGAGAAAAAAAGAGAACTCACACAATGGCATCAATATGGCAGACACCTGCTTTTTGTATCGTGTAACTTCTGATATTTTCCTTGCGGAGAACACATTTTGACATCTTAAGACAAAGGCAGGTTGAACGGCCAGACTCTACAACAACACAAGGGAAACAAACATTTTAAACACAGACATTAATTTAGTCAACACAATTTAACTCAAAATTCAAAGTTAAGTGTTAATATGGCATATATATACTGAATATATATAGAGCTTTTTACAAATAGGTAAAGCTTCTTACGTTGGCAGGTGACTTGAGCAAGCAGCACAGTAGCCAGGAACAGCAGAGGAGTTATCAACACACACCTCATCTTCTTTTGTGTGAGTCTGATGCTTATTGTCTCGGCTCACCACAGTGTGCACTTTTATAAACACTCACAAGGGGGAAAATGAACATCAGAACTTCCTCCCTCAGAGGTGTCATCGGTCTGCATGGAAACAAGAAGCCCCCACATCACCTTTCTGTCGACCACCGTGAACATTCAGGAACTTTCACAGCTCACTAAAATGAGATGCATTATTTTATTTAGTGGTCTACATGACCATGAGAGTGCGCAGTCACTGTTAATTGTAGGTGTGTCATACAGTGGAAAGTACCAAGATGTACACACAGTGAAGGAAAAAATCAATAACGAATGAGCTTTGAAAATTATATATTTGACAACTATTACATACAGCGTCACGTAAAGTCTGAGTTTCAATGAACAGGCATGGGTAATATAATAAACAAGGCGTTAAAAATAAATAAAAATAATAATAATATATATATATACATATTAGCTTACAATGCATATATATATTATATATATTTATTGTTAGTTAATATTTGACAAATTTTGAGCAAAAAAGTTTCAAAAAAAGTGAAGATGTAAACATTGTACATGTATAGCAACTTTCTAACTTGGTAATATTGAGAGTGTTGTGAGTGTTGGTTTCCTGCAGTCAGGTGTGGTTAGCGTTTTGAAGGGGCTGCTGTGACAAAGTCTCTGTGGTCATACACCGAACTCGGGGGGAAATACGCATTAAACATATGTACAGCCTTTTTCCAAGTACAGAGGACACAATTTCTAATAATCCAACCACTTACATCATGGTCCTTTATCTGGAAATAATTAATGTGATGATGAATGTTCCTAATAAAAATTATTATTTTTATTGGTTTGAGTTTTTATATAATTTATTTATATTGAACAAAATAATCTATTCCAGTGAACAAATAATGATGGTTGGCGTGTTTGAAGGCCTTCACTATGCCAAGATTTCAGATTAAATATTCACTTAAACAACATTTCAGCTCACTTGCAGAAAGCAAAGCCGGTGAGAATAATAAAGGGGAATGTTTTAAAATGTGCATCTACCGATGTGACTGGCTAGGGAAAGTAATTGTGGTGTACTGCAACTGCAAAATCATATGACCTTTAGCGTGAGCTATGTAAAGATACGACGAGCCTTGGCAGAGTGCAAGTGGCCCGCAAAACCTTTTCTTTATCACGAAACCTTTATTTGGCTCCAAGACACTTTCATCTCTATAGACACTGCAGTAAACAAAGTAAACACAAGATGCAGCATCTTGCAAACTTTTCAAACAAAGAGTGGCATGCTATCGCTGAACGCAATCACATTTCCGAGGGGCTAGATTGATTGATTGATAGATTTTTTCCGATACCTGACAGGAAATTTCTGTGCAGCAACACTAAGCATAGAGCAGACAATATGCAATACAATATATACACTCTAATAGAGCAATACAAAAGATACAAGATACAATACAGATTTTGTGGAAACATTTGAGGGTACATGAAGCTATGAAAAGAATTATTGGATTCTAAAATGAAAGACATTTGAATGTATATAATTGGAAACAGGCAGACATGGTACTTTTTAAAACTTAATTTTGATGCCTGAGCTTTATATGCCTCGGTAATAATCACTATGCAGGAAAATTCACAGGAAAATGACCACACTGACTGGTTGATGGAGCCACAAAAGCGCATATAATAAAATGTCATTTCTTAAGTTTATGTTGCTTGATTTGTTTTATTTCATTAGAATACATGGCAACTTTTTAATGCCTGTGTACGGTGACCGGGAGGGGACATGTTCGGTTCGCTTGGTTTTGTCGTGGCCACAACATATAAACTCGTGAGAATGTGATATTAAGTCGTGGGAACGTCATAATATCTCGTGGGCACAAGATCGTATCTGTTTCTCGTGGCCAAGACTTAATATGTTGAGGGAACGACATCCGTTTCTCGTGGCTACCAGTTTTATAACGTGGGAACTGAGGGTGCTTCTCATTTCTTATTAGTGCATCCTCGTCTCCTTTCCTTGCTTCCTTTCCTCGCGTCTCAGCTCCACCCCCTGTAGGATACGAGGGAAGGCTGCAAGGAAAGAAAAAGGAGGACAGAGGAATCGAATGAAAGCTTTTTTTAAACATTGGAATACTGTATAAAATCTTCTCTGCGTCATCAGCAGTGCTCAAAGGATCTGCCCTTATGTTGTTGAAGTTTAAGAAATTCATAATAAATATTAATAAAGCAAGATACCCTGTTGAAATATGTGAGATGTGTGATTTATATAAACTGCAAATGTAAAGTATAAATTAAAATTATTGTGACCGATGTGAAGGGGGAGGAGAATGTATACGTTTAGTCGATAAAACTCTTCCGCATAGGATACACCTGTGTATCCTCACTGATAACTCCTCAGGAAGCCTCCTCGATCCTCGCCTCCTCAAGGTGCAATTAGAGAATTGAGATGTCCTTCAAGATGGCTGAGCTCGATCGGTTTCCGGGTCATAGGATGGAGGACGGAGGACGGAGGAGAGAGGAGACGAGGAGGGATATTGAGAATGATATTGATATTGAGGATATTTTGTTTATTGCCTTAAACGGGACTTAATTCAGAACCCGAGTATTTCATTCAAGCCAGCAAATTTCTGACGAAAAAGCCCATTCAACTTAAGAGTGCGCTTCAAGTGTCTTTCACTTACGTACCCATGTCTTAATGCCAGAGACCGCACTATATCTTTATATTACATTCCTAATTCAAAGTAAATGTTATTTCATCAGTCATCTCCATCTCCGACTGCTGTATATGTACAGTATTGACTGGTGTGGGGGTGGAATAATATAAATATATTTCATACATTATAGCATATTATAATAGGCCTACAACTTATTAGGCCTATATATTTATAGAATAGCAAAGTAGGCCAAATCAATGTACAAGACTGAATCACATAGATGTGAAATATAAAGGCGATCATGATCATTTTGCCAACAATGAACCATGGATTTGTTTAGCTTATAATACGTTTTATTTTTAACTTAAACAAATACAAAATATATCATTCAAAACTCATCGGCTTAGACTGCATTTGAAGAAAAATAAACACAACAGTTTTCTGTAGCCTTGTGTGAACTTATGAAATAGAATTAGACTTCTAGAATGTTCTTTCCAGAGCAAAAAATTATATTTTGAATTTAATTAGACAACATTTTAAGGAAGTGTAGTGCAAATATCTTTATATAATTATACTTCTATTATAGTTAACTTTCTTTCCAGTGCAAAACAATAATACATTAAAAAAACAGCTAATAAAGAAAATATAAAATATTGCACTCGAATACTGCATTCAAGCAATACAACACCGTATGTAAATTTTTGTGCTCTTTTCTTTTTCGCCGACTGCTCGAACTCGGAGGTAGTCATTTTTACATTTCCCGCTGTTGTCACTTGTCGTCATCGTTGCTACGATACGTGACTCACAATGACTGACACGACCAATTAAAAGGGCATTCTCTGATGATGTTCCAAGGTGTTAAAAACGCTACGCTGATCATAGACAAAAATGGGGAGAAATTAATATCTACCGCACCGTCGGGGTTTTTTTTTTTTTCTTATCATAGCCTACAATCGTCTTCGTTCATAGTCTGATGTGTCTGTCATGGATTTGCACTGAATTGATTCTCAAAAATACGGAACAAAGTGCGTTCCGTATCAGTTCAATACGGAACAAGACTTTTATGTGTCAAATACGGGACGATTCTGTATTATACGGAACGGTTGGCAACCCTACCGAACATATCCCCTCCCGGTCACTGAACCTGTGAATGGCAAAGCATGCTTTTTACTTGAATAATGGTGTAGTTACGACATCTACCAGCAGGGGCCTATTAAATGAGAACTCCGGTAAATTTTAACATTGAGCTACTTTTTTTGTCGATTTGGAGTGCTGTCAGTACAGAGAACAACGACAAAAATCGGTGTTGCCTACACCGTGTTATCCTCTTTTTCTTGACTTCAATGGGGCAAGTTTTAAACCTGCTTTTAGCCTCTTAACATCCTTTATGTGTCATTACAAGTGCACAGGTCATGTGAGTGATTCCTTCAGAGTGAACACAAGTGAATCTGACTGCAGTAGATGTGAAAGATATGTATAAAAATGATGTTTATTCAGCCAGCACAAATACCTGTTTACATCCTGTTTTCGGTTGAAGTCCATAGTAATCGATTGTCGAGTTCACACGCGTGGTCATAGGTACTAAACCAATGCGTGTGAACTCGACAATTGATTACTATGGACTTCGACCGAAAACAGGATGTAAATACAGGTATGTGCGCTGGCTGAATAAACATCATTTTTATTAATATCTTTCACATCTACTGCAGTCAGATTCACCCGTGTTCACTCTGAAGGAATCACTCACATGACCCGTGCACTTGTAATGACACATCAAGGATGTTAAGAGCCTAAAAGCAGGTTTAAAACTTGCCCCATTGAAGTCAACAGGGTGCAAATTTTAATAAGAGGATAACACGGTGTAGGCAACACCGATTTTTGTCGTTGTTCTCTGTACTGACAGCACTCCAAATTTACAAAAAAATGAGCTCAATGTTAAAATTGACCGGAGTTCTCATTTAATGGAACTGATACTGTTGGTCTGGACCATAATTTACACCTGAAAAATGATACTGAGAAATTTTAATACCAAATGAATTGAACACCGATGAGAGTTAAAAGAGTAGAATTATTTCGACCTCATTATTGTACCTGGCCACTAAGAAACAATGTCCAGGCCACTTGTTCTCAAATCAGACAGGTGGGGTGAAATCAAAGGATATCCTGGCTGTTTTGTTTTTCTTGTCAAGATGAAGTTTCTGTGAAACAAGCTAATTAGAGTCATTATCACACCTATATGTGCTAAACAGCCACAGGTCCAGGTGCTGTGCAGTCAGTGGAGTTGTTGCATTTCAAAGGCTTGAATGCAACACGAAGACAGTGTGAAAATGCATGCAATTAAAACAAGTTTTTACCTAAGAACTAATCAAAAATTTGTCTAAAAATGTGCTTTTGCTTTAAACATTCATTCAGCCACGGGCACTCAGTAGATGGCGACGTGTACCAAAGAGAGAGAGAATGAAAGAATGAAAGAAAAGTTCATCACTAGAGGGGGCTAATGGCATCCCAAATTTTTATCTAATTACACAAATTATAAGTCATGGACTTTAAAATGAAGACCTCTTGAATTGAACATACACAGATGAGAGTTAAAAGTGGACAATTATTTACACCTCATGCTTGACCAATGTGAATCAATGTCTAGGCCACTTTTTCTCAAATCAGACAGACAGGGTAAAATCAAAGAACTTCCTGTCATTTAAATTCCCATACCACTTCTTGTAAAAGAGTAGGAGTGAAACCCCGATGTCCTGGCCAAATACCCTCTGTATTGACCCATATCAGTCATGGCCTCCAAAGAATCCCCACACACTGAACTGGCTCTGTCTCTCGCTCTCCTCTCCACCTATAGCACTGGCACCATTCTACACCATTCAAGTGCTGTGCAGTCAGTGGAGTTGTTGTATTTCAAAGCCTTGAATAATGCAATTTAATATATATATATATTTTTACAATCAAAACGGAGCACAATCAGAGCTTTCAACATTCATCCACTCAGTAGATGGCGGCATGTACCAAAAAAATAAAATAAAATAATAACAATGAAATAAAGAAAGAAGCAAAGTTCGCCACTAGAGGGCATCACAACGGCATCACAAATGTTTATCAAATTACACAAATTATAAAAACAGACTTCAAAATGTACGTTGACAGCATATTATGTATTACTTCTGCGTTTTTAAATAAAATAATTTTTTAAATAAAATACAATCTCGATGGACAATAAATGTTCACATCAACAGCATCTGCATACTTATATTTTAACCCAAGAATGCATGAACCAAAAAACTTGCACAAATGCATAAATATTTTCTTTAAAAAAATTGGTGTCCTATTAATTAAATAATTAAAATAATTGATGATGCACAAATGTTTTAATACATCAAACATGTTTATTTGTCCACTTTCCTTGTATATTGCAAAAGATACATTTATTATTTTTAAAATGCAGTTGTACTTTTACTCCTAAACTCCTAATTTGGATCTACTGTAAAGAATTTGTTCTGAACCTTCACTACCCATATTTCTCACAGAACACAACAGATTCTACATTTGAGAGCTTCATGACTGTTAAAAAGGTCTGCATGTGTATAGTATGAATAAAGTATCACCATTATGTTGTTTCCCTGCCATTCAAGACTCCTCTCCCATGGATAGTAAAGTATTATGTCATCCAAGTACTTTTTTTTTTTTGCCTGCTGTTTAACGAATACTGTGAATTCAGACATACTAATAATTTCACATAGGCCTACTGCTTTTTCTCCTTATAGGGAAATGTGTATTCATCAGGGCTGATGTCTTGAGTTGATGTCAGGGTTGAGGCCCTGATGTCAGGGTTGAGGCAAATTCTTGGCTCAGAGCAAAAAAGTCGCAACAGATTTTTAAGTTTCAAGAAAATCAATATTATTATTGACAACTATGTATCCAAAAATACTGTGCTGAGTAAAAATTCTATAGGTTTTTAAATTTATGCGTTCTTAGGGTAGAGACACTTTTTTCCCCACCCTATGACTAAGAAATATGAAAATGACATTGATGAGGATCAGAAACAAGCTTTGTAAAGAATTCATGGAATATCAAATAAATTAATGTTTTTATTGATAAATATTTCAAAAATCACAGCATGCCGGGTCAATTTGATCCCTTTTATGCATTCTAGGGTTAAAACAGAGATCGTTTTATATTAATTAATTTAAAGAAAGAAATATGTGAATGTAAATGTTTCATTTAATTCTGGGTACCACCCTTACAGAAATTACCATGGTAACCATAGCTTCTGCCCACATACTATAGGCACCACAATGTGATACTGCTGTACATGGTATTACTCAGGTCACTGTGATTTTGCCAAGTAAGATATGTTCCTGGATCAACATATTTTGTTGATCCTGGAACAACATTTTTGTCGTGAAACAACTAAATTTAGTCCTGATCCTATCCCTACCCCTACACCGAACCCTAACCATAACTTATCAGAGGGAACTGATTGGTGAATAACACTGATGTAGAAGCACCTAACCCTGGTTGTAAGCCTAAACTTGACATAAACTGTAAACTTTTCCTTTAAATGTGATTGGTTGATTGGAATGTTGTTCTAGAATCAACAAAGAAGTTGACCCAAGAACATGTTGTTGTATTACTCACCAGTCTTTTGAAGTAGATTCCAAATAATTATAGTTCTAATTACTGTAGCAGCTTTTTTTAACCATTTCGGTGGAAACTATGGTTACCACATTAAACATTTGTAGAAGGAACAATGACTCAGATAAACTCAATTTAACCCCCCCATAATACTAAGGTCATGGCGCACATTTCACTATAGTCACTGGTCTGGTGCTTGTTCTCACACAGTTGTCACAAGGGCGATATCTCAGCTATAAGATTTTGAGTCAAATGTCCAGTTACACAAACATATGTTTTCTCTATCAGTGGTTTTGTATGTCAAAGTCTAGGAGAAAAGTTTTTATGCTTCACAAAGAGAAATTTGTTTAGTTCAGTAGAACCATGTTTTGATAAAAACTCAGTAACCAATAAGCTTACATGAAAAAAAAAAGTATGTTGATTCAAGATATAGTAGAAAAGAGTATTTCTTAATACGTATGTTGCGCAGTCATAACCGTTTTCAAGTTCGCGACTCTATCTGTCTCATTTCCTATTTCCTGTTATCAGCGCTCATCTGTGGTCTAAGTGGTAACTGCTAATCAACAAACATTTTTCACTAAGTTAGTATGGCACAGTAAGGCAGAAAAGCAAACCAGATATGTTATTTAGAAAAAGCGAGGGAACCAATAAACGTTGTCTTGATGAGACCACAAAACATAGTATACAAGTATACACTGTTTTACTATTTATAATTTGCCATAGTAATATTATATTACACAATCAGTATGACGCTGTAAAACTCTCTGTTTGTACTTTAACATAAGTTTGATAAAAAAAAAAATACATTTACTGACGTTGTTTCCACTATGCAGAGGCGCATTAAAATATATATGAGGTTAAATGTTGAGTGGGCCACTATGATGATGCACATGCCGTATGCACAGAGGGTTATTAATATCTGTCTCATTGATTCAGTTGTCAGCAATGTGGGATGATTTCAACATGAGCAACTTCCTGAGCTGTGGTTTCTTGTCTCGCCTCGCTATCTTTGCATGCATCACCTCCACAACAGTTGAGCTTTCTTAGAAGCGCTGCAATGCGAATAAACCGAAGGGTCACTCAGACTTTTTGTTTCATTTTTACGAGTTTGAATGTTTAAAACCATCCATGTGATGGTATCAGACCTATATATTTGAGTATGGGTGCAGAATATTTCCAGATAACAGTTTGTCCCCTCCCTCCAGGACTTGTATGAGGTGAGATCCAGGAAACAGGTTGACAAGATCATCAGCGACCCCTCACACCCATCCTCTTTTTTTTTTTTTTGCATTTTCCAGCTCTTGCCTTCCAAGAAATGTTGAAGATATATAAATAATGAAACCAAAACAATCAGACACACAGCGTCTGCCAATGTTTGTGAAGCCCCTAGTCTAAAATTTGTCTTATGCCAGGTTCAGACTAAACGATTTTTGGCATGATCCATTTGACGTAGGGTATCATAGTGATTCGTAAACGACAATAGCGTCGGGATGCAAGAATCGATCGTATCTCATGATCTCATATAGTGTGTCATATAGTGTACAACAATAGACACCGCATCTGTTACGCTTCATGATGTCCTGACAGAAAAACTAGCATGTTTATTTTTTTAGATCCTCCACTACAGGTTCCGTCACATCTGTGGCATTGACCAATAGGAGCACAGAAGCTCTTTTCCGTCAAAATTGCATAATATGACATAATGACTTACGTAACAGACACAAATATTATTACGTAGTCTGAACCTGGCATTAATCTTTAAAAAAAATCAACTTTATATACAAAAGCACTAAAATAATCATAATGTTTCGAATCAAAGTTAAATTCATCCTTGTGTCGGAAGCAAAATGACAACACAACTGCTACAATATTACCTTACAAAGGTAAAACGCAATAACAATGGCCGCACTGGGAAATTTGAGTTCCAAAAACTCTTTGTGATTAAAAATATGAGGTGGGAGGAAAAAACTATGTATATTTCAATCCTTTTGTGAGTGAACAAGGTTTCTAAGAGGAACACAAAAGTTTTGAGAGTGAATGCAAACACATTATTGTTTTATTTTTCTCTCATCTCATATTTTTAGGCCATACTCTCTTAGGGACTCTGTAATTATGAGTTTTAAATGAAAACAAGGGAAAAAAGGTAATCTAAGTGTAAAAATTGGTGGAATTAGCACTTATTTGCACAATTTTTAGTTTTAAATGAAAACTAGGGGGGGGGAAGGGTAATCTAAATGTAAAAATTGGTGGAATTGGCACTTATTAGCACAATTAAATATCCAATATTGGCCAATATAATAATAAAAACCCTAACCCATGCCTAATTCTGATTGATTTAATATTAATATTAACTTTTTTTATTAATCTGATCGTATACTGTGTATTGTATTGTATGCACATTCTGTGTATATATTGTATGCCATCTATCATACATGTATAGTTTTGTTTGTGTATTGATATATAATGAGTCTTTAGGCATGTTTACTGTGTCCTTTGGCACAAAGCAGCAAATTCTTTGTAATTACAACTTTATAAACCAGTATGGGTAATTCTAAATAATTCTGTTTTAGTGTTTTTCAGTGGATTGTTTAAGAATGGAGTCTCGTGACTGAGGAAAAAATAAATTCAACCATTAATCACAAGTTCCCCAATGTTGGTAAAGCAGCACAAAAAAAAGATACTGCATGTTGGCATTGTGGCTGATCTGTTAAACCACACAAAGTCAATGAGGGGAAAAAAATAGCCACTCACGTTTCTAAACTGGTTACAGCTGTGCTATTACCAAAATGATGTAGAGGAAAGATCTCAAGACAGACTATCCATGACTCTGCCGTTATGTGACTATGGGGATTTCCTGTCCTGACTCAAGCCTCAAACTCACTTGGACTATAACAGTCCACCACAAATAAAAATAACTCCTCTTGGCTGGAATATATTGCACTTATTGCTAATTCTGTACATGGTATATTCCCTTGTTCCATATTTGTAAAAGAGAAGGAGGGTGTGAGTTGTGACATTCACAGACCGGCCCTCATGGTCAACACGCAACAAATATCCACTTGACCAAATAAGGAAATGGTGTGTACTGAAGACCGGGGCTAGTTGTTACATGTAAAAGATGTCACAAATGCTTATTCTAAGTAATATGGTCAAAAGTTTAGAGTCAAAAGTCACAAATTGAATATACTTTTTTAAATACATAAAAGTGTATCACACTCCATGAAGAACCTTTAACATCCATGGAATCTTTCCTTTAAATTTTTTTTTATAGTTAAAATAGGTTCTTTTGATTTTTAAAACTTAGCGAAAAATTCTTTTAAGAACTGTTCATTGAAAGGATATTATGGGGAACCAAAAAAGGTTCTTCTATGGCATGAAACCCCCTTTTGGAACCTTTGTTTTAGCTGTACTTCACAAATACCTTTAATATTCTGCATTTATTGCATTTTATATTATAATAAAAAAAAAATTAACCATCTAATTATGATTGTATTGTAAAATGTGAACTGTTATTAAACATATAATAAGTTCTTAATTTCGTTAGTTATAATAGACCAAAGTCAGGTTAGTGCCATATTTTATTTTTTTGTTTGTTTTTTTGACAGGAATGAAAATGAGGCTGTGAGGTCTAACCAATCTAACCTGAGCTATTTCAATCAATGACGTTTCGTTGAAAGTTGTCGACTGACAGTCCCACCGACTGGCTGGAACAGGTAGCCTACTATTCAGCAGCTGGCTAAACCCTTTTTAAAGGTACACTGTAACTTTTGGCCCTCAAGTGGATAAAAAACAAAGTACTTGCTTGACAGACGAGAACAAACCTCAGTGGTTCTTGGAGAAGCTCAAACTTGCTGCGTAACAAGAATTAACAAGAATCGCCAGCTGAGTTATAAAAATGCCACCTCCACGTGGCTTTTACAACATTTCAAATCCATTAAAGGTGCTTTAAGCGATGTTGGGTGACTTCACTTCTTGTTGACGTTTGAAGTATTGTCAAACAAAACGGAGGCAAGCTCGACCCTCCCTCCTCCTCATCCCGTCCGGTCCCACTCCCTTCCGTGCTTCCTGAAACAGTCATGAACCATTTAGAAAAAACAAACAGGATTTACCCTCCTGTCCAGCAAAAACAGAGCCACCTGAGTTCTCGCCACCTTTCGAACACTTTTCCGATGTAAATTCGGGACTTCGCATTCCTTCTCCTTTTCCCTATTCTTTGTTATTTGTTCATCGGAAAGTCGTCTCTTTGGTCGTGTGTCGGCCATATCAAAATTCTCAAGAATATACAATTTTAACGTTAGTCGTTTTTAGGACATCTCTCCTCTAGCTAACTTCCCTCTTCAAGCTTCTCTCTCCTCCACTCCCCACACCCCCCTTCATGTGCACGCGCACTAACTCCCCAACCCCCACCCCCAAATCATTCTTGTCGGTTATTGGCTGGAACACTGTTTGTTATGTTTCGTGGTCCAGTCTGGGCCAGTTTGTTTTTGTTGCCGTTTGTGGAGCCTGGGCTGTCTACAGAGGCCGCGATTTTTTACAGTGTGTTCAGGGGACAGGCAGCTAGCGGATAGTGAGGAGATGTTTTTGCTGGATGTGCCAAAAAATGTTTTGGCCTAAAAAACGCATAACATCGCTTAGAGCACCTTTAATTCTCGCCATCTCCGAACAGCCAAGACAATGTTGATTCATGTTTTATTGCGAGCTCTGACACAAATTCTCTTTTTGCCTTTTTCCTGTTCAACATTTTTCTAAAACGGGTTATTTCGAGAGTTTCGGGATTTAGCATGCTCCGTGTCAGCCTTTCCAACTCATTGTGACAACTAAACTATGACACTCCCACACCACACACCAAAGTAGCTGGAGCAACTTTTCTCTATTTATGGATATGATGAGACACCCGGGCAAATGACATGCATACACAATTTCCCACAAAAACCATCCCATCAGGTTAAAATATAATTAGTGAATCCATAGTGAATCAGAGTAAGACAAAAACACGTTTTGGAAGAAGGACTGATGATGTATTGACTTAATATTTAAATTTTGTTCATTTAAAAGTTACATAGTCTACCTTTAACTTAAAACACACTGTTTTAAAAATGTTCAACAGAGAACAAATTAAAAGTCTAAAAACCCAACAATATGAATTAATTATAAATTAAGATTTGACCAAAATAAGGTTTTGATAGTATATTTTTTCAAATAGTATATTTTTCGTGTCTCATTTTTTCTGAAAAAAAAAAATGTATATGCCTATATGTCTGCAACATTTTTTGCATGCGCCACTTTTTCCATTTGAACATTTTGCACAAAGGAAGTTATGTTGTGGTGTGATTTCACACCAGCCGAAGACACTTGTCAAATTGTTAAAAGTTTTACTTTACTTTTGTAATACTGATGTCCTTTAGTTGCATATACAGTATAGTGTTTAATTTTTTTTTTTTTATTGTATGATGTAATAATATAATACACTTGTTGTCCACAGAGTTGATCTGTTTTGACACAGTTACTTAATTCTAAACGTTTTCCTCTGATAAGCTCATTCTTGCAAAAGAACAGTGACACAGCATCATCAGACTAGGGTGACTTGATGTCCCTGTATTTTACACTCCTTTCACATGTCCTGATTTGAGGCTTGACAAATGACAAATTTCAGAGAAACCCTATGACGATACTCTTAAATCATTCCTGTCATCCATGATTTGTCATATCAAATAATTAGAACATTTAGCTAATCTTGCTGTGAAGAAACAACTGAGATATCTGTAAATGTTTATCCTAAGAAAAAATAATAATTTTGTGCATGTCATGTTGCAGAATGATTAACTATGGCGTAAGTTATTCCATTCGCTTTATTCATAGGAAGCATGAAGAAAGACAACACTTCCCTTTTTTCTGACATAAAAAGCAGCAGCGGCTCAAGAGCAGTAAACCATTTGTGGAATTTCACAGCACACAAGATCCCTCAGAAATCATGCACATGTACTCAGCATCTCAACGACTGATGGTTATGATTTGTTTGGTTGCGTTCCTGTGTGCGTTTACATCAGGAGGTGAGTATCCTTCTCTTATTCTTTTACATTCTCCATGCAAAAAGTTTAATTTAAAAAAAGTTTTATATTTCTTATCAGATTAGAATTTTTTTTATGTTTTTAGGCATAAATCTCACTAAATTATTTTAGATTCATGCTTAAAACAAGAGGAAAAAAAGCATTTCCAGTGGGTTATGAAAAATCTAAGATATGTTCTTTAAGTCTTAATATCTTGTGCAGTTTTGCTTCACATAAAAAATGAATTTTAATGGAAAAAAAGATGGGTTTTTTAACGGATTATTTATGGATGTTTTTCTGTCTGTTTTGCAGTGATCTCTTATGACCCTAAAAGGCCACCATGCTGCAAAGAGGATATGCTCACATTAAAAAAACCAAAGATCAATATCACAAAATGTTACATCTTTCCAGCAAAAGGCAAATGTGCTGAGGCCGTAGCGTAAGTCAGTCCAGCAACATTCAAAGGAATCTTTTTTTGTCAAAGAGCATTTTATTGTGCCAATATCTGCAGTCTAAATGCATTTCTCCATTTCATCTTTACAGGTTCACTGCTGAAAATAAAATGTACTGCATCAATCCTAAAGCTAAATGGCTCAATAGAACGATGAATGATCTAAAAAAGGTTAGAATTTACAGCTTATATATATATATATATATATATATTTTTTTTTTTTTTTTTTTTTTTTTTAAACCTGTGGAATACGTAAGGAGTAATACAGAACAACTGAACTGAATATAATATGACAACCTCTTCTCGCAAGGTTTATACCAACACAATGTACTGTATACTGGGATATGTATCATGTAAAGGGCCATTTCCTAACCTGTTTTTCTTCTAATTCAACAGATGGGTGTCATCTGTGAAGATTATACTAAATCTAAATCGTCACACATGGGGATTTGAACTTGGTCTTCACCAGCCACACTTTTCCATTCGTGTCAGTCAGTCAAGCTACACTTTAATACACTCTCTTCTACACTGGGAAAAACATGTTGAACATATTTCACAAAGGAAACAATCTGTGGTTTGCTTTCACACTTAGCTGCTGTGCAGTCTAAGTCCAGTTATTCCTTCATCTTTTTATTTATTTTTGAAATATAAATGTTAGTTTTATTTATAATGCTTAATTTATAAACCTTTATTTTCTTTTTAGAATTTAATATATTACACAATTGCAAGGAGTACTGTTTTTTGTTTGTTCAATGTCTTATTTATTTTTTAACAAAGTAACATATTTATTTTCCTAATATTATTTCTCTTTTCTTCTCTAAATTATTACAAATATATCAGTTTGTCTTGAAGTGCTTACAAAATGTATTGGATGCATTAGGAATGTAAACTTTAATAAAAATATAGTGGAATCATATTTTTCTAAATCCAATTTAATACAAGATCGCTCATGTCATTTTATTTCTGGAATTCTGCTGATCTTTACCTTTGAACAAAGGCCTGAGGCCTACAACAATGAGAAGTTGTTAGTGACATCTTACAAATAGATTTGAAACCATCAGACCATAGGGAGGGACTTTGTGTGTAATCTGGGTGTAGCGTGTGTTTCTGAAGGCTACCTGCAGAGATTTAACCCAGAGGTCACAGTAATGGAGATGAACGAACAAACACACACACACACACACACAAACGCACACTAAAACCCTATGACTGTCAGATGAAACAGCAGAGTCATACGTTCCATTTCTCTACAACACTCTAATGATGGGAACTGTGCATCATCTTCCACCAGACTAATGACAGTCAAACATGTCTAAGAATGCTCATTTATTTAGTCAGTACACAGCATCTGAGAACAAACACATTCTCAGATTATGAAGCACGTTTATTTATGACTTCAGAACACGATCATGAAAGCATCGCAGCAAACGTGAAACATCTCGACGTACTGTGATTAAATAATGACAGAATTTTCATTGTTGGTGAACTATCACTGACCACTTTTTGTTCTGTGCATCAGTTAATTGTATTATATAGTTTAATATTTTCATTAATATAATCTACTTAATATATTCATTTAGTTTTTATATATTTATTTTTGA
This sequence comes from Scardinius erythrophthalmus, assembly GCF_964197995.2. Lineage (NCBI taxonomy): Eukaryota > Metazoa > Chordata > Actinopteri > Cypriniformes > Leuciscidae > Scardinius > Scardinius erythrophthalmus. Next base: position 24,734,891 of record NC_138242.1, on the reverse strand, counting down.
AAATGGCCTTTCAGTGGTGGATGTGTTAAACTTTGTTATTAAAGGATGACAGTGTCTTGCATTTCAGAAGTATTTGACAGTTATGGAGAATATTGTTAAATGGAAAACTTGACCCATGCCATCGCACCGACTTGCAAAACTCCCCAACAAACCTCTTAGTTGAAGTAACAGTATGACGTCAGCTCTTTCATATTTTGCTTCATTTAAATGGACAAATGGTTAATGTTACAAGATAAAATATATTTGAATCACTAAATAAAAAAACACTACTGACACACTCTCCTATTGGAATATTAAAAAAAACTAGCTTTTTTCAGCATACATTGAATTTGTATTAATTAAATGACTGACAGCAAGGTTTGAAATTAAATATCATCTGAGAAGTTCATCAAATGGAGATCCCCGATCTACCTTTACACATATTAATTTAGCAGATGACATTTACACCTACCATGACAATCTAATATACAAGGAAAGCCAGATATGGTGATGAAACAGAACAATGATGAAATCATCTACAAAAATAAACGGACAGGATGTGTAGCCCATGCAGTTTAAGTTCCGCTTTATTGACTATTTAAGGTGAACTAGTGAGAGTCTTGAATATATTCTCTCAGACACAAGCAGTGAGAGTTGAAGATCGACTGTGACAATGGAGACACAAAGGATCCTCATGAGGAGTTTGGCTGTTGTGGTTTTTGCATCTGTGATCTGGACTATAACAGGTAAAGTGCTTGAAACTGTTTGTATATTATTATATCTGATGGAACGGTGCAGAATATTGAGGTTTACCTTGTTCTTCAATCTCAGCAGATGCTGAACAGAAGCCGATCACATGCTGTAAAGTCGTCTCCAAAACAAAGTTGACTGATCCTATCATCGGTTTCAGGATGCTAAACCACAGTCTTCCATGTGTGAAGGCCGTCGTGTAAGAATCCCAGTTCTTCTCTAAAGAAAACATGTCATGATTAGAGATCAACAGCATCTGATGCTAGATTTCTGTTTTAACTTTTTCATTCTCTTTAACAGCTTTGAGACTAAACGAGGATATTTCTGTCTTGATTCGAGACAACCATGGGTGAGGGAGGAAGTTAAGCTTTTGTAAGTTAAACCCAACAAGTGTAGTGAAACATACCTGAATTTGTAACAACACAATATTATAAAGTGTTGCATATTTAGCATAGTATTCTTGTTTTCACATTGTTTTTTTGTTTTTGTTTTGTTTTACAGCAGAGCTCAAAGAAACAAAAGCCTGACTTCCACGCCTCCACCAGCATCCTCTATCAGTAAACTCACTCCTGTGGGAGGATCTTCCCAATCACCTGACAGATCATCAATCATGAATGTCTAAACGCAAACTCATAATGAGAACACATCTACAAGTAGTTCCTTGTTTTAAAAACAAAGTATTTTGAAAATATTTAACGTGACGGTTAGTAAATTAGGTGTATTTAAATTGAATATTTAAAATGTAAGTTGTCGAATACATATGATGTAATTTGACAGTGACAGTTCTTAATGTATTCAGACACTTAATAATATTGAAACTGTTTTAGAAAACGGTTTAAATAAATGATTAGCTTATATATTATATTTCACATTGAAATATATTTCGCTCAATGTACTGGTAATGGACTGTGTTAAGAAGGGTGACGCAAGTCTGAGTGAAATTAAGACTGATTTGTATGAGAGCAAACCTGGAAAATTTTGTGTTGATTATGCAAATGAACGAGTGGAATCTGAAACTACAAATAAACTATGATCAGCAACAACTGGTTTTGCTTGTGGTTGATGTTTCTGAATGTGTGCAAGAGGTCTCTGTCAGAAACGATGACACCTTTTCTCTTTAGCATCTTTATTCTTACATTAGCAGTTGGTTGATGACTATGTATGTCCTTCCTTGTGCTACTTATGTAAATTTCACCCATAATGAAATGCTAATTTGTATAAGTTGGTACTTTTATTAGAGGTATCTTATGAAATTGAGTGTTGACAATGAAAAAGTCTTTTTCGATTTTTTTTCCACATACTCATATTAACATCTTCACAGCTTAATTAAGGAAGGAAGGAAGTAAATAAGTAAGTAAACAAACACTAAGCAGTAATAATTAAAAGTTTTAAAAAGTGATTTTTCACTATTATTCTATATTTGATTTTTATTCAAACATTTTTTTTTCTGTTATGTCACATTCAAACTGTCTTAGAAACGTTTGATATTAAACAATACATAACGTGAGATGTGGTGGAAATGAGCGTGTGGTTGAAATGTTTTTGAGGAAAAAAATGGTTGAAGACACACCTAGTTATAGATGAAAAAATTAAAATTACTTCTTGACAAACCATCAATAAATAAATGTCAACAAATCCATTGAGGTAAAGGACATCAAGTGGAGATCAACACATCAGCTTCAAGTTGTGTGTTTTCACCTGCAGAAACATAACCCCTAAACTAAACTCATTAAAGGAGTTAATACTATTTGTGGTCTGTAATTGCATTTTTTTCTAAGGAGGGATATTGGTTTCTCATAAATTATGCTGACGGGTAAAACTGACTGTATTGTGGGTAAGAGGTGTGAATGCTTGAGAGTTGATGATCACTCGATGCAATGGCATCAAAAGGGTGGTGTTCAGTTTGTGACGCATTATTCCTTCTGACTGCTATTGCACATCTCTTAAAAGACCTCCTCATAATAACAAACATACATAATCAACACCAACTAACTGACCAACACCTGTGATCTGGACACCGAGAGCTATGGCCTGGACTTCTAGATTCATCACCGTCACTGTTCTGGTCATCCTCATTGGATGCTTCACTGGTGCACTGGGCAACTGTAAGTAACTAAACATGCAGCACACAGTCAATGACACTGTTTCTGCTGATTATGAGAAACCTTTGGAAGAACCCTTCATTTGCAGGACATCATAATGCTGTGATCATGAATTCGACTGGTTTGTCACATGGGGTCTGCAAGATACTCTTACTGGTTAGAGATGCAAAGGAAGTCAATATCCTGTCTTGAACAATATCATATAAAAGGATATGAGTCTAGATAGCTCCTTCAAAACAGAATCTACGTCTTCCTCTTCTGGTTTTGTGAATATTTTGAGCAAACATCATGCATCTCTGCTGGAAATTAGCTCTGATGATGATGGTTCTTGTGTGTGTTACTGCGCAGCAAGTCAACTGTAAGTTTTGGGATTTTTTTTATCATTGGATTTGTATTTTTATAAGAGCCTTTGGTACTGATTATTATAGATCTGCTGATTTTAAAGTGCATTTATGATCCATTCAATTTACACCAACCTGCTTTCATAATCCAAAGGCATAGTCCACCCAAAGATGAAAATTCTGTCATCATTTACTCATCCTCATGTTGTTGACTTTCTTTCTTCAGTGGAAGACAAAAGAAGATACTTTAAAGAGTGTTAGAAGTTAAACAGTTTCTGTTTAAAAATACAATATAAGTCAATGGGACATTTTTCAAAATATTGTTTTGTTCAGCAGAAGAAAAAAAAATGCACACATGTTTGGAACATCAGGGTGAGTAAATTCTGACAGAATTTTCATTTTCGGGTGGACTATCTCTTTAATGATGAATCCATTACTATAGATTGTGTTTAGCTATAGCACAGTTTTGTTTTCTTTGATGGAGCCCTTATCAAGATCAAGATCGTCTTGTTTTCACACATACTGTATACAGTACGCACAGTACAAGTGCTTTGGAGATTTCAATCTCTGTCTCTCTTTCAGATCGTCGGCCCACTAGAGTTGGAGTGACTTGCTGTAAGGAAGTGTCGAAGGGAAAAATCCCTCCTGAAGTTAAACTGATTGGATACAGGCATCAGAATGCTCTGAGTCCGTGTGTGGATGCTATAGTGTAAGCTCTCTCTACACACATTTCACAGTTTTATATGCCTGATATTGTGTTCATTTCAGTGGTACTGTATATCTGTCCTGCAGATTCTACACAGAGAAAGACAAGTACTGCTCTGATCCAACAGCGCGCTGGATTCAATTCAGACTGAAAGGTACGGCCCTAAATTAATATGACATCTTAATATGATGCTTATGTATTGATAAAAACACTTATAATGTGATTATCTTTCCTCCAGGTCTGAAGGAGATTGAGGACTGAGCCAATGGAGGCCTAAAGATGCCACAAATCTATCTATATCAATCCATCTATATATAAAAAAGAGAATATATATTATGTAAGTTTATTTAATCAAAAAAGCACCATTAGATATCCTTTTAGCTTATGTGAATGTTAAACGATATTTCACTTAATTACTTTGTTTGATCTGCTTTAAAATTAAAATGCACTTTTGAAAATAAAAATTTGAACTGTGCTTATTCTTTCACACAAACATCCAGCCTTTTCTCTGTAACAGTTTGGACTGTATTTAATTATATTTAAGCTGAATCATTAAATAAATAGTTCACCCAAATAGGAACATTCTGTCATTCTTTACTCATCCTCGTGAAATCAGAATTACAAATCAGAATTACTTTCTCTCTTCTGTGAGTAATGATACTTTTTCTTTTGAGTCCTTTTTGAGTTTGAAAGTTTCAGTCTCCATTGACTGTAATTGAATGGGGAAAAAGCATACTGATAGTTTGCCAATTATAAGAGAATTTTCGTTTTTGGGTGAAATATTTCTCTACATACTACATATATTGTGTGTTTCAGTAATAGAATGTGCGCCATCTAGTGGAGAACAGCATTAATGCACAGAGAAGGCCATGCAATTAATCAGCTGAATTGGGTGTAGTACCCCTATGGGAATACCCCCTTGGTGGGGCGGGGCGACACGTGTCTCCGCCCACCCCCAAATTAATTGGTTTATTTTACAGCAATCTTATTGGCCTAGACGATTCAAGCCTGAGCATGCGCATTCCTTTATGTACTATTTTGTGAATGATTTTGCCGTATTAAAGGTGCTCTAAGCGATGTCACACGTTTTTTAGGCCAAAACATTTTTTGTCACATACAGCAAAAATCTCCTCACTATCCGCTAGCTGCCTGTCCCCTGAACACACTGTAAAAAAATGTGGTCTCTGTAGACACCCCAGGCTCCACAAGCGGCAAAAAAAAAAAAACTGGGCTAACCCGCACCACAAAACATAACAAACTGCTCCAGCCAATAACCGACAAGAAGGATTTGGGGGTGGGGTTTGGGGAGTTAGTGCGCGGATGAGGAGGGGGGAGGGTTGTTTACCTGTTGTTGTTTACCTGTTAATGAAATATGAGGGCCAGCCAGGGCCTATATTGGTTCTGTATAAGCCTATGTTATAGTTTTTTAAAGGTTCCTGTTTTCTAATAGGCTGTCAGCCGGTTAACATATAGGCCTGCTACGACTATCTGTGACTGTGACATCAGGTATTAAAAATCTAATTATTTATTGATCCTCCCCCACATTGTGTGTTCATGTTATAATCTGCGTCTACAGGATAAACATAGTTTCAAATATTAACACTCGCATATAGCTGTAGCCTATTTAAAAAATCACTGCTGTAAATCTGTGCAATATAACAGTAGCCTACTTTAAAAAAAAATTAATATCCAGCAGAGAATATTAATATTTATTACTTAAATACGCTCTTGAGCACATAATAATATTTGCTATAGATGACATAATATGTTTTAGTATCCCACCCCACCCCACCCATCGATGTTTTGTATCGATTATCTTTGAATTGATTATGAAATTGGCATGATACATTTACCTGACATAATAAATTGTTACATTTGATTATTCTAACCGACTTTGGCATTATTTTCATTAAAGAGTTAAAAAGAATTAAAAAGACCTTCCGCGCTGGTCGGATGCCGGCTTAGGGCCGATCGAGCGTGAGGCTTAAAAAACGCTTTTTTTTATATCTCCCTTTGCTTTGAACTTTGAGCGTTGTAACTTTGCAGGTGTTGTTTATTCTCAAAAAGCAACATTACACACTAACTAGAGTTAGAAAAGTGAAATCATACTCAACCACCCCTTTAATTCTAATCGTTTTCCTCTGATTAGCTCATTCTTGCAAAAGAACAGTGACACAGCATCATCAGACTAGGGTGACTTGATGTCCCTGTATTTTACACTCCTTTCACATGTCCTGATTTGAGGCTTGACAAATGACAAATTTCAGAGAAACCCTATGACGATACTCTTAAATCATTCCTGTCATCCATGATTTGTCATATCAAATAATTACAACATATAGCTAATCTTGCTGTGAAGAAACAACTGAGATATCTGTAAATGTTTATCCTAAGAAAAAATAATAATTTTGTGCATGTCATGTTGCAGAATGATTAACTATGGCGTAAGTTATTCCATTCGCTTTATTCATAGGAAGCATTTTTCTGACATAAAAAGCAGCAGCGGCTCAAGAGCAGTAAACCATTTGTGGAATTTCACAGCACACAAGATCCCTCAGAAATCATGCACATGTACTCAGCATCTCAACGACTGATGGTTATGATTTGTTTGGTTGCGTTCCTGTGTGCGTTTACATCAGGAGGTGAGTATCCTTCTCCTATTCTCCTACATTCTCCACGCAAAAAGTTTCATTTAAAAAAAGTTTTATATTTCTTATCAGATTAGAATTTTTTTTTATGTTTTTAGGCATAAATCTCACTAAATTATTTTAGATTCAAGAGGAAAAAAAAGCATTTCCAGTGGGTTATGAAAAATCTAAGATATGTTCTTTAAGTCTTAATATCTTGTGCAGTTTTGCTTCACATAAAAAATGAATTTTAATGGAAAAAAAGATGGGTTTTTTAACGGATTATTTATGGATGTTTTTCTGTCTGTTTTGCAGTGATCTCTTATGACCCTAAAAGGCCACCATGCTGCAAAGAGGATATGCTCACATTAAAAAAACCAAAGATCAATATCACAAAATGTTACATCTTTCCAGCAAAAGGCAAATGTGCTGAGGCCGTAGCGTAAGTCAGCCCAGCAACATTTAAAGAAAACTCTTTTTGTCAAAGAGCATTTTATTGTGCCAATATCTGCAGTCTAAATGCATTTCTCCATTTCATCTTTACAGGTTCACTGCTGAAAATAAAATGTACTGCATCAATCCTAAAGCTAAATGGCTCAATAGAACGATGAATGATCTAAAAAAGGTTAGAATTTACAGCTTATATAGATATATATATATTTTTTTTAAAACCTGTGGAATACGTAAGGAGTAATACAGAACAACTGAACTGAATATAATATGACAACCTCTTCTCGCAAGGTTTATACCAACACAATGTACTGTATACTGGGATATGTATCATGTAAAGGGCCATTTCCTGACCTGTTTCTGTTCTAATTCAACAGATGGGTGTCATCTGTGAAGATTATACTAAATCGTCACACATGGGGATTTGAACTTGGTCTTCACCAGCCACACTTTTCCATTCGTGTCAGTCAGTCAAGCTACACTTTAATACACTCTCTTCTACACTGGGAAAAAAACATGTTGAACATATTTCACAAAGGAAACCATCTGTGGTTTGCTTTCACACTTAGCTGCTGTGCAGTCTAAGTCCAGTTATTCCTTTATCTTTTTATTTATTTTTGAAATATAAATGTTAGTTTTATTTATAATGCTTAATTTATAAACCTTTATTTTCTTTTTAGAATTTAATATATTACACAATTGCAAGGAGTACTGTTTTTTGTTTGTTCAATGTTTTATTTATTTTTTAACAAAGTAACATATTTATTTTCCTAATATTATTTCTCTTTTCTTCTCTAAATTATACAAAAGTTTATTGGATGCATTAGGAATGTAAACTTTAATAAAAATATTGTGGAATCATATTTTTCTAAATCCAATTTAATACAAGATCGCTCATGTCATTTTATTTCTGGAATTCTGCTGATCTTTACCTTTGAACAAAGGCCTGAGGCCTACAACAATGAGAAGTTGTTAGTGACATCTTACAAATAGATTTGAAACCATCAGACCATAGGGAGGGACTTTGTGTGTAATCTGGGTGTAGCGTGTGTTTCTGAAGGCTACCTGCAGAGATTTAACCCAGAGGTCACAGTAATGGAGATGAACGAACAAACACACACACACACAAACGCACACTAAAACCCTATGACTGTCAGATGAAACAGCAGAGTCATACGTTCCATTTCTCTACAACACTCTAATGATGGGAACTGTGCATCATCTTCCACCAGACTAATGACAGTCAAACATGTCTAAGAATGCTCATTTATTTAGTCAGTACACAGCATCTGAGAACAAACACATTCTCAGATTATGAAGCACGTTTATTTATGACCTCAGAGTCAGAACACGATCATGAAAGCATCGCAGCAAACGTGAAACATCACGACGTACTGTGATTAAATAATGACAGAATTTTCATTGTTTGTGAACTATCACTGACCACTTTTTGTTCTGTGTATAAGTTAATTGTATTATATAGTTTAATATTTTCATTAATATAATCTACTTAATATATTCATTTAGTTTTTATATATTTATTTTTGAAAATGGCCTTTCAGTGGTGGATGTGTTAAACTTTGTTATTAAAGGATGACAGTGTCTTGCATTTCAGAAGTATTTGACAGTTATGGAGAATATTGTTAAATGGAAAACTTGACCCATGCCATCGCACCGACTTGCAAAACTCCCCAACAAACCTCTTAGTTGAAGTAACAGTATGACGTCAGCTCTTTCATATTTTGCTTCATTTAAATGGACAAATGGTTAATGTTACAAGATAAAATATATTTGAATCACTAAATAAAAAAACACTACTGACACACTCTCCTATTGGAATATTAAAAATAACTAGCTTTTTTCAGCATACATTGAATTTGTATTAATTAAATGACTGACAGCAAGGTTTGAAATTAAATATCATCTGAGAAGTTCATCAAATGGAGATCCCCGATCTACCTTTACACATATTAATTTAGCAGATGACATTTACACCTACCATGACAATCTAATATACAAGGAAAGCCAGATATGGTGATGAAACAGAACAATGATGAAATCATCTACAAAAATAAACGGACAGGATGTGTAGCCCATGCAGTTTAAGTTCCGCTTTATTGACTATTTAAGGTGAACTAGTGAGAGTCTTGAATATATTCTCTCAGACACAAGCAGTGAGAGTTGAAGATCGACTGTGACAATGGAGACACAAAGGATCCTCATGAGGAGTTTGGCTGTTGTGGTTTTTGCATCTGTGATCTGGACTATAACAGGTAAAGTGCTTGAAACTGTTTGTATATTATTATATCTGATGGAACGGTGCAGAATATTGAGGTTTACCTTGTTCTTCAATCTCAGCAGATGCTGAACAGAAGCCGATCACATGCTGTAAAGTCGTCTCCAAAACAAAGTTGACTGATCCTATCATCGGTTTCAGGCAGCAAAAACAAAGTCCTCCATGTCTGAAGGCCGTCGTGTAAGAATCCCAGTTCTTCTCTAAAGAAAACATGTCATGATTAGAGATCAACAGCATCTGATGCTAGATTTCTGTTTTAACTTTTTCATTCTCTTTAACAGCTTTGAGACTAAACGAGGATATTTCTGTCTTGATTCGAGACAACCATGGGTGAGGGAGGAAGTTAAGCTTTTGTAAGTTAAACCCAACAAGTGTGGTGAAACATACCTGAATTTGTAACAACACAATATTATAAAGTGTTGCATATTTAGCGTAGTATTCTTGTTTTCACATTGTTTTTTTGTTTTTGTTTTGTTTTACAGCAGAGCTCAAAGAAACAAAAGCCTGACTTCCACGCCTCCACCAGCATCCTCTATCAGTAAACTCACTCCTGTGGGAGGATCTTCCCAATCACCTGACAGATCATCAATCATGAATGTCTAAACGCAAACTCATAATGAGAACACATCTACAAGTAGTTCCTTGTTTTAAAAACAAAGTATTTTGAAAATATTTAACGTGACGGTTAGTAAATTAGGTGTATTTAAATTGAATATTTAAAATGTAAGTTGTCGAATACATATGATGTAATTTGACAGTGAAAGTTCTTAATGTATTCAGACATTGAATAATATTGAAACTGTTTTAGAAAACGGTTTAAATAAATGATTAGCTTATATATTATATTTCACATTGAAATATATTTCGCTCAATGTACTGGTAATGGACTGTGTTAAGAAGGGTGACGCAAGTCTGAGTGAAATTAAGACTGATTTGTATGAGAGCAAACCTGGAAAATTTTGTGTTGATTATGCAAATGAACGAGTGCAATCTGAAACTACAAATAAACTATGATCAGCAACAACTGGTTTTGCTTGTGGTTGATGTTTCTGAATGTGTGCAAGAGGTCTCTGTCAGAAACGATGACACCTTTTCTCTTTAGCATCTTTATTCTTACATTAGCAGTTGGTTGATGACTATGTATGTCCTTCCTTGTGCTACTTATGTAAATTTCACCCATAATGAAATGCTAATTTGTATAAGTTGGTACTTTTATTAGAGGTATCTTATGAAATTGAGTGTTGACAATGAAAAAGTCTTTTTCGATTTTTTTTCCACATACTCATATTAACATCTTCACAGCTTAATTAAGGAAGGAAGGAAGTAAATAAGTAAGTAAACAAACACTAAGCAGTAATAATTAAAAGTTTTAAAAAGTGATTTTTCACTATTATTCTATATTTGATTTTTATTCAAACATTTTTTTTTTTCTGTTATGTCACATTCAAACTGTCTTAGAAACGTTTGATATTAAACAATACATAACGTGAGATGTGGTGGAAATGAGCGTGTGGTTGAAATGTTTTTGAGGAAAAAAATGGTTGAAGACACGCCTAGTTATAGATGAAAAAATTAAAATTACTTCTTGACAAACCATCAATAAATAAATGTCAACAAATCCATTGAGGTAAAGGACATCAAGTGGAGATCAACACATCAGCTTCAAGTTGTGTGTTTTCACCTGCAGAAACATAACCCCTAAACTAAACTCATTAAAGGAGTTAATACTATTTGTGGTCTGTAATTGCATTTTTTTCTAAGGAGGGATATTGGTTTCTCATAAATTATGCTGACAGGTAAAACTGACTGTATTGTGGGTAAGAGGTGTGAATGCTTGAGAGTTGATGATCACTCGATGCAATGGCATCAGAAGGGTGGTGTTCAGTTTGTGACGCATTATTCCTTCTGACTGCTATTGCACATCTCTTAAAAGACCTCCTCATAATAACAAACATACATAATCAACACCAACTAACTGACCAACACCTGTGATCTGGACACCGAGAGCTATGGCCTGGACTTCTAGATTCATCACCGTCACTGTTCTGGTCATCCTCATTGGATGCTTCACTGGTGCACTGGGCAACTGTAAGTAACTAAACATGCAGCACACAGTCAATGACACTGTTTCTGCTGATTATGAAAAACCTTTGGAAGAACCCTTCATTTGCAGGACATCATAATGCTGTGATCATGAATTCAACTGGTTTGTCACATGGGGTCCGCAGGATACTCTTTCTGGTTAGAGATGCAAAGGAAGTCAATATCCTGTCTTGAACAATATCATATAAAAGGATTTGAGTCTAGATAGCTCCTTCAGAACAGAATCTACGTCTTCCTCTTCTGGGTTTGTGAATATTTTGAGCAAACATCATGCATCTCTACTGGAAATTAGCTCTGATGATGATGGTTCTTGTGTGTGTTACTGCGCAGCAAGTCAACTGTAAGTTTTGGGATTTTTTTATCATTGGATTTGTATTTTTATAAGAGCCTTTGGTACTGATTATTATGGATCTGCTGATTTTAATTAACTTTTTTTTTATATTTATACTCAGATTTTGCATTTATGATCCATTTAAATCAAACCAACCTGCTTTCATAATCCAAAGGCATAGTCCACCCAAAGATGAAAATTCTGTCATCATTTACTCATCCTCATGTTGTCGACTTTCTTTCTTCTGTGGAAGACAAAAGAAGATATTTTAAAGAGAGTTAGAAGCTAAACAGTTTCTGTTTAAAAATACAATAAAAGTCAATGTGAAATTTTTCAAAATATTGTTTTGTTCAGCAGAAAAAAAAAATGCACACATGTTTGGAACATCAGGGTGAGTAAATTCTGACAGAATTTTCATTTTTGAGTGGACTAACTCTCTAATGATGGTGAATCCATTACTATAGATTGTGTTTAGCTATAGCACAGTTTTGTTTTCTTTGATGGAGCCCTTATCAAGATCAAGATCGTCTTGTTTTCACACATACTGTATACAGTACGCACAGTACAAGTGCTTTGGAGATTTCAATCTCTGTCTCTCTTTCAGATCGTCGGCCCACTAGAGTTGGAGTGACTTGCTGTAAGGAAGTGTCGAAGGGAAGAATCCCTCCTGAAGTTAAACTGATTGGATACAGGCATCAGAATGCTCTGAGTCCGTGTGTGGATGCTATAGTGTAAGCTCTCTCTACACACATTTCACAGTTTTATATGCCTGATATTGTGTTCATTTCAGTGGTACTGTATATCTGTCCTGCAGATTCTACACAGAGAAAGACAAGTACTGCTCTGATCCAACAGCGCGCTGGATTCAATTCAGACTGAAAGGTACGGCCCTAAATTAATATGACATCTTAATATGATGCTTATGTATTGATAAAAAAAAACCACTTATAATGTGATTATCTTTCCTCCAGGTCTGAAGGAGATTGAGGACTGAGCCAATGGAGGCCTAAAGATGCCACAAATCTATCTATATCAATCCATCTATATATATAAAAAAAGAGAATATATATTTAGTAAGTTTATTTAATCAAAAAAGCACCATTAGATACCCTTTTAGCTTATGTGAATGTTAAAAGACGTTTCACTTAATTGCTTTGTTTGATCTGCTTTAAAATTAAAATGCACTTTTGAAAAAAAAAATTAAACTGCTTATTCTTTCACACAAACATCCAGCCTTTTCTCTGTTTGGACTGTATTTAATTATATTTAAGCTGAATCATTAAATAAATAGTTCACCCCAATAGGAACATTCTGTCATTCTTTATTCATCCTCGTGTCATTACAAATCAGAATTACTTTCTCTCTTCTGTGAGTAATGATACTTTTTCTTTTGAGTCCTTTTTGAGTTTGAAAGTTTCAGTCTCCATTGACTGTAATTGAATGGGGAAAAAACAGATCAGCATACTGATAGTTTGCCAATTATAAGAGAATTTTCATTTTTGGGTGAAATATTTCTCTACATACTACATATATATTGTGTTTCAGTAATAGAATGTGCGCCATCTAGTGGAGAACAGCATTAATGCACAGAGAAGGCCATGCAATTAATCAGCCGAATTGAGTGTACCCCTATGGGAATACTCCCTTGGTGCAGTCGGGCGGGGCTACACGTGTCGCTCCGCCCACCCCAAATTAATTGGTTTATTTTACAGCAATCTAATTGGCCAAGACATATTCAAGCCTGAGCATGCGCATTCCTTTATGTACTATTTTGTGAATTATTTTGCCGTATTAAAGGTGCTCTAAGCGATGTCACACGTTTTTTAGGTCAAACATTTTTTTGTCATATACAGCAAAAACATCTCCTCACTATCCGCTAGCTGCCTGTCCCCTGAACACACTGTAAAAAAACGCGGTCTCTGTAGAAACCCCAGGCTCCACAAACGGCAAGAAAAACAAACTGGGCTAACCCGCACCACGAAACATAAACTGCTCCAGCCAATAACCGACAAGAAGGATTTGGGGGTGGGGTTTGGGGAGTTAGTGCGCGGATGAGGAGGGGGGAGGGTCTAGCTAGCCTCCGTTTTTTTTGACAATACTTCAAATGTCAACAAGAAGTGACGTCACCCAACATCACTTAGAGCACCTTTGACATCAGGTATTAAAAATCGTATTATTTACTGATCATCCCCCGCATTGTGTGTTCATGTTATAATCTGCGTCTACGGGATAAACATAGTTTCAAATATTAACACTTGCATATAGCTGTAGCCTAACTATTAAAAAAATCACTGCTGTAAATCTGTGCAATATAACAGTAGCCTACTTCAAAAAAAAAATTAAATACCCTGCAGAGAATATGAATATTTATTACTTAAATACGCTCTTGAGCACATAAATAATAATATTTGCTATAGATGACATAATATGTTTTAGTATATTTTTCCCTCCACTTTTCAGCGCTGCAGGGTTTTTAATTCCCATTGTACGCAAAAAAAAAAATGGCCAGGGCTTGTATTATTTGGTAGCCTATTATTGTCTTATTTGCCACGCGTGGTTTAAAATAAAATAAAACACACTTTCAGAACTGTGTCTTACTGAAATACAGTGAATTATCATAATTTGTGTTAAATCCCGAGTTTGTTTTTATTCACTGATCCTGGAAAAATGAAGAAGCATAGATTAATGATGTAAAATTACAGAGCCCAGCTGCATGACATTCGGAAAATATTGTCTACTATCAGCCTAACAGGCTATCTCTCCTTGCAATGCTAGTAATTTAATGCAGTCATGCTCATTGCTCACTTAAACTGGCACTGACTTATCTGATGGGTAAATTAATAAATATAATATAGCTAAATCTCAAACATTGTATCATTTATATCAGCAACATATTTCTTTATATCTCCCAGCCCTGACCTGCTCAATATTAAAGCTTATATTGGCCTATATGATTCTTTGTAAAGCTGCTTTAAAACGATGTGAATTGAACGCTATACGAATAATTTTGACACTTGATATAGACCTAAGTATAGGCTATATAGCCTATATATCATGGCCACGAATGAAGAATTCGTTCCCCAGATTTAGCAGCACGTAGGCTACATTACACGGCGGTCTGCCTGCATGAAGGCATTGTTTGTTTTACAGTAACTTCATCTAACTTATTAAGTTGTATTGACTGTTCACACAACTCGTAATTAAGTTAATCAAAACATTATCCAGTTGATTATTGAAATCGCCATGGTTATCACTTAATATTTCTGTAGTATGGCCAAACAGTGTAGTAGATCATTCATAAACTCGTACATAAAGGAATGCACATGCTCATGCCTCAAGCGCCCACGCCAATAAGATTGCTGTATTATAAACCAATGAAATTGGGGGTGGGCGGAGCGACACGTGTAGCCCCGCCTTAATGTGTCACCCCGCCCCAATCGTCCAGACTGCACTCTGGGGATACTCGACTGGGTTGACAAAGGCAACTGGTGATTACTTGGCCAGCAATTAAACAAATGAAAGATGTTATGGAATTCATAAAACAAAAACAGAAACGAACATGAAGAAAATAACAACTTTGCATTCGTACCGTACACACATCCCATAACAAGACGTTAAAAAATTGGGAAGTTATATTATATTAATGTAACTATGGGCTTAGGTATATTTAATAGACTTAATGACACAGTTCCTCAAAATTACCTTTAAAAAAGGTAGCCTACTCTGGCAGTTCCATGTGACATGGTAGCTTACTTTAATAGGCCCATGGTTCTGAATGTCATTAAAAACGTAATAACGGTACTTGTTTTAGTATTTTCTATCAGTGTTTTGGTACTCTTTGTGGTGAGAAAATGTATTTACCTTGTTCACAAGACGCTGCACGAGCAGGTGTTGAACCTAATACAAATACAGTTTTCATCGCTGACAAAAGGTTGTTTCAGCGGACTTTATCTGGAGATCTTTTTTGTTGTCGGTTTTGAGTTTCGGTTTTACAGAGTGACACGTCGCTCGAAACGATTCAGTACCTGAGCGAGTTGCCCGAAGGAAGCATGCACAAAGGAAGCATGTAGTGGTGTGATTTCACACTAGCTGAAGACACTTGTCAAATTGTTACAAGTTTTATTTTACTTTTGTAATACTGATGTCCTTTAGTTGCATATATAGTGTTTAATTAATATTGTTTTTTTTATTGTATAATGTAATAATATAATACACGTTAAAAGAGTTGATCTATCTGTTTTGATACAGTTACTTAAAGGGGTGGTATAATGCCCTTTTCACAAGATGTAAAATAAATCTCTGATTTCCCCAGAGTTTCATGATTATTAAGTTTTAATAATCCCCACAGATATTTTTATATAGCATGTTAAAGTTGTCACTTTTTGAGGGTTAACAAAAACGCACCGTTTTGTGTCTGGCCCTTTAAATGCAAATATGCTGCTCCTCCCTGTTAGCAGCTCCAATTACCTCACGCAAATGACAGAAACTATTCTGCCTTTTATGTTTAAAAGGAGTCAGACAAAGATGGAGAGACTCAAGAAGAAGTGACAACACGTAGAATGCAACAGGACGTCTCTGAATGGTTAGTTGGTGAATTTATGTAACTGATGTGGAGTTAACTATCTTCAATTAGCATATTCTGTCATGCTAATCTATAAATCACTCATATAGGAACTGTTATGAGATGCACACAGAGTGACTTTCTATTGCATGTGAAAAGACGGATGCTACAGTTTGAGCTGACTCACAAATGTACTGGACTACAACAACTCTTCCTCTTCTCAACATGAACTGCATGTTCACAGGGGCGGGGTTTATGTAAATTTTATGGTTGGTGATGTCACTAACCCAGGAGGAATGTCGTGTAGTCCCTACCAGCCATTTGTTGTAGTCCTTTGTAAGAATTGAGAAATTACAAAATGCCGGACAGTCTGGTTGAAGAGCGACCAGACCCTAAGAGGAGAAAGGACCTCTCTGGAAATTAACATTTGAACTAGCCCTCGTGCACTATCGAGACGAAAGTCTCACCTCGGAGTCATCCTAATCTACATTTCATTCCCTCTTCCCTCACCCCCTCGCTCTCATACTCAGATCACCTGAATTCACCCAAGAAAATGTGTAGTTTAATGTGAATGATTATCACAGAGTATTTTTCATGTTTGGTATCATTTGAAATGTCTCAGTGCGACTGGTACAAATTTCTCATTTCCAAATAAGTAAAACAAGAGGTAATAAGGTTTTTAAGAGTTTAGGGATAACTGACACACAAACGGTCTCCGACCCCCCCAAAAGGTGTAACTTCTGAATGCAAATTTCCATTGTTAGAAGATGTTTCCAAGTGAAAGAGGTCCTGACTATATAATGAAATGCAGCAGGGGATTCGGGGCCTTTCTGTATTTCAGATTAGCCCGTGAGGCTGAGAGTGAGACCTCTCACTCATGCATATTATCTTAATGTTGGGTTGCATCTCTTCTCTTTAATCCAGAGCTTTTGATGTTTTGTATCGATTATCTTTGAATTGATTATGAAATTGGCATGATACATTTACCTGACATAATAAATTGTTACATTTGATTATTCTAACCGTCTTCGACATTATTTTCATTAAAGAGTTAAAAAGAATAGTCAAACATTCGCTCACATTTAATGATGCACAGATATCATTAAAACCTTTTCATTTATGGAGTCAGATGAAATAACGAGAGAATACATATTCAAATGTATTGCAATTAATCAAAAAATACTTTGCCACGAGAAAAGACAGTAACACGTTAAGACCTTCCCTGCTGGTCGGATGCCGGCGTTGGGCCGATCGAGCGTGAGGCTTACACCGTAAAAAACGATTTCTTTAATATCTCCCTTTGCTTTGAACTTTGAGCGTTGTAACTTTGCAGGTGTTGTTTATCCTCAAAAAGCAACATTACACACTAACTAGAGTTAGAAAAGTGAAATCATACTCAACCACCCCTTTAATTCTAATCGTTTTCCTCTGATTAGCTCATTCTTGCAAAAGAACAGTGACACAGCATCATCAGACTAGGGTTACTTGATGTCCCTGTATTTTACACTCCTTTCACATGTCCTGATTTGAGGCTTGACAAATGACAAATTTCAGAGAAACCCTATGACGATACTCTTAAATCATTCCTGTCATCCATGATTTGTCATATCAAATAATTAGAACATACAGCTAATCTTGCTGTGAAGCAACAATTGATATCTGTCTATCCTAAGAAAAAAATAATAATAATTGTGCATGTCATGTTGTAGAATGATTAACTATGGCGTAAGTTATTCCATTCGCTTTATTCATAGGAAGCATGAAGAAAGACAATACTTCCCTTTTTTCTGACATAAAAAGCAGCAGCGGCTCAAGAGCAGTAAACCATTTGTGGAATTTCACAGCACACAAGATCCCTCAGAAATCATGAACATGTACTCAGCATCTCAACGACTGATGGTTATGATTTGTTTGGTTGCGTTCCTGTGTGCGTTTACATCAGGAGGTGAGTATCCTTCTCCTATTCTCCTACATTCTCCACGCAAAAAGTTTAATTAAAAAAAAAAAGATTTTTTATCAAATTGGAAAAATGTTTATGTTAGGCATAAATCTCACTAAATTCTTTTAGACTCATGCTTAAAACAAGAGAAAAAAAGCATTTCCAGTGGGTTAAGAAAAATCTAAGATATGTTCTTAAAAGGTGCATTAAGCAACTTTTCATGTTAAAAATACCCGTTTTTCTAACCCATAGATGCTTAAACAATTGCCTGATGGGCTGAATGAGCCCTTCTCTGATCACTGCGATTGCCTCTATAATCCTGTACAGTAAAATAAATAAGAGGGATTCGGGACTGAATCGACTGGGCGTGATGTCATGCGCGTTCACGCTCACCTGGCTATGTCTGGCTGGTTTGTGTATTCGATTCGATGTATTCATATTTGTGTATTGTGTATAAACTCGACGTAACCGCGTGCACAACTCTGGTTGCAGTTTCGCGTGTCGCCAGAAGGGGACATAGTTCTGCAAAAACTCAGAGACTTGCGCAATGCACCTTTAAGTCTTTATATCTTTCGCAGTTTTGCTTCACATATAAAATGATCTTGTTTTAATGATTCTTACATATTTTAATGGAAAAAAGATTGGCTCTTTTTTTCCCCAAGTGTTAGACTTGAACAGTTTTATTTATACAACCAAACACCATCAATAGCTTTTGAAATCAAACTAAATGGGAAAACATTATTTATGGATGTTTTTCTGTCTGTTTTGCAGTGATCTCTCATGACTCTATTAAGCCACCATGCTGCAAAGAGGATATGCTCACATTAGAAAAACCAACAATCAAAATCACAAAATGTTACATCTTCCCAGCAACAGGCAAATGTGCTGAGGCCGTAGTGTAAGTCAGTCCAGCAACATTCAAAGGAATCTCTTTTTGTCAAAGAGCATTTTATTGTGCCAATATCTGCAGTCTAAATGCATTTCTCCATTTCATCTTTACAGGTTCACTGCTGAAAATAAAATGTACTGCATCGATCCTAAAGCTAAATGGCTCAGTAGAAGGATCAATAATCTAAAAAAGGTTAGAATTTACAGCTTACAATTTTTTTTTTTTTTTTTTTTTTTTTTTTTTTACCAGTGGAATGCGTAAGGAGTAATACAGAACAACTGAACTAAATATAATATGACAACCTCTTCTCGCAAGGTTTATTTATTTTTTTTTATTTATTTTTTTTCTCGCAAGGTTTATACCAACACAATGTACTGTATACTGACATATGTATCATGTAAAGGGCCATTTCCTAACCTGTTTCTCTTCTAATTCAACAGATGGGTGTCATATGTGAAGATTATACTAAATCTAAAATGACACACATGGGGATTTGAACTTGGTCTTCACCAGCCACACTTTTCCGTTTGTGTCAGTCAGTCAAGCTACACTTTAATACACTCTCTTCTACACTGGGAAAAACATGTTGAACATATTTCACAAAGGAAACAATCTGTGGTTTGCTTTCACACTTAGCTGCTGTGCAGTCTAAGTCCGGTTATTCCTTTATCTTTTTATTTATTTTTGAAATATAAATGTCTTAGTTTTATTTATAATGCTTAATTTATAAACCTTTATTTTCTTTTTAGAATTTAATATATTACACAATTGCAAGGAGTACTGCTTTTGTTTGTTCAATGTTTTATTTCTTTTTTAACAAAGAAACATATTTATTTTCCTAATATTATTTCTCTTCTTCTCTAAATTATTACAAATATATCAGTTAAATGTCTTGAAGTGCTTACAAAAGTTTATTGGATTCATTATGAATGTAAACTTTAATAAAAAATATTGTGGAATCATATTTAATACAAGATCACTCATGTCATTTTATTTCTGGAATTCTGCTGATCTTTACCTTTGAACAAAGGCCTGAGGCCTACAACAATGAGAAGTTGTTAGTGACATCTTACAAATTGATTTGAAACCATCAGACCATAGGGAGGGACTTTGTGTGTAATCTGGGTGTAGCGTGTGTTTCTGAAGTAAGCTATACCTGCAGAGATTTAACCCAGAGGTCACAGTAACGGAGATGAACGAACATACACACGCACACACTGCGCACACACACACACTAAAACCCTATGACTGTCAGATGAAACAGCAGAGTCATTCGTTCCATTTCTCTACAACACTCTAATGATGGGAACTGTGCATCATCTTCCACCAGACTAATGACAGTCAAACATGTCTAAGAATGCTCATTTATTTAGTCAGTACTCAGCATCTGAGAACAAACACATTCTCAGATTATGAAGCACGTTTATTTATGACCTCAGAGTCAGAACACGATCATGAAAGCATCGCAGCAAACGTGAAACATCACGACGTACTGTGATTAAATAATGACAGAATTTTCATTGTTTGTGAACTATCACTAACCACTTTTTGTTCTGTGTATCAGGTAATTGTATTATATAGTTTAATATTTTTATTAATATAAATATATATAATATATTAATTTAGTTTTTATATATTTATTTTTTGAAAATGGCCTTTCAGTGGTGGATGTGTTAAACTTTGTTATTAAAGGATGACAGTGTCTTGCATTTCAGAAGTATTTGACAGTTATGGAGAATATTGTGAAATGGAAAACTTGACCCATGCCATCGCACCGACTTGCAAAACTCCCCAACAAACTTCTTAGTTGAAGTAACAGTATGACGTCAGCTCTTTCATATTTTGCTTCATTTAAATGGACAAATGGTCAATGTTACAAGATAAAATATATTTGAATCACTAAATAAAAAAACACTATTGACACACTGTCCTATTGGAATATTAAAAATAACTAGCTTTTTTCAGCATACATTGAATTTGTATTAATTAAATGACTGACAGCAAGGTTTGAAATTAAATATCATCTGAGAAGTTCATCGAAAGGAGATCCCCGATAAAACGTTTACACATATTAATTTAGCAGATGACATTTACACCTACCATGACAGTCTAATATACTGTACAAGGAAAGCCAGATATGGTGACGAAACAGAACAATGATGAAATCATCTACAAAAATAAACGGACAGGATGTGTAGCCCATGCAGTTTAAGTTCCGCTTTATTGACTATTTAAGGTGAACTAGTGAGAGTCTTGAATATATTCTCTCAGACACAAGCAGTGAAAGTTGAAGATCGACTGTGACAATGGAGACACAAAGGATCCTCATGAGGAGTTTGGCTGTTGTGGTTTTTGCATCTGTGATCTGGACTATAAAAGGTAAAGTGCTTGAAACTGTTTGTATATTATTATATCTGATGGAACGGTGCAGAATATTGAGGTTTACCTTGTTCTTCAATCTCAGCAGGTGATAATCAGAAGCTGATCACATGCTGTAAAGTCGTCTCCATAACAAAGTTGACTGATCCTATCATCGGTTTCAGGATGCTAAACCACAGTCCTCCATGTGTGAAGGCCGTCGTGTAAGAATCCCAGTTCTTCTCTAAAGAAAACATGTCATGATTAGAGATCAACAGCATCTGATCCTAGATTTCTGTTTTAACTTTTTCATTCTCTTTAACAGCTTTAAGACTAAACGAGGAGAGTTCTGTCTTGATTGGAGACAACGATGGGTGAAGGAGGAAGTTCAGCTTTTGTAAGTTAAACCCAACAAGTGTAGTGAAACATACCTGAATTTGTAACAACATAATCTTATAAAGTGTTGCATATTTAGCATAGTATTCTTGTATTCAAATTGTTTGTTTGTTATTATTTTACAGCAGAGCTCAAAGAAACAGAAGCCTGACTTCCACGCCTCCACCAGCATCATCTATCAGTAAACTCACTCCTGTGGGAGGATCTTCCCAATCACCTGACAGATCATCAATCATGAATGTCTAAATGCAAACTCATAATGAGAACACATCTTGAAGTAGTTATGAGTTTTAAAAACATTTCTAAAGTTTAGGAGATTTTGCCGTTGTTTTTTGAAAATATTTAACGTGACGGTTAGTAAATTAGGTGTATTTAAATTGAATATTTAAAATGTATGTTGTCAAATACATATGATGTAATTTGACAGTGACAGTTCTTAATTTATTCAGACATTGAATAATAGTGAAACTGTTTTAGAAAACGGTTTAAATAAATGATTAGCTTATATATTATATTTCACATTGAAATATATTTCACTCAATGTACTGGTAATGGACTGTGTTAAGAAGGATGACGCAAGTCTGAGTGAAATTAAGACTGATTTGTATGAGAGCAAACCTGGAAATTTTTGTGTTGATTATGCAAATGAACGAGTGGAATCTGAAACTACAAATAAACTATGATCAGCAACAACTGGTTTTGCTTGTGGTTGATGTTCCTGAATGTGTGCAAGAGGTCTCTGTCAGAAACGATGACACCTTTTCTCTTTAGCATCTTTATTCTTACATTAGCAGTTGGTTGATGACTATGTATGTATCATTCCTTGTCCTTCCTTGTGATACTTATGTACATTTCACCCATAATCAAATGCTAATTTGTATGAATAAGTTGGTACTCTTATTATTGGTATCTTATGAAATTGAGTGTTGACAATGAAAAAGTATTTTTCGATTTTTTTCCACATACTCATATATGTTAATTTAAGTCATTAACATCTTCACAGCTTAATTAAGGAAGGAAGTAAATAAGTAAGTAAACAAACACTAAGCAGTAATAATGGAACAAAAGTTTTAAAAAGTGATTTTTCACTATTATTCTATATTTTATTTTATAACTACATTTTCATGGGTTTAAATACAATATTTTTGTTATAAGAGACAATAAAAACAACTTTATGCATCAAAACTCCTTTCCTTGTAAGCATTTTGAACGTCTCCAGCCCGTTTCCTAATAACCCAACAATCAAACATATTCACCCCTCACACACATTATCACATCCGTCAAAAACTTAGGCTGGCTGTCAGTTTGAATATTAGAACTAAACACATCGACATTACACACTCATGGGCATTTATGTCCTAGGGGTTGATTTTTATTCAAACTAACAGGTTTTTTTTTTTTTTGTCTGTTATAGGTCACATTCAAACTGTCTTAGAAATATTATATTAAACAATACATAATGTGAGATGTGGTAGAAATGAGCGTGTGGTTGAAATGTTTTTGAGGAAAAAAATGGTTGAAGACACACCTAGTTATAGATGAAAAAATTAAAATTACTTCTTGACAAACCATCAATAAATAAATGTCAACAAATCCATTGAGGTAAAGGACATCAAGTGGGGATCAACACATCAGCTTCAAGTTGTGTGTTTTCACCTGCAGAAACATAACCCCTAAACTAAACTCATTAAAGGAACTACGTACAGACCTATTTGTGGTCTGTAATTGCATTTTTTCTAAGAGGGGATATTGGTTTCTCATAAATTATGCTGACGGGTAAAACTGACTGTTTTGTGGGTAAGAGGTGTGAATGCTTGAGAATTGATGATCACTCGATGCAATGCCTTCAAAAGGGTGGTGTTAAGTTTGTGACGCATTATTCCTTCTGACTGCTATTGCACATCTCTTAAAAGACCTCCTCATAATAACAAACATACATAATCATCACCAACTAACTGACCAACACCTGTGATCTGGACACCGAGAGCTATGGCCTGGACTTCTAGATTCATCACCGTCACTGTTCTGGTCATCCTCATTGGATGCTTCACTGGTGCACTGGGCAACTGTAAGTAACTAAACATGCAGCACACAGTCAATGACACTGTTTCTGCTGATTATGAGAAACCTTTGGAAGAACCCTTCATTTGCAGGACATCATAATGCTGTGATCATGAATTTGACTGGTTTGTCACATGCGGTCTGCAGGATACTCTTACTGGTTAGAGATGCAAAGGAAGTCAATATCCTGTCTTGAACAATATCATATAAAAGGATTTGAGTCTAGATAGCTCCTTCAGAACAGAATCTACGTCTTCCTCATCTGGTTTTGTGAATATTTTGAGCAAACATCATGCATCTCTGCTGGAAATTAGCTCTGATGATGATGGTTCTTGTGTGTGTTACTGCGCAGCAAGTCAACTGTAAGTGTTGGGATTTTTTTTATCATTGGATTTGCATTTTTATAAGAGCCTTTGGTAGGCCTGTCGCGATAGTCGATAAGTCGATTAATCGCACGATAAAAAAAATGAGCTCGATAATTTTTCCGGCCGCGATAATTCCATTTGCATGCTTGTTTGTTTTCCTCGTCTCTCTCTCTCTACCAAAGAGACTGGATGACCACTCTCGGTTCTTTAGCGTAGGAGGAGTGAACCCTCTTGTTGTCAGTTGCATGGTCTTTGTGTGGGGAGGCGGCGGCGCGGCACTTGTCAGTCACATGGTCTTTGTGTGGGAAAGGCGGGACTGTTTGCGGCTACTGCCGGGAGAGAGAGAAGACGCTAGTTGTGAGTTGCGACAGCGAGCCCGATCACATGAAAATGCATATCTATACCACGAATGTTATTTCTCGTGCCATTTATACGCCAAAAATAGTTTTTGCGTGCATATGATACGCTCTTTATGGCGTGTAATACGCACGCACTCCTCACCCCTAATCCTAACCAAGTATTTTCAGTGCGTAGCATACACACGCAATAAAGTGCGTCTCCGTCTTCCCGACAGTACACAATCACTTGACAAAGTAACAGGAGGACAAAGTAACAGTGCAAAATTGTGCGATATGGCTTGTTGAGGCTTTTTTTTATTTGTTTACAAAGGTCCTAACTGTCAGTTTTGCCTGTTATGGAATGTATCACCATTTAATAATGTCTAAAGCCTAATGTTTAATATTTTTTGAAGTGCAATTTTGTTTCATTTTATATATTAACAGACATTTATTTTGTTAACAGACACTAAGAGTCCATTGCTTTCATTGTTTTTGGTTGTTTTGTTCATTTTTTTGGATATTTAAAATGTTTTCCGTTTTCAATGTTTAATATTCTTTAGAAATAAAAGTTTATAGATCGTTGAAAAGGTGTACCTGCATTATTATGCCATTATAATTATATTAAATGAAAATGGTCTCAGAACGACAATATTATCGTTTATCGCGATAATTTCTTGGACAATTTATCGTCCAGCAAAATTTGTTATCGTGACAGGCCTAGCCTTTGGTACTGATTATTATGGATTTACTGATTTTAATGAACTTTTTTATATATATTTATACTCAGATTTTGCATTTATGATCCATTTAAATCAAACCAACCTGCTTTCATAATCCAAAGGCATAGTCCACCCAAAGATGAAAATTCTGTCATCATTTACTCATCCTCATGTTGTCGACTTTCTTTCTTCTGCGGACGACAAAAGAAGATATTTTAATGAGAGTTAGAAGCTAAACAGTTTCTGTTTAAAAATACAATAGAAGTCAATGGGACATTTTTCAAAATATTGTTTTGTTCAGCAGAAGAAAAAAAATGCACACATGTTTGGAACATCAGGGAATTTTCATTTTTGGGTGGACTAACTCTCTAATGATGGTGAATCCATTACTATAGATTGTGTTTAGCTATAGCACAGTTTTGTTTTCTTTGATGGAGCCCTTATCAAGATCAAGATCATCTTGTTTTCACACATACTGTATACAGTACGCACAGTACAAGTGCTTTGGAGATTTCAATCTCTGTCTCTCTTTCAGATCGTCGGCCCACTAGAGTTGGAGTGACTTGCTGTAAGGAAGTGTCGAAGGGAAGAATCCCTCCTGAAGTTAAACTGATTGGATACAGGCATCAGAATGCTCTGAGTCCGTGTGTGGATGCTATAGTGTAAGCTCTCTCTACACACATTTCACAGTTTTATATGCCTGATATTGTGTTCATTTCAGTGGTACTGTATATCTGTCCTGCAGATTCTACACAGAGAAAGACAAGTACTGCTCTGATCCAACAGCGCGCTGGATTCAATTCAGACTGAAAGGTACGGCCCTAAATTAAAATGACATCTTAATATGATGCTTATGTATTGATAAAAAAAACACTTATAATGTGATTATCTTTCCTTCAGGTCTGAAGGAGATTGAGGACTGAGCCAATGGAGGCCTAAAGATGCCACAAATCTATCTATATCAATCCATCTATATATATATAAAAAAAAAGAGAATATATATTATGTAAGTTTATTTAATCAAAAAAGCACCATTAGATACCCTTTTAGCTTATGTGAATGTTCAAAAGATGTTTCACTTAATTGCTTTGTTTGATCTGCTTTAAAATTAAAATGCACTTTTGAAAAAAAAAATTAAACTGCTTATTCTTTCACACAAACATCCAGCCTTTTCTCTGTAACAGTTTGGACTGTATTTAATTATATTTAAGCTGAATCATTAAATAAATAGTTCACCAAAATAGGAACATTCTGTCATTCTTTACTCATCCTCGAGAAATCAGAATTACAAATCAGAATTACTTTCTTCTGTGAGTAATGATACTTTTCCTTTTTGAGTTTGAAAGTTTCAGTCTCCATTGACTGTAATTGAATGGGGGAAAAACAGATCAGCATACTGATAGTTTGCCAATTATAAGAGAATTTTCGTTTTTGGGTGAAATATTTCTCGACATAGCCTACTAAATATACAGGGTGGGCCATTTATATGGATACACCGTAATAACATGGGAATGGTAGGTGATATTAAAGTCCTGTTTGTGGCACATTAGTATATGTCATGGTCACCACCCATCTTGAGGAGTTTGCCCCCTCACATATACTAATGTGCCACAAACAGGACTTTAATATCACCAACCATTCCCATGTCATTACGGTGTATCCATATAAATGGCCCACCCTGTATTTTGTGTTTCAGTAATAGAATGTGCGCCATCTAGTGGAGAACAGCATTAATGCACAGAGAAGGCCATGCAATTAATCAGCTGAATTGGGTGTAGTACCCCTATAGGAATACCCCTTTGGTGCAGTCTGGACGATGGGGCGGGGCGACACATGTTGCTCCACCCACCCCCAAATTAATTGGTTTATTTTACAACAATCTTATTGGCCTAGACCAGAGGTGGGCAAACTTTTTGGCTCAAGGGCCACACGGGGTTTTAAAATTTGACAGAGGGCCGGCCCAGTAGCAGATTATGAAACACGATCTCATGAAAGTGCGTATCTATACCACGAATTTGATTTATCGTGCCATTTATACGGCAAAAATGTTTTTTTTTTTTTTTTCGTGCATAGGCTATAGGCTACGCACTGTAAACCCCTTGGTAGGATTAGGGGTGCGGAGTGCGTGCCTATTACACGCCATAAAGTGCGTATCATATGCACGCGAAAACTGCGTATCATAAGCACTTCAAATAGGCTACAATTAGTGGTATTCGCACTTTCATAAGATCGGGCTGAGCAAACTCATTTGTGGCAACGTCTGCACGAAATTGACTGCGGGAATGTGAGAGACAGCATTCTGACAATACATTTTTTATACTAGATATTATACTTTTTTATACTAGTTATGTTTTGAGGTTAATTTTTAATTAGTCAGATGTTAGATAATTATAGCCTATACTTTTTAAATATTGTTTATCCTTATTATTATTTAATGGGCCTAACAGTAAATTAGAAACAAAACACCTGCAAGTGTAACTTACACTTAGAAGAGTAAAAATGACAGAAGGTTACGTTAATTCAACTTTGTTAAATACAATACAATACATCCACAAATCCAGAGGAGCAAAGAAACTAAATAGCAGACAAATCAAAGGAAAAACTACAGAGGCGTGCAAGCGGTTACCAAACATTTTTTTCTCTGTGAGTTTCCAAAAAAGGAAAAAACATTAACGTGCAACAAGTCTATGCGCTTAAGGCGCTGTCTGTTTGGTTTCCATGGTGACGCGTCATCGCTTGTTACGTGACACACACACACACCGCAGCCACAACAGCGCTAAATGAATGATAATCTGCTTTTATGTCATTTTTCCTTTTTTACATTTGTTAGCTATGGCATGAAATATCTGATATTCCGATTGTCAAATATATGCAACGCAATATGTATATATATAACGCAAAGTATCCACCTTATTCTGCTCTAAACAATGGGCGCTGCCAGAGCCATAGAGATGGCTCTCTATGGCTCTGGGCGCTGCCATAACGACGACTCCGGTTCCCTACTTCCGGTTCGTAGCGCTTGACCTGTACTAGTAGCGAGAGAAGTTCAGTTTTAACGCTAACCACTCTAAACGTTTACTTTATTGAATGTATCTGATACATGGGCATTATCTCCTTCTTATCTTATGCTCGAAACACTCAGTTTCTAAAAAGTTTGAAATCTTCTTTGAATTGTTAAAACAAATAACAACAGCACATGAGGAGCTTGAACTCATTCTCTCGCTGCTAGTACAGGTCAAGCGCTATGAACGGAAGTAGGCAACCGGAGTCGTTGTCATGGCAGCGCGCATTGTTTAGACTGAGCAGAATAAGGTGGATTGCAAGAAAAAGGCACAATGAACGCGATTTTAAGACATTTTTTTAAATACTCGACGGGCCGGATTAAACAGCCTAACAGGCCGTATGTGGCCCGCGGGCCGTAGTTTGCCCACCCCTGGCCTAGACCCACGGTTGTCAAACTGGGGTACGTGGACTGATTTCAGGGGATACACGAAAAAAGATCTAAGGTCGGCGACACACTGGCTGGGTGGCGTGAACGTCTCAGCTGCGTGGCGTGTCCGTTTTTATTTCGGCTCCCATGTTAACAGGTTAGAGTTTGCACACTGCCTGCGTGACACACGCTTCTCAGGCGCGGCTCGAGCCGCACGGAAAACTACTCGGTTACTATCGTAACCTCAGTTCCCTGAGATAGGGAATGAGTATTGCGTAGCTATACGCAGTGGGGGGGAAACTCCTTTTCCTCGATTTACTGAAGCTTTTATTTAAAACGCATTTGCAGCTGCACAGCTAGCACATTGAGCGTGGCTCGCTCATAGGCTGTGCTGCAGCAACTGCTTAAACCAATGGCGCGGGCGCCTCAGACAGGCCACCAATGAACAACATTGTACGTCAGAGCTCCCAAAGGGGGCGTGGCCTTAGTCTATATCAGAGCCCCGCATTCGCCATTATAGCAGGTTCTACGACTGAAGCGACAACTCATCAGGTTACTATAGTGCGGCCGGCTACGCAATACTTGTTCCCTATCTCAGGGAACTGAGGTTACGATAGTAACCGAGTAGTTCCCTTTCGAACGGTCACTTCGTATTGCGTAGCTATACGCAGTGGGGACGCCATGCAAAACGCCGCACCAACAGTAACTGGTTGCCACTGAACTCAGGACCCCTGAGCTCAACAAGTCCGAACCATATAAAATATATTTATATATCTAGACCAGACACCGTCGGGCCTTATAAAATATTAGGGCTGACTTCTAATAGTCGAGGATTCGACGATTCGATTCGGAGAGGTCTGATTCGACTATGAACCTCATAGTCGAATACATGGGTGTCAGTTTGGTTTGAAATGTGCTGGGGACAGAGACGCATTCGCATTTTCAGAAGGGCTGGGTACCATTTTTATTTTTATTTTTTCAGGTCATGTTTTAAAAGACGATGTCCTGTAGCTTACTAATGTAAATAAATAAAAATGTATTCAAAAATCTGCTTCACATTTTCAGCAGGGCTGCGGAGCGGCTGTGAGTTGACTCCACACGGTTCTCATGTGCGTTAAAAGCTTTACATGGTTTAATGTACCTAAACAATGATTACCAAATTCCCCTCTCATGTTGCTCCACATAACCACTTAAAATGATAAAAAAAATCGAACCCAGAGTCCAATTATAATGGACGTTATCTGATATTAAGCGTTTCTGCTTCACATTTTCAGCAGGGCTGCGGAGCGGCTGTGAGTTGACTCCACACAGTTCTCATGTGCGTTAAAAAGCTGACTCCACACGGTTCTCATGTGCGTTAAAAAGCTTTACGTTGTTTAATGTACCTAAACAAGATTACCAAATTTCCCTCTCATATTGCTCCTCATAAAATGGTCAAAAAATCGAACCCAGAGTCCAATTATTATGGACGTTATCTGATATTAAGCGTTTCTGCTTCACATTTTCAGCAGGGCAGCGGAGCGGCTGTGAGTTGACTCCACGCGGTTCTCATGGGCGTGAAAAAGCTTTACGTGATTTAATGTACCTAAACAACCATCACCAAATTTCTCTCTCATATTGCTCCTCATGTTTATGAAATGTTATGATATATGTGTGATATATATGTGTTTTTTAGCTCTTTTGTTTGAAATGGAAAAAATCTAGCTGCTATCTAAAAAAAAAAAAGAAAAAAAAAAAGGTTCGACTATCAGTCGACTACGGCAAAATCTAACGAATCAGATTCGACTATGAAAATCCTTAGTCGAAAACAGCCCTATAAAATATATATGTCAGTATCAATACCAACCCAATATACTAATGAACCCGGACACCGTCGGGGCTATTTAGTAAATTAGAAATTAACCAGCAAGCGGGTTTTATATATATGTGAATGATTATGCACAGTACACTGTAGAGAAGACCGGGCACTGCCGGGTCTTCATCATACTGAAAGCACCTTCGCATGCAGAGAAGGAACTTCCATATTATAGAATTTCATAAATGTGGAAGGCGAGGACCAGCCGGCCGCATCACAAATATCCTGAATAGGAAAACCAGATGACCAAGCCCACGAAGAAGCCATGCCTCTAGTCGAATGGGCTTTAATACCTATGGGGCAAACCTGACCCATTGAAGTATAAGCCATAGATATAGCATCCACAATCCATCTAGACAGCCTTTGCTTGGTGACTGGATCGCCTTTGGATCGGCCACCAAAGCAGACAAATAGCTGTTCTGACTGCCTGAAAGATGCAGAACGCTCCAGATAAATTCTCAGTGCCCTGACAGGACACAGAAGATTCACCTCCCCATCTTCGGCAGAGGGGGGAAGGGCTAATAACGTAATGACCTGTGCTTTAAACGGAGTTGAAAGCACTTTAGGCACATAACCATGCCTGGGTTTGAGAACGACCTTAGAGTCACCTGGGCCAAACTCCAAACATGAAGGGCTCACAGAGAGCGCCTGCAGATCCCCTACTCGCTTGATAGATGCCAGTGCCAGCAGGAAAGCAGTCTTTAGCGAGAGAGGTTTCAAATCAACCGACTGTAGCGGTTCAAATGGTGGGCCCTTTAAGGCCCCTAAGACCCTGGAGAGGTCCCATAGGGGCACAGAAGGGGGCCTGGAGGGGTTAATCCTCCTAGCACCCTTCAAAAACCGCACCACCAAATCATCCCTTCCTATCGACTGGCCAGCTATCGGGGCATGATGCGCTGCAATAGCTGCCACATACACTTTGAGCGTGGACGGGGAGCGGCCCGCATCCAACAGCTCCTGCAGGAAGGATAATATTGTATCTACCTCACATGACTCTGGGTCCAGACAGTTTTTCGAGCACCAGCTGGAAAACACTGACCATTTCAAAGCATATAGGCGCCTAGTAGACAGGGCCCTGGCTTCGGAGATAGTGTTTAGGACCTTCCTTGGAAGGTCCCCGGGTACCCGTTTAGGGGCCACACATGGAGGGCCCATAAATCGGGACGCGGATGCCATATCGTTCCTTTCGCCTGGGAGAGGAGGTCTTTCCTCGTCGGAACAGGCCAAGGGACTGTGTCTGATAACTGAATCAGCTCCGGAAACCACGGTCTGGATCTCCAGAGAGGGGCCACCAGCAGGACTGGGCACCCGCTCTCCCTGACCCTCTTTATGACTTGTGGAATCATCGAGACAGGGGGAAAAGCATATAGGGGGCAATTGGGCCAACGATGGGTCAACGCATCCCTGCTCTTCGAGAAGAACATCTTGCAATGAGTGTTGGATCTCGAGGCAAAAAGGTCTATTTCGGCCTCTCCGAACACACTCCATATCAGACGAACCGTCTGAGGGTTTAGGGACCACTCGCCTGGGGGAGTGTTGCCCCGTGAGAGCATATCCGCGCCCAGATTCTGAACGCCCGGGATATGCATTGCTCTCAAAGAGCGCAGATTGCTCTGTGCCCATATAAGGAGTTCTCTCGCTAGGGCATACAGGCTGCCTGACCTGATGCCGCCCTGGCGATTTATATAGGCCACCACTGACATGTTGTCCGTGCGGACCAGGATATGGTGGCCTTTTAGGTTTGTTAGTAATGCTTTCAGGGCCAAACCAACCGCTTTCATTTCCAGACAGTTGATGTGTAAGCTCTGCTCCGTGCTCGACCAGAGGCCGGAGACAGGCTTGCCCTCGTGCAGAGCACCCCAACCTAGGTTGGATGCATCTGTAAACACTACTTTCCTTCTGGAAACTACTCCCATGGTCACACCCTTGATGTACCAGTCCTGAGCTCGCCAGGGAATCAGGGCTCTTATACAACCGTAATTCACCATGATGCGCAGGCTGCCGGACTGCCATGCATAGGTTGGCACACGGCGTTTCAGCCAGTGTTGCAGCGGGCGCATGCACAGTAATCCCATACAGAGTACTGGCGATGCTGCTGCCATGAGGCCGAGAAGTTTCTGAAATTTTTTCAGGGGCGCGCGCTCTCGCGCTCTGAACGAGGCTGCTAGCGTCTGCACTGCGAGCGCGCGCTCTCGTGTGAGCCGCGCTGTCATCTCCACTGAGTCTAAAACTGTGCCCAGAAAAACTACAGTCTGGCTGGGTGTCAGTTTGCTTTTGGCAACATTGATTGTGAGACCCAGGCATTTCAAATGGCCGAGAATCAAATCTCTGTGAGCTACCAGCTCTGCTCTCGATTGTGCTAGCACCAGCCAGTCGTCGAGATAATTCAGCACGCGCACTCCCTGATGTCTCAGGGGATAGAGCGCTGCCTCCATACACTTTGTGAATGTACGGGGTGCCAGGGACAGGCCGAAGGGCAGGACCGTGTACTGATAGGCTTGACCCTCGAAGGCGAATCTCAAAAATGGCCTGTGATGAGGGTTTATCTGAATATGAAAGTACGCGTCTTTCAGATCCATTGTTACAAACCAGTCTCCCGGGCGAATTTGCGCTAGGATGTGTTTGATAGTCAACATTTTGAACGGCCGTCTCATGAGAGCTTTGTTCAAATGTCTCAAATCTAGTATGGGTCTGAGACCGCCGTCTTTTTTCGGAATTAGAAAATAACGGCTGTAAAACCCTGAATATGTTTGCGCTGGAGGGATTAATTCTATCGCCCCTTTTGCTAACAAATTCTGTACTTCGGCGCGAAGCACGTGACCCACGCTGCTTCTCACTGAAGACTCGACTACCGCCTGAAATTTTGGGGGTCTGCGAGCGAATTGGAGCGAGTAACCTCGCTTTATAATGTTTATGACCCAACTCGACACACTTGCCAGGCCTGCACCCGTGTGGCTAGGGATTGAACCACTGAATGGGATGAGTCGCCTACACTGTGGGGACTCTCTACCTTTACATTGTGATTTGTGCACATATCGAATGTTTGAGTGACTGTACCAACTTTTGCTTGTGGGGAAGTCATTCTTACAACATGGAGGGGGCCACCTAGTGTAGGGGGACCGTGAAACCATGGGTTGTGTTTGTGAAACATGCTCTTTTTGTGCTTTATTTGGGTCGCCGTGAAAATGGCGTTTGTTTGTAGAGGCGCGCTCACTGCTGCGGGCCTGTTTACAATAATAAAATCCCCAGCCGCCTGAACTAAACAGGGAGCTGTGGGAAGTATAGCGGGTCTTTTTGAGGGTGGTCCGGCTAGTGCGAGACACGAGCCCTCTCGCTTCATCCTTGCTAGGATGACTTCGGCGGAACCGGTTCACTCACACCGCTGGGCCGCGGGCCTTGGCACCGGGGCATCGGGTAGCGCTTTGTCGGTCTCGGCTGGCGGAAGGTATCAGCCGCAGGGCGGGGCTGAGATACCTGCTTTGCCGGTCTGACCGGTTGCGGCGAAGAGGCTGGCTTGGTCTTGGACGCCGAGCTAGAGCGTTTCGGCAGGAAGTGTCGCATTGCCTGGGACGCCTTCTGTGCCTCGGTGAATCTCTCCGAAAACCCTTTGACTGCCGGGCCGAAGAGGCCGGAGCTGGACACGGGGGCGTCGAGGAAACGTGTCTTGTCCGTCTCCCTGATCTCCGTCAGATTCAGCCAAAGGTGGCGCTCTAGCACTACCAAGCTAGCCATACTCTTACCTATGGCCTGTGCTGTAGGCTTCGTAGCACGCAAGGCTAGGTCCGTAGCGCTCCTCAGATCGCTGAAGGCTTCCGGATCCGGGCCAGTCTCATCCATGGACTGGAGGAGCTTGGCCTGGTAAACTTGAAGCACGGCCATGGTGTGTAGAGCTGATGCAGCCTGGCCAGAGGCGGAATACGCGCGTCCGGCGAGGGCTGATGTAGCTCTACACGGCTTGTTGGGGTGGGTAGCTCTAGCTCGCCAGCTAGCCGCCGTGTTCGGGCACAAATGAGCTGCCACAGCCTCCTCGAGGGGCGGCAAAGACTCATAGCCCTTTTCCGCTGCACCGTCCACTGAAGAGAGTGTCGCAGAAACCGATGAACCCACCCGTGCTGAGTAGGGTGCTCGCCACGCCTTAGTCAGCTCCTCCTGGACCTCGGGAAAAAATGGCGCTGGTTTGTGACGTGGGGCCTGTTGGCGCCCCGAGAGAAACCAGCCATCCAGCCGACTACGGGGCGGCTCCTCGGGCGAGGCCCACTCGAGGTCGAGGTCCGTGACAGCCTTAGTCAGGATCCGAAGCATTTCGGCGTCGGAGTTAGTCCTGGTCGCTGAAAAACTGCCTGATGCCTCAGAAGCTTTGGCGGGGTCGAGAGAGCCCGGCCATTCCTCCTCAGACGCAGTAATCGACAGGCTGTCGTCGTGTTCGCCCGATCCTCCGAAGGAGACAAGGCCCGCCACGTGGTGGGGGGGGGGCGCAGGTCTCCCTCGAAGAAAACCGGTGAGGGCGTCGTCTCTGGAGATGGCGAGGTACGCGGGGACACGGCCGGCGTGCTTTCGCTTATCTCCATGGTCTCGGGGGGCCTTTGGCTGCGGCGCTTCTTCTTCCGCGGCTTAAGTAGTGCCGGGAAGGGAAGGGCGGGTGACGCGGCATCGCCGTCTCGTAAGAGAGCTAGCCGGGTGCGCAGCACGGAGATCGGCATGCTTTCGCAGGCCTCACATCCGCCGGCGGAGAGCGCATTTTCCGCGTGGGCAGCTCCCAGGCAGGAAATGCAGCTCGCGTGTCCATCAGCCTCGT
This sequence comes from Scardinius erythrophthalmus, assembly GCF_964197995.2. NCBI lineage: Eukaryota > Metazoa > Chordata > Actinopteri > Cypriniformes > Leuciscidae > Scardinius > Scardinius erythrophthalmus. The sequence continues at coordinate 24,699,500 of NC_138242.1, read as the reverse complement.
GCAGCTTGAGTCCGCACGTGGCGCAGGATGAAACAGGCATAATTAAAAGGATATGATCGTCGTCGTCGCCGGATAGCCACAGGTGAGACGGCGTCAGGGGGAAAACGGCTTGAGTGCGTAGTCCGCTGAAAATGCTCGCTCAGGCTGAAGGGCTTGTACTACGGCGAAGCTTGCAGTATCGGTCAGAGACATGCAGTTGTCGCTGAAGGAGTGAAATCTGCTATAATGGCGAATGCGGGGCTCTGATATAGACTAAGGCCACGCCCCCTTTGGGAGCTCTGACGTACAATGTTGTTCATTGGTGAACTGTCTGAGGCGCCCGCGCCATTGGTTTAAGCAGTTGCTGCAGCACAGCCTATGAGCGAGCCACGCTCAATGTGCTAGCTGTGCAGCTGCAAATGCGTTTTAAATAAAAGCTTCAGTAAATCGAGGAAAAGGAGTTTCCCCCCCACTGCGTATAGCTACGCAATACGAAGTGACCGTTCGAAAGGGAACGCGTGCATGCTAGAAATAGAACCGATGCCTATTTTTCAGGCGACACGCAAGCGTGTTGGAAGCGTTTCCAGGCAAAATAGAATAGGAAAAGATGTTTATATGTCATTTTGACACGAATACATATTAATAAATGTCATTTTGATGTTTGAAAGTGTCTAGGGTTTGACATAAATGCAAATATAAATGTAATGTAAAAAAATATTATCGATTTTCAAATACTGCACCTATCAATACAGAACGAAATATATTCTATAGCCTATTTTGCCGTCAACATATATAACATATAAACATCTTTTCCTACTCTATTTTGCCTGGAAACACTTCCAACACGCTTGCGTGTCGCCTGAAAAATAGGCGTCGGTTCTATTTCTTAAGACCAAGTATAGGTACAGACTGTTTGTGGAAAATGATCTAAGACTGAAACTGTCCCCAATTCGGCCTAACATCGCTGCATTATGTAAGAACATCCAGGCACATCCCTGACATTGATTAAACTGGTGATGTGGATGGAGAGGTGGTAGGCCTATTCTGTGTGGTTTACTACAATTTAGTTTACCGTTTACTATTTAGTTTACTTTTGTTAATGTGTTCTCTTTTTTATTATTATTTTACAGCAGAGAAGTTAACAAAATAAACAATGTTATCATATGTGAAAAGCAATACTTATCAGTATGTGAAAAGTTAACAATAGCTTTAATGAGATGTTGGATATGTGTTGTAGGCCTATTGTGTGTGAGATTTGGTGCATATCTGTTTAAAATCATTATATTCAGCACATTTGTATCATATGTTGACTTTTGATGAGATTGGTATCATATGTTTATGATTCTATTCACTATACTCGACAAAATTGATAAAAATAAATTTATCATAAATAATTGACATATATGTAATATTACATATCATTGATAAAATTAATAAATAATAATAAATGGGGTTTGGGGGGTTAGTGCGCAGATGAGGAGAGGGAGGGTCTAGCTAGCCTCCGTTTTGTTTGACAATACTTTAAACGTCAACAAGAAGTGACGTCACCCAACATTACTTAGAGCACCTTTAAGGGACTATTAAATGCTAACTCTAATCGTATCTTGTTATCGGTTTACCATGGTAATTTTAGTTAAGATCTATTGGCTAATGTTTTATTGTACTTAAGACACAGAATAGATGAAGTTATTGTTTAAAAATGAACGCTTGGTGAAAGCACCTCAGTGTACCTCAGGCTAATAGAGCTGTTTTACATTAACGCGTCATTCACTTGGCTTCTTCATATTTCCATCAGGATCGGTGGATCAGCTCAAACTTGGAATTTTACGCAAATTATGATAACTCACTGTATTAAAGACAGACATCGGACAAACACGAACGTAAGCAGCTGATTTTAAAGCAGGACCGTTTTTTGTTGTTGAACGAGATTTGTTCTTCAATGCTTGCATTTTTTGGCACAAAGTGCAAATAAAATGTTTAATGGCAAACTCATTTTCCTTGTTGTTTACCTGTTAATGAAATATGAGGGCCAGCCAGGGCCTATACTGGTTCTGTATAGGCCTATGTTATAGTTTTTAAAGGTTCCTGTTTTCTAATAGGCTGTCAGCCGGTTAACATATAGGCCTTCTACGACTATCTGTGACTGTGACATCAGGTATTAAAAATCTAATTATTTACTGATCATTGTGTGTTCATGTTATAATCTGCATCTACGGGATAAACATAGTTTCAAATATTAAAGGTATAGCGGAGGATTTTTTACTTCCGGGTGGATCACCTATACTATTGGTCCTCCTAATTGTCAATCATTCTGGTGAATCAATCAAACTTTTCAAAAAGTGGAGAGGGCGGGTCTTATCTAAAATTCGGAAAGATCCTCCGCTATACCTTTAACACTCGCATATAGCCTAACTATTAAAAAAATCACTGCTGTAAATCTGTGCAATATAACAGTAGCCTACTTCAAAAAAAGAATTAAATACCCAGCAGAGAATATTAATATTTATTACTTAAATACGCTCTTGAGCACATAAATAATAATATTTGCTATAGATCGACATAATATGTTTTAGTATATTTTTTTCCCCCCACTTTTCAGCGCTGCAGGGTTTTTAATTCCCATTGTGTGCAAAAAAAAAAATGGCCAGGGCTTGCATACTTTGGTAGCCTATTATTGTCTTATTTGCCACACGTGGTTTAAAATAAAATAAAACACACTTTCAGAACTGTGTCTTACTGAAATACAGTGAATTATCATCATTTGTGTAAAATCCCGAGTTTGTTTTTATTCAATGATCCTAATGGAAAAATGAAGAAGCATAGATTAATGATGTAAAATTACAGAGCCCAGCTGCATGACATTCGGAAAATATTGTCTACTATCAGCCTAACAGGCTATCTCTCCTTGCAATGCTAGTAATTTAATGCAGTCATGCTCATTGCTCACTTAAAGTGGCACTGACTTATCTGATGGGTAAATTAATAAATATAATATAGCTGATACATTGTATCATTTATATCAGCAACATATTTCTTTATATCTCCCAGCCCTGACCTGCTCAATATTAAAGCTTATATTGGCCTATATGATTTTTTGTAAAGCTGCTTTAAAACGATGTGAATTGAGCGCTATACAAAGAATTTTGACACTTGATATAGACCTAAGTATAGGCTATATAGCCTATATATCATGGCCACGAATGAAGAATAAATTAAGTTAATCAAAACATTATCCAGTTGATTATTGAAATCGCCATGGTTATCACTTAATATTTCTGTAGGATGGCCAAACAGTGTAGTAGATCATTCATTAACTCGTACATAAAGGAATGCACATGCCTCAAGCGTCCACGCCAATAAGATTGCTGTATTATAAACCAATGAACTTGGGGGTGGGCGGAGCGACACGTGTAGCCCCGCCTTAATGTGTAGCCCCGCCCCAATCGTCCAGACTGCACTCTGGGGATACTCGATTGGGTTGACAAAGTCAACCGGTGATTACTTGGCCAGCAGGTAAACAAATGAAAGATGTTATGGAATTCATAAAACAGAAACGAACATGAAGCAAATAACAACTTTGCATTCGTACGGTACACACATCCCCAAACAAGACATTAAAAAATTGGGAAGTTATATTATATTAATGTAACTATGGGCTTAGGTATCTTTAAAAGACTTCTTAATGACACAGTTCCTCAAAATTACCTTTAAAAAAGGTAGCCTACTCTGGCAGCCTACTTTAATAGGCCCATGGTTCTGAATGTCATTAAAAACATAATAACACTGTACTTGTAGTATTTTCTATCAGTGTTTTGGTACTCTTTGTGGTGAGAAAATGTATTTACCTCGTTCACAAGACACTGCACGAGCAGGTGTTGAACCTAATACAAATACAGTTTTCATCGCTGACAAAAGGTTGTTTCAGCGGACTTTATCTGGAGATCTTTTTTGTTGTCAGTTTTGAGTTACGGTTTTACAGAGTGACACGTCGCTTGCAAACGCCTGAGCGAGTTGCCCGAAGGAAGCATGCACAAAGGAAGCATGTTGTGATTTCACACTAGCTGAAGACACTTGTCAAATTGTTATAAGTTTTATTTTACTTTTGTAATACTGATGTCCTTTAGTTGCATATATAGTGTTTAATTAATATTGTTTTTTTTATTGTATAATGTAATAATATAATACACGTTCAAAGAGTTGATCTATCTGTTTTGATACAGTTACTTAAAGGGGTGGTATAATGCCCTTTGCACAAGATGTAAAATAAATCTCTGATTTCCCCAGAGTGTGTGTGTGTGTGTGTGTGTGTGTGTGTGTGTGTGTGTGTGTGTGTGTGTGTGTGTGTGTGTGTGTGTGTGTGTGTGTGTGTGTGTGTGTGAAGTTTTAGCTCAAAATACCCCACAGATATTTTTATATAGCATGTTAAAGGGGTGGTTGAGTGTGATTTCACTTTTCTAACTTTAGTTAGTGTGTAATGTTGCTGTTTGAGTATAAACAACATCTGCAAAGTTACAACGCTCAAAGTTCAAAGCAAAGGAAGATATTTGCTTTTAAAGAAAAAGACTACAACAAACGGCTGGTTGGGACTACATGACATTCCTCTCGGGTTAGTGACATCACTAACCCTAGAATTTACATAAACCCCGCCCCCGGGAACACGCAGTCCATGTTGAGAAGAGGGAAAAGTTGTTGTATAAGGGTACATTTGTGAGTCAGCTCAAACTTTAGCATCCATCTTTTCACATGCAATAGAAAGTCACTCTGTGTGCATCTCACAACAGTTAATATATGAGCAATTTATAGATTTATCATGACAGAATATCCTAATTGAAGATAGTTAACTCCACATCAGCAACATAAATTCATCAACTAACCATTCAGAGACGTCCTGTTGCATTCTACATGTTGTCACTTCTTCTTGAGTCTCTCCATCCTTATCTGACTCCGTTTAACATTAAAGGCAGAACAGTTTCTGTCATTTTAGTGTGTCTGTGTGAGGTAATAGCAGCTGCTAACAGACACAAGCTCTTGAAACCCCGCCCTCTGCAGCAGCTCATTTGCATTTAAAGGGCCAGGCACAAAACGGTGCGTTTTTGCAAACCCTCAAAAAGTGACAACTTTAACTTGCTATATAAAAATATCTGTGGGGTATTTTGCGCTAAAACTTCACACGCACACTCTGGGGACATCATAGATATATTTTACATCTTGTGAAAAGGGCATTATACCACCCCTTTAAAGTTGTCACTTTTTGAGGGTTAACAAAAACGCACCGTTTTGTGTCTGGCCCTTTAAATGCAAATATGCTGCTCCTCCCGACACAGAGGGTGGGGTTTCAAGAGCTCGTGTGTTAGCAGCTCCAATTACCTCACGCAGACACACACTAAAATGACAGAAACTGTTCTGCCTTTTATGTTTAAAAGGAGTCAGACAAAGATGGAGAGACTCAAGAAGAAGTGACAACACGTAGAATGCAACAGGACGTCTCTGAATGGTTAGTTGGTGAATTTATGTAACTGATGTGGAGTTAACTATCTTCAATTAGCATATTCTGTCATGCTAATCTATAAATCACTCATATAGGAACTGTTATGAGATGCACACAGAGTGACTTTCTATTGCATGTGAAAAGACGGATGCTACAGTTTGAGCTGACTCACAAATGTACTGGACTACAACAACTCTTCCTCTTCTCAACATGAACTGCATGTTCACAGGGGCGGGGTTTATGTAAATTTTATGGTTGGTGATGTCACTAACCCTGGAGGAATGTCGTGTAGTCCCTACCAGCCATTTGTTGTAGTCCTTTGTAAGAATTGAGAAATTACAAAATGCCGGACAGTCTGGTTGAAGAGCGACCAGACCCTGAGAGGACAAAGGACCTCTCTGGAAATTAACATTTGAACTAGCCCTCGTGCACTATCGAGACGAAAGTCTCACCTCGGAGTCATCCTAATCTACATTTCATTCCCTCTTCCCTCACCCCCTCGCTCTCATACTCAGATCACCTGAATTCACCCAAGAAAATGTGTAGTTTAATGTGAATGATTATCACAGAGTATTTTTCATGTTTGGTATCATTTGAAATGTCTCAGTGCGACTGGTACAAATGTCTCATTTCCAAATAAGTAAAACAAGAGGTAATAAGGTTTTTAAGAGTTTAGGGATAACTGACACAAAGGAAGGTGGTCTCTAGACAAACGGTCTCCGACCCCCCCAAAAGGTGTAACTTCTGAATGCAAATTTCATTGTTAGAAGATGTTTCCAAGTGAAAGAGGTCCTGACTATATAATGAAATGCAGCAGGGGATTCAGGGCCTTTCTGTATTTCAGATTAGCCCGTGAGGCTGAGAGTGAGACCTCTCAGCCTCATGTATAGTATCTTAATGTTGGGTTGCATCTATTCTCTTTAATCCAGAGCTTTTGATGTTTTGTATCGATTATCTTTGAATTGATTATGAAATTGGCATGATACATTTACCTGACATAATAAATTGTTACATTTGATTATTCTAACCGTCTTCGACATTATTTTCATTAAAGAGTTAAAAAGAATAGTCAAACATTCGCTCACATTTAATGATGCACAGATATCATTAAAACCTTTTCATTTATGGAGTCAGATGAAATAACGAGAGAATACATATTCAAATGTATTGCATTTAATCAAAAAATACTTTGCCACGAGAAAAGACAGTAACACGTTAAGACCTTCCCTGCTGGTCGGATGCCGGCGTTGGGCCGATCGAGCGTGAGGCTTACACCGTAAAAAACGATTTCTTTAATATCTCCCTTTGCTTTGAACTTTGAGCGTTGTAACTTTGCAGGTGTTGTTTATTCTCAAAAAGCAACATTACACACTAACTAGAGTTAGAAAAGTGAAATCATACTCAACCACCCCTTTAATTCTAATCGTTTTCCTCTGATTAGCCCATTCTTGCAAAAGAACAGTGACACAGCATCATCAGACTAGGGTTACTTGATGTCCCTGTATTTTACACTCCTTTCACATGTCCTGATTTGAGGCTTGACAAATGACAAATTTCAGAGAAACCCTATGACGATACTCTTAAATCATTCCTGTCATCCATGATTTGTCATATCAAATAATTAGAACATACAGCTAATCTTGCTGTGAAGCAACAACTGATATCTGTCTATCCTAAGAAAAAAAAAATTGTGCATGTCATGTTGTAGAATGATTAACTATGGCGTAAGTTTTTCCATTCGCTTTATTCATAGAAAGCATGAAGAAAGACAATACTTCCCTTTTTTCTGACATAAAAAGCAGCAGCGGCTCAAGAGCAGTAAACCATTTGTGGAATTTCACAGCACACAAGATCCCTCAGAAATCATGCACATGTACTCAGCATCTCAACGACTGATGGTTATGATTTGTTTGATTGCGTTCCTGTGTGCGTTTACATCAGGAGGTGAGTATCCTTCTCCTATTCTCCACACAAAAAGTTTAATTTAAAAAAAAAATTTATATTTCTTATCAGATTGGAAAAATGTTTATGATGTTTAAGGCATAAATCTCACTAAATTCTTTTAGATTCATGCTTAAAGCAAGAAAAAAATAATTTCCAGTGGGTTAAGAAAAATCTAAGATATGTTCTTTAAGTCTTAATATCTTGTGCAGTTTTGCTTCACACATAAAATGATCTTGTTTTAATGATTCTTACATATTTTAATGGAAAAAAGACTGGCTCTTTTTTTCCCCAAGTGTTAGACTTGAACAGTGTTATTTATACAACCAAACACCATAAAGAATCAATAGCTTTAGAAATCAAACTAAATGGGAAAACATTATTTATGGATGTTTTTCTGTCTGTTTTGCAGTGATCTCTCCTGACCCTAAAAGGCCACCATGCTGCAAAGAGGATATGCTCACATTAGAAAAACCAACGATCAAAATCACAAAATGTTACATCTTTCCAGCAACTGGCAAATGTGCTGCGGCCGTAGTGTAAGTCAGCCCAGCAACATTTAAAGGAAACTCTTTTTGTCAAAGAGCATTTTATTGTGCCAATATCTGCAGTCTAAATGCATTTCTCCATTTCATCTTTACAGGTTCACTGCTGAAAATAAAATGTACTGCATCGATCCTAAAGCTAAATGGCTCAGTAGAAGGATCAATAATCTAAAAAAGGTTAGAATTTACAGCTTACATTTTTTTTTTTTTTTTTTTTTTTTTTTTACCTGTGGAATGCGTAAGGAGTAATACAGAACAACTGAACTAAATATAATATGACAACCTCTTCTCGCAAGGTTTATACCAACACAATGTACTGTATACTGGCATATGTATCATGTAAAGGGCCATTTCCTAACCTGTTTCTCTTCTAATTCAACAGATGGGTGTCATATGTGAAGATTATACTAAATCTAAAATGACACACATGGGGATTTGAACTTGGTCTCAGTCAGTCAAGCTACACTTTAATACACTCTCTTCTACACTGGGAAAAACATGTTGAACATATTTCACAAAGGAAACAATCTGTGGTTTGCTTTCACACTTAGCTGCTGTGCAGTCTAAGTCCAGTTATTCCTTTATCTTTTTATTTATTTTTGAAATATAAATGTCTTAGTTTTATTTATAATGCTTAATTTATAAACCTTTATTTTCTTTTTAGAATTTAATATATTACACAATTGCAAGGAGTACTGCTTTTTGTTTGTTGTTTTATTTATTTTTTAACAAAGTAACATTTATTTTCCTAATATGGCTATATTATATTATATCTCTTTTCTTCTCTAAATTATTACAAATATATCAGTTAAATGTCTTGAAGTGCTTACAAAAGTTTATTGGATGCATTATGAATGTAAACTTTAATAAAAATATTGTGGAATCATATTTAATACAAGATCACTCATGTCATTTTATTTCTGGAATTCTGCTGATCTTTACCTTTGAACAAAGGCCTGAGGCCTACAACAATGAGAAGTTGTTAGTGACATCTTACAAATTGATTTGAAACCATCAGACCATAGGGAGGGACTTTGTGTGTAATCTGGGTGTAGCGTGTGTTTCTGAAGTAAGCTATACCTGCAGAGATTTAACCCAGAGGTCACAGTAATGGAGATGAACGAACACACACACACACACACACACACACACACACACACACACACACACACACACTAAAACCCTATGACTGTCAGATGAAACAGCAGAGTCATTCGTTCCTTTTCTCTACAACACTCTAATGATGGGAACTGTGCATCATCTTCCACCAGACTAATGACAGTCAAACATGTCTAAGAATGCTCATTTATTTAGTCAGTACACAGCATCTGAGAACAAACACATTCTCAGATTATGAAGCACGTTTATTTATGACCTCAGAACACGATCATGAAAGCATCGCAGCAAACGTGAAACATCACAACGTACTGTGATTAAATAATGACAGACTTTTCAATGTGGGTGAACTATTACTAACCACTTTTTGTTCTGTGTATCAGTTAATTGTTTAATATTTTTTATTTAATATAAAAATGGCCCAGTGAGAGAGAGAGAGAGAGAGAGAGAGAGAGAGAGAGAGAGAGAGAGAGAGAGAGAGAGAGAGAGAGAGAGAGAGAGAGAGAGAGAGTGTGTGTGTGTGTGTGTGTGTGTGTGTGTGTGTGTGTGTGTGTGTGTGTGTGTGTGTGTGTGTGTGTGTGTGTGTGTGTGTGTGTGTGTGTGTGTGTGTGTGTGTGTGGTGTGTGTGTGGTGTGTGTGTGTGTGTGTGTGTGTGTGTGTGTGTGTGTGTGAGAGAGAGACTGTATGCGCACGCCTGTATGGTTGCTGCCACTGAGTATATCCCCATCGATCTAGCCTGTGTGGTTGTGTATGATTTGGCAATGGGCTACTTGCACAACTACTTCCGCGTTCTACTTATTACATATCGGGAGTTTCCGGTTAAAGCGTTCAGCGCACATACATGCATGAGAATGTAGATTATCACTACGTTTTATGGATGCCAATTGATTAAAACAAATGAATAATTATCTCTGTATTTATTATCTTGAGGCTGCTGAAATGTCCCTATAAATATATTTTCTTTCCTACTGTTCATTCTGAATAATAAATAGGCTAAATATATTTATCCACTAACCTGCAGCAGTCTGGCTATATGTCTTCTCATTAACAGTGTTTTTCTCTTAGCCTACTTATACCTGTTTAGTTTACATTGTTAAATGAATTTGGCCAATAAAAAGGATTGCTAGTGTGCACTGGTGCTTTATTACAGTCTTTTAAAAACAGTTGAGTGAATGAATGCTCGCGAGGTGCCTGTAAGGATGTTAAATAGGCTAGGCTATTTAATTTATCTTCAACAGTAACGCACACAGCGTAGAGGAGAATGACAGTCAACTTTTTTGAATATTACTATTACATCGTACTGATGTTATTCATCTGTTTTCACAGTAGACTGTAAAAAAATATGGACGTAGTGTCCGTGACGTCACCCGTAGGTTTCTGAAGAGCATTTTTGAAGCCTAAAGTGGGCGGAGCCGGCCGTCGCCATCTTGGCCTTGCGTCACTCCTGGATAACAGAAAATGGGCAAAGAGGCGGGGCGTGAGTGGAGCTGAGGAGCCTGACTATCTGAAATCACGCCCACCTAGCTCGACGTGATCGAGTTAGCTCAGGCTGGGAGGTAATGCTATAACGTTATGCTACTGACAGTCAGGGGGGCAGGGTTTCATAAAATATTGAAGCTTCCCCGGGCGCCGCCATTGATTAGCAGACCCCCACCTGCTGTTAGCATTCCATTGACTCCCATTCATTTTGGCGTCACTTTGACAGGGAATAACTTTACATCTGAGGAGTTTGAAGACTCCATTTGTCCATTATTTATTTCTAAAGAAACACGAAAATGTATAAAAGGCTCCATTACCTTGTATCTTACGTTATGGCCCCGTAGAAGCAGTTTTGTTAAAAATAGGCTAACGATTGCGTCATAACCAAGCGACTCTCTGTCGCACAGTAGAGAAATTACCGTATGGACAGGAGGAGAAGCTCACGGGCAATCGGGGGAACATGGGGGCAAAATGACAAAATAATTAATCAGAATACTTAGCAAAAGTTTCTCCTGCTCCTAGCTCATGGACACCTCATACCCACGCTCTCCGTCTCTGCATGTTTTGGAAGGGAATGATTCAGATTTCTCTTGCTACAGCTACTAGAAGACAGACGGGTTGCTCACGTCACATCTACAACGTCAAGCTCAGTTTGAGTCTGCGCAGTACGCTCGACCCCCAGGAAGTAAGAGCTTCTAATTGACTTCACTTGTCTCCGTTGAATCCAATGGGGTCGCTGTGTCCAGTTTATATACTGTCTATGTTGACAGTACCAAGTCTGCGACTGCACAGGGCCTCGCGCTAAAGTGACAGTTGATGATGTAAAGCCAATTAAAAGTTCCTATTTTTGCCCTTTGAAATAATAGTTAAAAGACATGGCTACAAAGTGAGACTGTGTATCGTGATTCTGTATTCTGCTAGTTGAAAATGTATTATGCAGTAACTTAATCTTACTCTGAGAGAGTGTGTGTGACAGTGATTTACGTGCATAACTTTACATGTCAGTCACTCTTTTTTTATAGTCTATGGTCCGTCAGCGCGGCATCGCTTGTCAAGTTCGTAGAGAGTTATTCAGTCCATTTTAAATTCCAATTTTGGCCGCCTCTCAAATGGGTTAAACCATAGATATATTGCCTACAAAGTTCAAGTAAATGCGCTAGAAAATCCACGCTCATTCAAGGATGTGCATTTATTACATGGACGGAGAAAGCGCAGACACCTGCAGGATTTCACCTGACGGTACATAAGCATATTATAATCTATCTGTTCCGTGAGAGCAGAACGAACGAGCCTTTATTGAAGTTTTTAAATCTGAAAACTCCAAGAAGCAACGAAATTGTCAGACATCCATTAGTGCATGTTCACAGAGGAAAACAACTGAAATACAGCGCTGGTTGTTCTCTCAAACGATACTCGACGACAACGACGGAATCCTAAGCCGTGGGCGAAGTAATGGGTGTATTAAATTGTATGAAATAATCCCGAAAAAAAAAGCACAAAACACTGCAGAGATGGCAAGTTCAGCAGCTAACATTTGCTGAGGTGAAGTGACGGCTAGTTACAGCAGACAAACGGCTAGCATTGACATCAGCGGCAATCCACCTGTCACTCAAGTGGCCACACCCTTAATTATGCAGAACTTTAAATATTAATCAACTAAACGGATGAGTTATAAAAAAATTCACCCCCCTCACAGTTGTTATGAAGGGCAAAATTAGCTGTATAGACCAAAGCCACATAGAGAACCAGGCAGTAAACATGTTTTTTTCTGCTGTAAAGTTGGTAATTTTAACATGGGGGAGATACAGATTTGACTCACTTGTGCAGCCATCTTAAGCGGCCAGTCAATGAATTGCAGTTTACCTCACTTCCGTCCGTGTTGGTTTCAAGAGAGAGAAGGGGAGGTTGACGCTTGGTTTTCACACACTTCAGCGTCGCGGTCACTAGTGTAGACGAACAGTGACACCCTGTGGTGAAATAATGCGTATTTTTCACAGCCGCAGAGCTTTCACAGATTGGCTTGGTTTGGATTAAAACTTCATGTTCCGATGAATTTGGAAAATTCTCCAAACAGTAAACATCAGAAAATCCCTTCTTCTGTCAATAAAAATGTCCAAATTTTTAAATCTTATCGCAGACACCCATTTTATGGTGCTTTTCCACTGCATGGTATGGTACGGCTCGGTACGGTACGGCACGCTTTGGCGCATTTCCACTGCATGGTACGGTACGGCTCGGTACGGTACGGCTCGGTTCAGTACGGCTCACTTATGGCGCATTTCCACTGCATGGTACGGTACGGCTCGCTTTAAATGGTACCACTTCAAAATAAACTTCAAAAAAAGAAATGGCTGAATCCTGGTCAGTGGACGAGGTGCAGACGTTCCTCTCGTCAGTTGCCGAGGAGTGGATGGGGAAACCCGGAATGAAAAATTCGCATTTAATATGATGTTATGGTAGTAGAGACGGCAACTATATAACGATCAGTCCCACCCACTTTGAAGCAGTACTAACTGCAGTGGAAAAGCAAACGAGCTAAAGCGAGCCGAATCGTGCCGTAACGAGTCGAGTCGCACCACGCAGTGGAAAAGCGAAGCGAGCCGAACCGTTCCGCGCCGAGTCGAACCGTACCGAGCTGTACCATGCAGTGGAAAAGCGCCATTAGGTGGTGTTTGTTCAACTCATTGACCACAGTACATTGAAAGTAAACATAACCGGAAATAAGTGATATGTATTGTTTCCAAACAGAAGTGCGTCACAGAGTTCAGTGCAAGTGGTCCATAGGGGACAGCCTATACACTGGTGAAAATCGGGCCAACTCCCCGAATTTTTTAAACATGTTTAAAGGTCCCGTTCTTCGTGATCCCATGTTTCAAACTTTAGTTAGTGTGTAATGTTGTTGTTAGAGTATAAATAATATCTGTAAAATTATAAAGCTCAAAGTTCAATGCCAAGCGAGATATTTTATTTAACAGAAGTCGACTACAGTGAACGGCCCGTTTGGAATACATCCCTCTACTTCCTTCTTTAATGACGTCATCAAAACCGTTTTTTGACTAACCTCCGCCCACAGGAATGCTCCCTCAACTCTACAGAAATTCGTTTATGTACTTGCGCACTTCTAATAACTTACTGTGTTTACTCAGCTCTTAGGGTGATTTTCTGAAGTAAAACTGACGCTTCATCTTTTGTGTGATGTACAATAAACTTTATTAAACTCATCAGTACATGTTTGATCATCATTCAGACAGCAGACTTGTAGGCTATTAATAAATAATGGATACATACAAGCAGATGACAAATACGTTATAATAACCGTAATTAAACTACTAAACTATACCTGTTTCATCTCTATACAGCACTCTGACTCTGTAGGCATTATTGTCCGACTCGAAATGAACACCGTTACTGAGAGTTTCTGATCTTATCATCATTCCGTGAGATGAAATTGTCCTGAGAGACAGTGCGCGAGCTCATGAAGCTCCGCCCCCTGGGTCGTTCAGCAGCAGCTCATTTACATTTAAAGGGCACACACTAAAACAGCGCGTTTTTCTGAGCCCCCAAAAATGTCAATTTAAACATGCTGTAAAAAATGATCTGTTGGGTATTTTGAGCTGAAACTTCACATACACACTCTGGGGACATTAGAGACTTATTTTACATCTTGTGAAAAGGGGCATAATACAGGACCTTTAAAAATTATCGGGAGGTGCTCGTAACGTGGTCCGCTCGGCTTGTATTTCCTCTCACGCTGCGAGCCGTGACCATGCGAGCATCACCGATTTCCACGTGACCATCTGCAAGCTCGTAAAACAGCAAAAATCGCACCGTGTACGCCTGCCTTTAGTTGAAGTAACAGTATGACGTCAGCTCTTTCATATTTTGCTTCATTTAAATGGACAAATGGTCAATGTTGCAAGATAAAATATATTTGAATCACTTAATAAAAAAACACTACTGACACACTGTCCTATTGGAATATTAAAAATAACTAGCTTTTTTTTTTGGCATACATTGAATTTGTATTAATTAAATGACTGACAGCAAGGTTTGAAATTAAATATCATCTGAGAAGTTCATTGAATGGAGATCTGTCACGAGATGGATAATTGGAGCGAGGGCTCAAGTGCAGGAAAAGATGTTTATTAAGTAAATAAAACAAAAACCAAAACTACAAACAAAACTCCCCGTGGGGGAAAACGAGACATGTCTCAGGTGGGAACAGGAACACAAGGGAACATGGACAACGAACCAGCACAGGACTGCAAACACAGGGAGACTAAATAGGGAGCAAACAAAAGAGGGTAACGAACAAGGCAGGCGGGGCAAATTAATCAATAATCAGGTAACAAGATTGGAGGGGCCAGGCAATTGACAGGAGAGCACATGGCACAAGGAATACAAGACAAGCCATGTGCTCACAACAAACCAGACTAGACACAATCACATGACAAGCCGGGAATGTCAGAGCTCTGTCACCAATCCAGATACAAACCAAACAGAGGTGACAGAACCCTGACAAGATCCCAGATCTACTTTTACACATATTAATTTAGCAGAGGACATTTACACCTACCACGATAATCTAATGCACAAGGAAAGCCAGATATTGTGATGAAACAGAACAATGATGAAATCATCTACAAAAATAAACGGACAGGATGTGTAGCCCATGCAGTTTAAGTTCCGCTTTATTGACTATTTAAGGTGAACTAGTGAGAGTCTTGAATATATTCTCTCAGACACAAGCAGTGAGAGTTGAAGATCGACTGTGACAATGGAGACACAAAGGATCCTCATGAGGAGTTTGGCTGTTGTGGTTTTTGCATCTGTGATCTGGACTATAACAGGTAAAGTGCTTGAAACTGTTTGTATATTATTATATCTGATGGAACGGTGCAGAATATTGAGGTGTACCTTGTTCTTCAATCTCAGCAGGTGCTAATGTGAAGGTGATCAACTGCTGTAGAGTCGTCTCCAATGTACAGTTGACTGATCCTATCATCGGTTTCAATCTGCAAAAACAAAGTCCTCCATGTGTGAAGGCCGTCGTGTAAGAATCCCAGTTCTTCTCTAAAGAAAACATGTCATGATTAGAGATCAACAGCATCTGATGCTAGATTTCTGTTTTAACTTTTTCATTCTCTTTAACAGCTTTGAGACTAAACGAGGAAAGTTCTGTCTTGATTGGAGACTACCATGGGTGAGGGAGGAAGTTAAGCATTTGTAAGTTAAACCCAACAAGTGTGGTGAAACATACCTGACTTTGTAACAACATAATCTTATAAAGTGTTGCATATTTAGCATAGTATTCTTGTTTTCACATTGTTTTTTTTTGTTTTACAGAAGAGCTCAAAGTAACAAAGCCTGACTTCCACGCCTCCACCAGCATCATCTATCAGTAAACTCACTCCTGTGGGAGGATCTTCCCAATCACCTGACAGATCATGAATCATGAATGTCTAAATGCAAACTCATAATGAGAACATATCTTGAAGTAGTTCCTTGTTTTAAAACATTTCTAAAGTTTAAGAGATTATGCTGTTGTATTTTGAAAATATTTAACGTGACGGTTAGTAAATTAGGTGTATTTAAATTGAATTTTTTAAAATGTATATTGTCGAATACATATGATGTTTGACAGTGACAGTTCTTAATTTATTAAATTTATTCAGACATTGAATAATAGAAACTGTTTTAGAACAAATGTGTTTAAATTAATTATTAGCTTATATATTATATTTCACATTGAAATATATTTCGCTCAATGTAGTGGTAATGGACTGTGTCAAGAGAGGTGACGCAAGTCTGAGTGAAATTAAGACTGATTTGTATGAGAGCAAACCTGGAAAATTTTGTGTTGATTATGCAAATGAACAAGTGCAATCTGAAACTACAAATAAACTATGATCAGCAACAACTGGTTTTGCTTGTGGTTGATGTTTCTGAATGTGTGCAAGAGGTCTCTGTCAGAAACGATGACACCTTTTCTCTTTAGCATCTTTATTCTTACATTAGCAGTTGGTTGATGGCTATGTATTTCCTTCCTTGTGCTACTAAACTAACAGATTTTTTATTTATCTGTTATTATTTTTCTGTTATATATCTGTCACATTCAAACTGTCTTATAATACATAATGTGAGATGTGGTGGAAATGAGCGTGTGGTTGAAATATTTATGAGTAAAAAAAATGATTGAAGACACACCTAGATATAGATGACAATTATAAAATTACTTCTTGATAAACCATCAATAAATAAACGTGAACAAATCTATTGAGGTAAAGGACATCAAGTGGAGATCAACACATCAGCTTCAAGTTGTGTGTTTTCACCTGCAGAAACATAACCCCTAAACTAAACTCATTAAAGGAACTACGTCTATTTGTGGTCTGTAATTGCATTTTTTTTCTAAGAGGGGATATTGGTTTCTCATAAATTATGCTGACGGGTAAAACTGACTGTATTGTGGGTAAGAGGTGTGAATGCTTGAGAATTGATGATCACTCGATGCAATGGCATCAAAAGGGTGGTGTTCAGTTTGTGACGCATTATTCCTTCTGACTGCTATTGTACATCTCTTAAAAGACCTCCTCATAATAACAAACATACATAATCATCACCAACTAACTGACCAACACCTGTGATCTGGACACCGAGAGCTATGGCCTGGACTTCTAGATTCATCACCGTCACTGTTCTGGTCATCCTCATTGGATGCTTCACTGGTGCACTGGGCAACTGTAAGTAACTAAACATGCAGCACACAGTCAATGACACTGTTTCTGCTGATTATGAGAAACCTTTGGAAGAACCCTTCATTTGCAGGACATCATAATGCTGTGATCATGAATTCAACTGGTTTGTCACATGCGGTCTGCAGGATACTCTTACTGGTTAGAGATGTAAAGGAAGTCAATATCCTGTCTTGAACAATACCATATAAAAGGATATGAGTCTAGATAGCTCCTTCAAAACAGAATCTACGTCTTCCTCTTCTGGTTTTGTGAATATTTTGAGCAAACATCATGCATCTCTGCTGGAAATTAGCTCTGATGATGATGGTCCTTGTGTGTGTTACTGCGCAGCAAGTCAACTGTAAGTTTTGGGATTTTTTTTATCATTGGATTTGTATTTTTATAAGAGCCTTTGGTACTGATTATTATGGATCTGCTGATTTTAAAGTGCATTTATGATCCATTCAATTTACACCAACCTGCTTTCATAATCCAAAGGCAGAGTCCACCCAAAGATGAAAATTCTGTCATCATTTACTCATCCTCAAGTTGTTGACTTTCTTTCTTCTGTGGAAGACAAAAGAAGATATTTTAAAGAGAGTTAGAAGCTAAACAGTTTCTGATTAAAAATACAACAGAAGTCAATGGGACATTTTTCAAAATATTGTTTTGTTCAGCAGAAGAAAAAAAATGCACGCATGTTTGGAACATCAGGGAATTTTCATTTTTGGGTGGACTAACTCTCTAATGATGGTGAATCCATTACTATAGATTGCGTTTAGCTATAGCACAGTTTTGTTTTCTTTGATGGAGCCCTTATCAAGATCAAGATCGTCTTGTTTTCACACATACTGTATACAGTACGCACAGTACAAGTGCTTTGGAGATTTCAATCTCTGTCTCTCTTTCAGATCGTCGGCCCACTAGAGTTGGAGTGACTTGCTGTAAGGAAGTGTCGAAGGGAAGAATCCCTCCTGAAGTTAAACTGATTGGATACAGGCATCAGAATGCTCTGAGTCCGTGTGTGGATGCTATAGTGTAAGCTCTCTCTACACACATTTCACAGTTTTATATGCCTGATATTGTGTTCATTTCAGTGGTACTGTATATCTGTCCTGCAGATTCTACACAGAGAAAGACAAGTACTGCTCTGATCCAACAGCGCGCTGGATTCAATACAGACAGAAAGGTACGAGCCTATATTAACATGACATCTTAATATGATGCTTATGTATTGATAAAAACACTTATAACGTGATTATCTTTCCTTCAGGTCTGAAGGAGATTGAGGACTGAGCCAATGGAGGCCTAAAGATGCCACAAATCTATCTGTATCAATCCATATATATAAAAAAAGAGAATATATATTATGTAAGTTTATTTAATCAAAAAAAAGCAGCATTAGATACCCTTTAAGCTTATGTGAATGTTTCACTTAATTGCTTTGTTTGATCTGCTTTAAAATTAAAATGCACTTTTGAAGAAAAAAAAAATTAAACTGCTTATTCTTTCACACAAACATCCAGCCTTTTCTTTGTAACAGTTTGGACTGTATTTAATTATATTTAAGCTGAATCATTAAATAAATAGTTCACCCAAATAGGAACATTCTGTCATTCTTTACTCATCCTCGTGTCATTACAAATCAGAATTAATTTCTCCCTTCTGTGAGTAATGATACTTTTTCTTTTGAGTCCTTTTTGAGTTTGAAAGTTTCAGTCTCCATTGACTGTAATTGAATGGGGAAAAAACAGATCAGCATACTGATAGTTTGCCAATTATAAGGGAATACAATAATATTTTTGGGTGAAATATTTGTCTACACACTACATATATATTGTGTTTCAGTAATAGAATGTGCGCCATCTAGTGGAGAACAGCATTAATGCACAGAGAAGGCCATGCAATTAATCAACCCGGTGATTACTTGGCCAGCAACTAAACAAATGAAAGATGTTATGTAATACATAAAACAAAAACAGAAATGAACATGAAGCAAATAAAAACTTTGCATATGTGGTAGGCTAACACACATCCCCAAACAAGACATTAAAAAAGTTATTTTATATAATTAATGTAACTATGGGCTAGGTATCTTTAAAATACTTAATGACAGAGTTCCTCAAAATTACTTTTAAAAACAGTAGCCTACTCTGGCAGTTCCATGGTAGCCTACTTTAATAGGCCTATGGTTCTGAATGTCATTAAAAACGGTACTTGTTTTAGTATTTTCTTGTACTATCAGTGTTTTGGTAGTCTTTGTGGTGAGAAAATGTATTTACCTCGTTCACAAGTAGCTGCACGAGCAGGTGTTGAACCTAATACAAATAACGTTACAGTTTTCATCGCTGACAAATGCCGTATTACGGAGCCCGGGAAGTCACCTGTGGGAGAAAAAAAACAATCCGTGGCGACGGTTTCGCAATCCGTCCGCTCAGTTTATAAACCGTACTCACGAATTCTCGAACTGTTCCCTTGGTTTAACAAATCGTGTCCACGAGTTTCTAATCGGCGCTCTCAGATTTGTAAACCGTGGCCGTGCCTTCAGCTTTTGCAATCTGTACCCTCAAATTCATAAACCGTGCCTATATGCTTTTGCAATCCGTTCCCACGGGTTTGTAAAATGTAGGCCTACTCACGGATTCTTCTTCTTCTTCTTCTTCTTCTTCTTCTTCTTCTTCTTCTTCTTCACGGCGGATGCGGACTAACTTAGTAGGCTACTCACGGATTTGTGGCTCGCCCTAATTTTAGAAGAATACCAGGAGCTACGTTGTTATATGAATCTTATTGTTTATTGTTTTATTGTGTATTAAGTGGAATACATCAAATTGTCTTAACTGCGTCTGCCCAGCAAACACATTTACGTTGTGGCAACGTCTCTGGCACGTAGCATTTCTTCTATGGCAACGTCGCTGTCTACGTGCTCGCAACATTGTAACAACGTAGAATACATACACTGTAAAAAATGATTTTTTGGTTAAGTAAATACTACTGAAAAAAAACAATGTAATTTACATGAAAAAGTTAGTCCAGGCAATAATTAAAAAAACTAAGTAAATTCCATATCAGTACTTAATTCAAGCGAGTAGAAATGAAAGCGTACATATCTACTCAATAAAATTAAGTAAAAATTACTCAACTTTTCTGATACTGGGGTTCCCATCATGCACTGGACCTTGAATAATTAATGAGGTTCATTTTTCACTGTTTTCCAGCTGTATTTACACTGTTTTATCATTGCTTTTGTTGTCAGGATTAGTAATTTGCCATTTTGTGACATTTCGAGTAAATTTTCTGCTCAAAATGACACATTCAAACACAAAAATGATCCATCAAATGTTACCGTCATTGTGTATTGTCTACCAAGTATTGAGGTACTGTATTTGCACTTACGTGAGACTTAACATCTGACATGATGTAGTATAAATTACTTAAATAATCTAAGTAAAGCACATACTATAAATGATTGGTATAATTCAATAATATTGTTTGAGTGAAATGTAATGCAAAGGAAATTTCAACTAAATTGATGTTAATCGACCTTTTACTAGCCAAGTTAAATTACTTATTATCTTTGTTACTTTTACTTAACTAGGTTAAGTAAAGTTTACTTAATTACATATTCCAAGTAAATTTAACTTAAAGATTTCTAATTAAAGCTACTGATAAATATGTTTAGGTTTTACTTGGCAAACGTTGTAAATTTACTAGCATTTTCTGAGTGAAAAAAATTAGCAAGCTTTTTTCAAGTAATTCCTACTCCAAATTTTTTACAGTGTACAACCGGCACATCAGGGAACTTAACTGTCAATTATAGTAAGACGCGACAGGGCTGTAGCAAGAGACGACGTTCTGACAATATTTTTATATGGTGTATTTTGTTAGATATAATCAAATTGCACTTCCAAAAGTCATACATTTGTGAAAAAAAAGAAAAGAAAAAAAGATATAAACGCATACAAATAATTTAAGTATAAAAAATAAAACATAAAAAGCAAAGGCAGATCAGAACATTTAATGAACAAAACCGGGTCTGTATGGCAGACAGTAGCCGAGCAGGTGTCACCGGGGAAACATCCACAAATCCAGAGGAGCAAAGAAACGAATGAGACTAAATAGCGGGAAAATCAAACGAAAAACTAAACAGTGCGAGCGATGCTACATTAATCACATTAGAAATTAAAGTTGTAGGTTGTGTTTGATAGCTGAGGTCGGCTAAACGCAATACTCACGTATCCTTGCTCGATGATGAATGAGAACACAATGAGCCCAACAACAGATAGTTGGAATTTAAAAGGCTGGTTTTCCCGCTTCAGGACAGTGACGAGTAGGCTACATGTGTTAGTCCAGTGGTTGTCAAGACACCGTTGGCACAACCTTAAAGGGGAAATGAAGCAGTCAATCAAGTTTACATGATTTACAAGATGGATTTCCACTATAATCAACAATTATATAAGAAACATGACAAAAGTAAACATATAAAAGAAAAAAAAGAAAAACCGTTGTATCTTTTGCTGCCAGGGCGCTGCCATTGTGTGCAGTATTCTAACGTGTGACGTCACGGGGTTGGTTGGCTTTAATAAACCTGGCTGAATGTAGGAATATCCCGACGTCAAACTGTCTACACCACGGAGTTTTGACCGCGAACAACTAATGAAGTCTAACGTTATATGGTATATACAGCAGATGGACTCTGACACGGTGGGCATCGCATTACAACAGCCACACGCGTTGCAACTTACCAACCCGCTCTTCGCCCAAAACCACCACCGGGTGTTCGACATAACAACGTAACTTACCACTGCTCGGTTCCCACGCCGTATCGGCTCCAATGCATATATTAATACATGCTAACTTACATGGTGTTGTTGACAAGAGACATGAATATGATGGCAGACATCGCGAACAATGTTTCCATGTGCAGTTTGTTAACGTTAGACGTCGTCTTTTTGTCTGGTACTAATAAACTCCACTAAAGTTAGCTAAACACTAAATTAGTGTTAGCTAGTTCATGCTTACAGCTGTTAGCTATTAATGACTGTACCTAACAGTTGTTCGCGGTCAAAACTCCGTGGTGTAGACAGTTTGACGTCGTGATATTAATACATTCAGCCAGGTTTATTAAAGCCAACCAACCCCGTGACGTCACACGTTAGAATACTGCACACAATGGCAGCGCCCTGGCAGCAAAAGATACGACGGTTTTTCTTTTTTTTCTTTTATATGTTTACATTTGTCATGTTTCTTATATAATTGTTGATTAAAGTGGAAATCCATCTTGTAAATCATGTAAACTTGATTGACTGCTTCATTTCCCCTTTAAGCAATGGCCCTGAACGGTGGTTTAATGCCAACATTGTGACAACGCTGTAACAACCTTCACTACACAACGTAGTTATAGCAACCTTTTGGCCATGTTGTTAAAACGTTGTTAGAAGGTTGGCTACGTTGTGCCAACGTTCTGTGTTTGCTGGTGCATGCTTAAAGTGATTCTCAATTGTAGCGGGTATGGGGTGGAATATACGATTTAATATGAATGACGTGCATCAAAATCTTTTGTTTATTTGTGATAATCTTAAAGCACTTTATTATTATTGTCTAACCTGTAGGCCTGTTGTGTTGTTTGTGTAGGCTACATTAGGTAGCCTATGCATTACGCTCTGTTTATTTGGATTGGATGCAATCAGATGCTAGTCAGTCACTATTACTGATATATGACGAATTGCTTTGATCCTTTTTTGTAAGTTTTGGACAAAAGCGTATTCTAAATATGTAGCCTAAAATGTAATAATAATAGGCCTAATATGTAGCCTAAAATGTAATTAAGCCTAACATTTTAGGCTACATATTTAGAAGACGCTTTTGTCCAAAACTTACAAAAAAGGAACAAAGCAATTCGTCATATAGCATATCAGTCATAATAATAATAGACAATAATAATAAAGTGCTTTAAGATTATCACAAATAAACAAAAGATTTTGCAAATTTTGCAAAAACTGAAGGCACGGTTTACAAATCTGAGAGCACGGATTAGAAACTCGTGGGTATGGTTTATTAATCCGTGGGCACGAGGAAACAGTTTGAGAATTTGTGAGTAGCCTACGATTTATAAACTGAGCGGACAGATTGCAAAACCGTCGCCACGGAATTTTTTTTTTTTTTCACAGGTGACTTCCCGGGCTCCGTACTACATGGCAATTCTAAAGGTTGTTTCAGTTTACTTTATCTGGAGTTCTGATTAGTTGTGAATGTGTGATATATCTAAACATTAAAAACAGGAGACAGGACATGATTGCTGAAATATTGTGAGGGGGAAATGATTCTTTCTTTGGCAAACGGCAGTCTCTCTGGATAAACAAGGATTTAGTTTTACTAGACTCGGTTAGGCTCTGATCCAACAGCACGCTGGATTTAATTCAGACTGAAAGTGTGACCCTATATTAATATGACATCTTAATATGATGTTTATGTATTGATAAAAACACTTATATAACGTGATCATCTTTCCTCCAGGTCTGAAGGAGATTGAGGACTGAGCCAATGGAGGCCTAAAGATGCCGCAAATCTATCTATATATTTAAAAAAAGAGAATATATATTATGTAAAAAAAATTAAACTGTGCTTATTATTTCACAAAAAACATCCAGCCTTTTCTCTGTAACAGTTTGGACTGTATTTAATTATATTTAAGCTGAATCATTAAATAAATAGTTCACCCAAATAGGAAAATTCTGTCATTATTTATTTACTATCCTCGTGTCATTACGAATCAGAATTACTTTCTTTCTTCTGTGGGCTAATGATACTTTTTCTTTTGAGTCCTTTTTGAGTTAGTAATATTTCTCTACACTACATATATTTTGTGTTTCAGTAGGCCTAATAGAATGTGCGCCATCTAGTGGAGAACAGCAATTCATGCACAGAGAAGGCCATGCAATTTATCAGCCGAATTGGGTTGACACTGACAAAGTACCAGCGTAATTTTGGCTAGCAACTAAACAAATGAAAGATGTTATGGAATTCATGAAACAAAAACAGAAATGAACATGAAGCAAATAACAACTTTGTATATGTGCGGTAGCCTATAGACTACATCTCCAAACAAGACATTCAAAAACTGGTAAGTTTTATTATATTAAAGGTGCTCTAAGTTATGCTGGGTGACGTCACTTCTTGTTAACGTTCAAAGTATTGTCAAACAAAACGGAGGCTAGCTCGACCCTCCCTCCTCCTCATCCCTCATTACCAATACCTCGTAGACTACACAAAACGCTGCACGAGCAGGTGTTGAACCTGAATACAAATAGGCCTACAGTTTTCATCTCTGACAAACACGATAAGTCATTCTACAGTTTGTTTCAGTTGACTTCATGTGGAGATCTTTTTTTTGTTGTCTGTTTTCAGTTAAATAAAGGATAAACACTCTCAAGTGTAGTATACAGCATGAGAGCATAGATTGCATGGAGAAACAGAGCATATACTTGGGAATGTCCAAGAAGAATGCATACTCTATGCTTAGAGAAATAAAGTAGGCCTATACATTAACTAAGACATGTAATGATATATAAATATGAATTACATAATACTGTAAGCTCGCGCTCGACCAGCGCTGAAGGTCTCTACGTGTTACTGTCTTTTCTCGAGGCATTTGAATATGTATTTTCTCGTTATTTCATCTGACTCCATAAATGAAAAGGTTTTAATTATATCTGTGCATCATTAAATGTGAGTGAATGTTTGACTATTCTTTTTAACTCTTTAATGGAAATAATGTCAAAGACGGTTAGAATAATCAAATGTAACAATTTATTATGTCAGGTAAATGTATCATGCCAATTTCATAATCAATTCAAAGATAATCGATACAAAACATCAAATGCTCTGGAATAAAGAGAAGAGATGCGAACCCGGCATTAAAATACATGATGCTGAATTCTTTGAGGTCCTTCAACATCATGGGCTCATCTGAGTAACAGAAGGCCCAGAGCTCTTTGCAGCATTCCATTATATAGTCAGGACCTCTTTCACATGGAAACATGTGCTAACAATGGAAATTTGCATTCAGAGGTTACACCTTTTGGGGGTTTGAGACCATTTGCCAGGAGATTACCTCTTGTTTTACTTATTTGGAAATGAGACATTTGTACCAGTCGCACTGAGACATTTCAAATGATGCAAAACATGTATAATACTCGGTGATAATCATTCACATTAAACTATATATTTTCTTGGGTGAATTCAGGTGATCTGAGTGTGAGAGAGAAGGGATGAGGGAATGAAATGTAGATTAGGATGACTCGGAGGTGAGACTTTCGTCTCGATAGTGCACAAGGGTGAGTTCAAATGTTAATTTCCAGAGAGGTCCTTAGTCATCTCAGGGCCTCAAGTTGACTGCCAGCCATTTATCTAATTTCTCAAGTCTTACAAAAACTATATGAATATGAATATAGAGTAAAATAAAAGATCACTTTAAAATTAAATAAAAAAAAAATCAGATACAGCAGTATTATATTTGAACTTCTTGCAGAAGTTAAAAAAATCAGGTACAAATGAAACATCTACTGTAAATGATATACCAATTCTTTAAAGTTCCCATGAAATCAAAATTGACTTTTTTTTTTCTTTTAGTATGAATATGTTAGCCGTACTGTTATCTAAGATAGTGTGTTCCAAAACAATGACAAAATTCCTATTTAGAAGATATAAGCATTCAAAACTTACTCTCACTTCTGCCAGTAAGGATCAATGATTTTGTTGACATCACTCTGCACTTCAGATTTTCTGTCCAATCAAATGCTTTCTAGAATCTAAAGTGTCCCACCCCAGTCACTTGTGTAAGGGTCAGACAAGTCAATTTAGCTCAAAGGGAATTATGAATTAATTTATAGGTAGGCTAATTCGAAAGAATCACTTATTACAGCCGAGCAAATGACTCGTAGCGTTAATTTGAACAGGCGTAACTATCAGCTCTGCAGCGAGTGTAAATATCCAAACTAGTGAAAACACTATTTATTAGCAAGGTAACTTAGATCAGCAGTTTAAGACATTAAATTCGGATTATTTTGAGCAGCCAATCACGTGGTGTGTTCGTGGATGGATGGAAAGTCTTTTGAAGTTGGCTTTGCAGTAAAATCGTTTAACCGAAACTTTGCAGTTTAGACATGATTCCTATTATAAGAATACGAACCATTTTACACAGATTTCATTCAAGCCATCTTCTGAATTAAGAATGTATGATCGTACTGATAGGAAACAAGATACACTTTTATAACAATTGCATGACTTGTATGTGATCTAAGCATAATAGTAACATATATAGGTCGTAGACATGATATAGAATTATGTAGTTGAACGATGTTTGATTATATGTCAGTCAGAAATTGTTTAGGGACAAATTTATGTATTTTGATATGTAAAATCTCAGTCTCTGTGGTTTTAAGAGATTTCAACCCTGGGGTCATTCAGAGGTCCTTGAAGGAGGTCTGTTTTAAATCCTTTGTCTTAAGATCTAACCGTTATCTTTGTGCATCCCAAGCTATGCCATCTCTGAAGCAATCAGTCTCTTCCAAACTATCAAACGTTGACACGTTTTTCCTTTTGCTGGGCTCATCTCTTTGAAGCTTGCATAGCCATAAAGTTCTTAGCTGAGGGATTTTGTTGGTTAGCTCAGACCGGCTGGAGCCTGAATTTTATGGTTCTAGATTGGTGATTTGGAGTCTGAGGTGTGAGTTTTGTGTGAAATTATGCTTGAACGAATCATCTTCAAGATTAATTTGTGTTTGGTTCGCCCTCAAATCCAACACTTGTTCACACATTTACTATTCTCTACATGGTGAACATAGTGCACTATATGTGACCCTGGACCACAAAACCAGTCTTATGTGTATTTTTTCTAAAATTGAGATTTATACATCATCTGAAAGCTGAATACACAATCTTTCCATTGATGTATGGTTTATTAGGATAGGACAATATTTGTCCGAGAAACAACTATTTGAAAATCTGGAATCTGAGGGTGCAAAAAAATCGGAATATTGAGAAAATCGCCTTTAAAGTTGTCCATTTCTATTGGCGATAGTGCTGCATCCATTCACAAAAATAAATGTTTTATATATTTAAGGTGGGAAATTTACAAAATATCTTCATGGAACATGATCTTTACTTAATATCCTAATGATTTTTGACATAAAAGAAAAATCTATCATTTTGACCCATACAATGTTTTGTTGGCTATTGCCACAAATATCCCAGTCAACAATTTGATCTCACAATGATGTCACTATGAGCTCACAATATTCTCATGGTGCGGTCATAATGTGAGTGTCACAGTGAACTAAAAGTGTAACCACACAGAGCTCTCACTGTGTGCTCATACTTTGTTCACAACATGAGGTCACTGCACAATCACAGTGCACTCATACTGTGGTCGAAATATGAGGTCACATCACACTCACTGTGTGCTCATACTGTGGTCACTGTGAGGTCACTGCGCACTCACTGTGTGCTCATACTGTGGTCACTGTGAGGTCACTGCGCACTCACTGTGTGCTCATACTGTGGTCACTGTGAGGTCACTGCGCACTCACTGTGTGCTCATACTGTGGTCACTGTGTGCTCATACTGTGGTCACTGTGAGGTCACTGCGCACTCACTGTGTGCTCATACTGTGCTCATACTGTGAGGTCACTGCGCACTCACTGTGTGCTCATACTGTGAGGTCACTGCGCACTCACTGTGTGCTCATACTGTGATCACTGTGAGGTCACTGTGCACTCACTGTGTGTTCATACTGTGATCACTGTGAGGTCACTGCGCACTCACTGTGTGCTCATACTGTGGTCACTGTGTGCTCATACTGTGCTCATACTGTGAGGTCACTGTGAGGTCACTGTGCACTCACTGTGTGCTCATACTGTGATCACTGTGAGGTCACTGCGCACTCACTGTGTGCTCATACTGTGGTCACTGTGGGCTCATACTGTGGTCACTGTGTGCTCATACTGTGGTCACTGTGAGGTCATACTGTGGTCACTGTGTGCTCATACTGTGATCACTGTGTGCTCATACTGTGATCACTGTGAGGTCATACTGTGGTCACTGTGTGCTCATACTGTGATCACTGTGAGGTCATACTGTGGTCACTGTGTGCTCAATATAACACCACTATGCAATAATTGTGTTAGTTCACTGTTATCTAAAATGATTCAGTTAACTCAAACTTTTACACCCACATTCTTTATTTCCATCAATAAAAACAATCAAACAAAAAGTCAGCTTTTTCCTTTATTTGGTTTCCTTTTCAGCCTGGTGTTGGCGTTGGACAAAAAAAATCTACTTGGCGAATACATTCCGCGTCTGGTGTTGTTCTGGTGGTTACTTTTAGCTTCTTCACCTCTATTTCATTTTGTTTGTGAAAAGACCTGACACATTCTAAAAACACAAAGAGCAAGGTGTTAACATTACAATTTCTATAGCAGCATCCAGATGCACAAACCAAAACTTAAACACTTACTTTTCAAACATGTCAGGAGCACAGGTGGCAACACCTTCTTCCCATCTTTCCCTGTTCTGTTATACAGACAGAGAACATTGTCTGACGCTATGCTTTTTAAAGCCTGTCTCACCAGCTCACCTATATTGGAGCTGCCATGAGTACGGATGAGATAGTGTACCTGACAAAAACATACATAATATTGTCATGATTAAAATATACCAGGCTTCAACATTTCTTTTACATGGTATATGCTGCAAAAAAAATAAAATAAATAAATAAAAAAAAAAAAACTGTGGCTTTGTTGTAAAAATAAACGCTAAATTTATATAGTAGTACTAACATAAAGCTCTCGATAATTTTTGTCTTCTTCAAGCCTCTGACAGAAGGCTTCAAACGTTTCAAAGCTGGAGCACTGTTGTTGTTTAAAAAGTTCCTCATGGGCATCTTCTTGTGCCCGCTTCATGAGAACAGACTTAACTTTTGCCAAGTCATTCATGATGACAGCTTGTCTCTGTTCCAGCATTTGAATTTGTTGGAATATCTTAGTATTCAGATCTGAAAAATTGTAAAGTTAGATTGTTATATAGCAAAGGATGTTTTATGTCTGTATAAATAAATAATGTCTAATTGATATATCACACACCAAACAATTTCTCCATGGTGACTTTGCATTTTGTTTCCTTTGGTTCCTTCCCTGTTATCAAAATTACATACATAAGGTCAGTGAAATTGCATTTATCTAAATCAGTTTTCAAACTAGCTGCAGCTAGCAATTTTGGTGTGATTACTGAAGGTAAAATGGCTGGTGCACATGTAGCATGTGTGAGCAGTACTCTGCTAAAAAAAAAAGACCAGACCACATTGCACATCTAAAAGTATGTAAATAGGCCACTCACCATTTCTGCGGTGTAACAATACCATGCACAACGTTTTCTTCTTCTTTACATGTTTTATGGTGGTTGGAAGACCAGCTTAGATGGTGCATTTACCACCGCCAACTGGACCGGAGTGTGAAGCATTCACAATGAGCTCACGCTTTACACACATGCTGAGGATCACAGTATGAGGATCAGATGAACTCACCTTGAGCTCACGCTTTACACACATGCTGAGGATCACAGTATGAGGATCAGATGAACTCACCTTGAGCTCAAGCTTTACACACATGCTGAGGATCACAGTATGAGGATCAGATGAACTCACGTTGAGCTCACGCTTTACACACATGCTGAGGATCACAGTATGAGGATCAGATGAACTCACCTTGAGCTCACGCTTTACACACATGCTGAGGATCACAGTATGAGGATCAGATGAACTCACCTTGAGCTCAAGCTTTACACACATGCTGAGGATCACAGTATGAGGATCAGATGAACTCACCTTGAGCTCAAGCTTTACACACATGCTGAGGATCACAGTATGAGGATCAGATGAACTCACCTTGAGCTCAAGCTTTACACACATGCTGAGGATCACAGTATGAGGATCAGATGAACTCACGTTGAGCTCACGCTTTACACACATGCTGGGGATCACAGTATGAGGATCAGATGAACTCACCTTGAGCTCAAGCTTTACACACATGCTGAGGATCACAGTATGAGGATCAGATGAACTCACCTTGAGCTCAAGCTTTACACACATGCTGAGGATCACAGTATGAGGATCAGATGAACTCACGTTGAGCTCACGCTTTACACACATGCTGAGGATCACAGTATGAGGATCAGATGAACTCACGTTGAGCTCACGCTTTACACACATGCTGAGGATCACAGTATGAGGATCAGATGAACTCACGTTGAGCTCACGCTTTACACACATGCTGGGGATCACAGTATGAGGATCAGATGAACTCACCTTGAGCTCAAGCTTTACACACATGCTGAGGATCACAGTATGAGGATCAGATGAACTCACGTTGAGCTCACGCTTTACACACATGCTGAGGATCACAGTATGAGGATCAGATGAACTCACCTTGAGCTCAAGCTTTACACACATGCTGAGGATCACAGTATGAGGATCAGATGAACTCACGTTGAGCTCACGCTTTACACACATGCTGAGGATCACAGTATGAGGATCAGATGAACTCACCTTGAGCTCAAGCTTTACACACATGCTGAGGATCACAGTATGAGGATCAGATGAACTCACCTTGAGCTCAAGCTTTACACACATGCTGAGGATCACAGTATGAGGATCAGATGAACTCACCTTGAGCTCAAGCTTTACACACATGCTGAGGATCACAGTATGAGGATCAGATGAACTCACCTTGAGCTCACGCTTTACACACATGCTGAGGATCACAGTATGAGGATTGTGTGATGTCACTGTGATCATCGCATGATCTCACGTGTTGACTGGGATACCCGTGCGACATAAGACTGGTTTTGTGATCCAGGGTCACATATAGGGTACAGGGAACGATTCAGACTGTGAAATGCTTTCCATTAAGTCGAATGAAGTCTGGTTTCATGTGTGAAATGAATCGCCGCAACGCGACACAGTCTGCTCCGGTCCAGAGACACGATAGCACAGAGCGGATCATATGCACGAGTCAGCGCATAGCTACCACAAAACATATTATCACCCTTTTGAATTCTGCACAGAATGCTGTATTTTAAAGCAGAGGTCTTCAGTCCTGCTCCTGGAGGGCCACTGACCTGAAGAGTTTAGTTCCAACTTGCTTCAGCACACCTGCCTTTGTATTTTCAAGCAATCCTGAAGAGCTTGATGAGCTGATTCAGGTGTGGGTGATTAGGGTTGGAACTAAACTCTGTAAGACAGTGGCCCACAGGAGCAGGATTGAAGAGCTCTGTTTTAAAGCATTATGGATGAGATTAGGAGAAGAAACAGTCAGAAATTAGGGGGAAACTGCGACTTTACCAAACTCAACTGCTCTGGCCGAGCTGTGATATAAAATAAATGCTATTGGCTGGCTATTTTTAAAAAGGAGAGGAGCTGTTCGATATGTCCCGCCCTCTCTTCCTGTTTCAGTGGAAATTAAAGTCAACACATTGAATAATGCTGCGCATTTCAAGGCACTTCAGTGGGCCTTTCAACAAAGTATGGATGGAATTCACAACTGTTAGTTTTTTTTAATGTTAATTAAAAGAACCAATCCTCTTTTGAACAAACCTCATGCAATGTATTAAAGTCATCTGAGCTGATATAAACCATCATAGTGGTGTGTCCATCTTTGCATCTGTTGTTCTCTGAAATAATCACCTGTAGCACAGATACAACAGTACATTTCTCCTATAGGGATCGCTAATGTGTCGTCATCATGACGTATTCTCAGTGGGGAACGCAAAGCATTTTGGGAATCCGCGGCACAAACATTTGGCGCCAGACTAGATTGCATGGAGGGAAGAGTTCAAGATGCCGTCTACCTGCTGTGTTATATACTGCAATAGTTAATTTTTCATTATTTTCATGCCAGAATACTAGCCTGCTATGCCAGCCTGGCCAAACATACCCATAATTATTTGTGTTCTGAAGAGGTTGCCGCCCATTTGGTCACATGTCTTAGCAATCTCTATTAGTGGTGCATTGTGGTAAAGCGCTAGTACGACTGACAGCAATGAATGATGAATTATGATACCATATGGGCTGATCAGAGCTAAGAGATGAAGACAAAAGTGGCTACAGGTGATGACAAGATTAGATTTTTCAAGTTGTAGTATATGTCCTTACATTGGCTAAACTTGTTGCATATTCTGACACATATTCTGGCACAAAAGATGATGCTAGGTGTATAAAGGATGATAATTTAGGAAATATTATTCAGTGGTGGATAAATAACTTCAGCCAGTGTCCAATCATCTCATCCCATTTCACAGTGGAAAGCAAGATAAAAAAAGAGGATTTGATAAGCCTACATGGTAAAAACAAACTTAATAAACAGAGTATGTAAGATTTTGACCTGAACACTATTGTAAATCCAGTCCTGGTGCAGATCATCAGTTTTTGAACAACCTTTAAATAAGAACACAATAATACAGAAACATATTAATGGATATATACACTCTCAGAAAAAAAGTTACAAAATCTGTCACTGTGGCGGTACCTTTTCAAAAGGTACACTTTTGTACCTAAAGAGTGCATATTAGTCCCTCAAAGGTACATATTAGTACCAAACGTGTACATATTAGTGCCTAAATGGTACATATTAAAACCCTTTTGAAGGGTACTGTCCCAGTGACAGCTTTTGTACCTTTTTTTCTGAGAGTGTACATATCCCATTTTTGTTCTGTATATCTAGTTCATTTTATTATATATTTAAATATATTCATTTAGTATTTATATTTATTTCTGAAAATGGCCTTTTCAGTAGTGGATGTCTTTAAATCAGTCAATAAAGGAAGACAGTGTTTTGCATTTCAGAGGAATTTGACAGTTATGGAGAATCTGTGTCTAAGAATATTGTTAAATGGAAAACTTGACCCATGCCATCCCACGACTAGCAAAACTCCCCAACAAACCTCTTAGTTGAAGTAACATGACATCAGCTCTTCCTTCCTAGTTTGCTTCATTTGAATGGACTGGTCAATGTTACAAGATAAAATATATTTGAATCGCTAAATAAAAAACACTGATAAATTGACTTGATCTACTGCAATCTAAAAAAATTATTACCTTTTTTCAGCATACATTGAATTTATATCAATTAAATGACTGACAGCAAAGTTGGTGATGAAACGGAACAATGATGAAATCATCTACAAAAATAAACAGACAGGATGTGTACCATGCCGTTTAAGTTCCGCTTTATTGACTATTTAAGGTGAACTAGTGAGAGTCTTGAATATATTCTCTCAGACACAAGCAGTGAAAGTTGAAGATCGACTGTGACAATGGAGACACAAAGGATCCTCATGAGGAGTTTGGCTGTTGTGGTTTTTGCATCTGTGATCTGGACTATAACAGGTAAAGTGTTTGAAACTGTTTGTATATTATTATATCTGATGGAAAGGTGCAGAATATTGAGGTGTACCTTGTTCTTCAATCTCAGCAGGTGATAATCAGAAGCTGATCAACTGCTGTACTGCCGTCTCCATAACAAAGTTGACTGATCCTATCATCGGTTTCAGGATGCTAAAACGAAGTCCTCCATGTCTGAAGGCCATCGTGTAAGAATCCCAGTTCTTCTCTAAAGAAAACATGTCATGATTAGAGATCAACAGCATCTGATGCTAGATTTCTGTTTTAACTTTTTCATTCTCTTTAACAGCTTTAAGACTGAACGAGGAGAGTTCTGTCTTGATTGGAGACAAGATTGGGTGAGGGAGGAAGTTAAGCTTTTGTAAGTTAAACCCAACAAGTGTAGTGAAACATACCTGACTTTGTAACAACATAATCTTATAAAGTGTTGCATGTTTAGTATACAGTAGTATTCTTGTATCCAAATTGTGTTTATTGTGTTTTACAGCAGAGCTCAAAGAAACAAAAGCCTGACTTCCACGCCTCCACCAGCATCATCTATCAGTAAACTCACTCCTGTGGGAGGATCTTCCCAATCACCTGACAGATCATCAATCATGAATGTCTAAATGCAAACTCATAATGAGAACACATCTTGAAGTAGTTCCTTGTTTTAAAAACATTTCTAAAGTTTAAGAGATTTTGCCATTGTATTTTGAAAATATTTAACGTGACGGTTAGTAAATTAGGTGTATTTAAATTGAATATTTAAAATGTATGTTGTCGAATACATATGATGTTTGACAGTGACAGTTCTCAATTTATAAAATTTATTCAGAAACTGAATTATAGTGAAACTGTTTTAGAACAAATGTGTTTAAATGCAATATTAGCTTATATATTATATTTCACATTGAAATATATTTCGCTCAATGTACTGGTAATGGACTGTGTCAAGAAGGGTGACGCAAGTCTGAGTGAAATTAAGACTGATTTGTATGAGAGCAAACCTGGAAATTTTTGTGTTGATTATGCAAATGAACAAGTGCAATCTGAAACTACAAATAAACTATGATCAGCAACAACTGGCTTTGCTTGTGGTTGATGTTTCTGAATGTGTGCAAGAGGTCTCTGTCAGAAACGATGACACCTTTTCTCTTTAGCATCTTTATTCTTACATTAGCAGTTGGTTGATGGCTATAAATTTCATCCCTAATCAATTGTTAATTAGCATGAATAAGTTGGTATATCTTCACATATTCATATATGTAAATTTAAGTCATTCAGGTTAAACTTCACAGCCTAATTAAGTAAGGAAATCTGCAAGTAAGTAAACACTAAGGGGTAAGGAACAACCGTTTTAAAAAGTAATTTTTCACTATTATTTAATATTGTATTTTATATTAACTGCATTTTCATGGGTTTAAATACAATATTTTTGTTGTAAGAGACAATAAAAACAACTTTGTCCAAAAGCAAATTTGCGACAGCTGAATGTAACATGTCTGACAAGCCAAACATGTCAGTCTCTGTAACGTAATTTAAGCCACAAAATAAACATCATTCCATAAAATAAGCATGAACTACGCAAAAACCATTTTGAGCGTCTCCAGCACGTTTCAAAATTATTACCCAACAATCAAACATAGTTCACCCCTCACACACATTATCACATCTGTCAAATACATAGGCTGGCTGTCGGTTTGAATATTAGAACTATAAAACATCAACATAACACATGTCATGGACATCTAAATAAATAATTATAACCTTATGATCTGTCTGTTTTAAAATCCACATCATTTGATATCTTATAATATTGAAAACATCATAATAGTTTTTCTTAGATGTCTTTAGATGTTCTTTTATGTCCTATAGGGGTTGGTTTTTATTCAAACAAACAGATTTTTTTATTTATTTCTGTTATATGACACATTAAAAATTTCTTAGAAACATTTCAATTTAAACAATACATAATGTGAGACGTGGTGAAAATGAGCATGTGGTTGAAATGTTTTTTGGGGAAAAAAATCCACATAATTAAAACTGCTCATAGTTGAAGAAACACCCAGTTATAGATGACATGAATATAAAATTACTTCTTGACAAACCATCAATAAATAAATGTCAACAAATCCATTGAGGTAAAGGACATGGAGATCAACACATCAGCTTCAAGTTGTGTGTTTTCACCTGCAGAAACATAACCCCTAAACTAAACTCATTAAAGGAACTACGTCTATTTGTGTTCTGTAATTGCATTTTTTTCTAAGAGGGGATATTGGTTTCTCATAAATTATGCTGACGGGTAAAACTGACTGTTTTGTGTGTAAGAGGTGTGAATGCTTGAGAGTTGATGATCACTCGATGCAGTGGCATCAGAAGGGTGGTGTTCAGTTTGTGACGCATTATTCCTTCTGACTGCTATTTCACATCTCTTAAAAGACCTCCTCATAATAACAAACATACATAATCAACACCAACTAACTGACCAACACCTGTGATCTGGACACCGAGAGCTATGGCCTGGACTTCTAGATTCATCACCGTCACTGTTCTGGTCATCCTCATTGGATGCTTCACTGGTGCACTGGGCAACTGTAAGTAACTAAACATGCAGCACACAGTCAATGACACTGTTTCTGCTGATTATGAGAAACCTTTGGAAGAACCCTTCATTTGCAGGACATCATAATGCTGTGATCATGAATTCAACTGGTTTGTCACATGGGGTCTGCAGGGCAGCTACTCTTACTGGTTAGAGATGCAAAGGAAGTCAATATCCTGTCTTGAACAATACCATAAAAGGATATGAGTCTAGATAGCTCCTTCAAAACAGAATCTACGTCTTCCTCTTCTGGTTTTGTGAATATTTTGAGCAAACATCATGCATCTCTGCTGGAAATTAGCTCTGATGATGATGGTTCTTTTTATCATTGGATTTGTATTTTTATAAGAGCCTTTGGTACTGATTATTATGGATCTGCTGATTTTAATGAACTTTTTTTATATTTATACTCAGATTTTGCATTTATGATCCATTTACAGTTTTTTTCAGTCGCTAACAAGCGTTTGTCCAATCAGTTGTCACATTTTCAAAACTCTAAACACAATTAGCACAGCATCGGTCTTTTGTGGCCATACCATTCACACATTTCTTGTCGTTTTCACACAATATGCAGTCAGTGAACACATTTCCACAACATTGTCTTAACAGACAAGCTATACCTCCCAACAAAATGATGGATTGTTTTTGTAGTATTTACAAATGTTAACACACAACATCCCACAATAGCAAAAACAATATTCCAAACCTTAGATACAGTATGGACTGCATTTATTTATTTACCATTTACATGAAACTTTTACCATTTTTGTAAATTTCATGATTTTAGCAAAATGTGATTTTGATTGCTAGCAAAATGTGTTGCTTTTGAACAATGTCATGAAGAAACAAGCTTTTCTTTCTGGAGTAATGCTGCTGAAAATTCAGCTTTTCATCACAGGAATAAATAACATTTTACACAGTTTATTACATGACATACATATTTTTAAACATAAATCAGTTATTTCAAATTGTACTACAGTAATATTTCACAATATGAAAGTTTATAAAATCCTCTGCTTCTGCAATGATATCAGTTCAAAAACAATATATCAGTGAGAGAGTCAAGGAGCTACAACGACAATATGTCCAGGTATAGTGTAGTATATTCAATTCAATGTCCAGTTCTATAAGCTTTGCACTTTGCAAGTAGGTAACCTACACAACAATAGGTTACAGTACAGTATAGTATACAGTAAATGACATGATTTACATAAACTTTGTTTTGAGAATTATGGAATTGGAGGCCAACAGGCCCCTCATGAATTCATATACATAGATGAGGCAGGATTCAATCTGGCCAAAAGGCGTTGACCTGGACAAAATGTAATGTGGAGGTGGAAGGTTTATGACCATCAGCCACATGAGCAGATGTCCCTCCTTGAAGTCATGGATGCTGGCTCCAAGGGTGGATCCGACATACCAAGCAGTTTTATCCCAGGTGCATCGCCTTGGATGATATCAGATGTGATCTTGATGAAAACATGTGGCCTAACCCTGAAGATCGCAGAGATTAGATACAGTAATTTTATGGGGTTTTTTTGCTGTTGTTTTTTTGTTCAGAATGCTCTTGTGTGTTTCATGGATATTTTGTTCACTGTAAGCAACTGTAAAACTTTTTCTGTTCTATCAAACCATGTTTCTACTGTACCTCCTGTAGTAAACAGTAAAGGAATAAAAACTGATTTGCTTTTTACTGGAATGCTTATGAATGTGAAAGTACTGTACATGTGGACAGTTCCCAACCAAGAATTTAGTGTAAAATGGTGGATTACACGTTTTGCATGCAAATACCTGTAAAACTGAAACATAAAAGTCTATGCAGTTTTAGTAATGTCAACAATAGCCAGGATTTTGAAACCTGGTGTACTTTGATTGACTGCATGAACCTTGTGAAGTGAAAACAAGTGTTATTCTTTGACAGAAAAATTTAATTTTGAGTCAGATTTCCAGTGTTTTGGTAAAGTTAGTGTGTGCGCAGAGAAACATGTTTTCTGTTTTGAAATGAAGAGTTAGTATATATTTAACAAAATGTGTTTTTGAGAAGACAATTAACCATTTGGCCAATTGTGTTTTGTAGGTGTGAGTCTGTGTTAAGAGTTTAGAAAAAGTATCTTAAGTATGGGTAAGCGCTTGTTAGCGATTGAAAAAAACTGTAATTTACATCAACCTGTTTTCATAATCCAAAGGCATAGTCCACCAAAAAATTAAAATTATGTCATCAATTACTCATCCTCATATTGTTGACTTTCTTTTGTGGAAGCTAAACAGTTTCTGTTCCCTTTGACTTCCATTGAATGTACAAAAAATACAATAGAAGTCAATGGGAATTTTTTCAAAATATTGTTTTGTTCAGCAGAAGAAAAAAAAATGCACACATGTTTGGAACATCAGGGTGAGTAAATTTTGACAGAATTTTCATTTTTGGGTGGACTATCTCTTTAATGATGGTGAATCCATTACTATAGATTGTGTTTAGCTATAGCACAGTTTTGTTTTCTTTGATGGAGCCCTTATCAAGATCAAGATCGTCTTGTTTTCACACATACTGTATACAGTACGCACAGTACAAGTGCTTTGGAGATTTCAATCTCTGTCTCTCTTTCAGATCGTCACACGTTCAGACGGCTCGATTTGAGACGGGAAAACATATAAGGAGATTAAAAAAAGACCACTGGATGGATTTTTATCATTATATGATGGTTGTGTACAGGCACTGCCAACACACATTTCAGTACAATCAACTTGTAAAAGTGCATGTACCATTATATGACCCCTTTAATGGTTCTGAGTGTAGAGCTTCATTGTGACCTGAAAATAGGATGTTTGGGGAATTGGGTGAGACATTATAGATTTGTGTTTACTGTTTTGAGAATATGAGGCATATAGTTTCAAGAAATGTGTTTAAGCAATCGAGAAAAACTGTAACAAAGACATGTAATGATCTATAAATATACATTAAATAATACAGTATATGAATATATGCGAGTACATAGTCATACAAAAACTATTTAAATATGAATATAAGAGTAAAATAAAAGATTAGCCTACATTAAAAGTAAATGGAAAACCATCAGAGACAGCAAAATAATACATTTTTGATTAAAACTCCTTGCAGAAGTTAAACTTTGATTAAAATTCCCGGCTATGAAGTTAGGTATTGATATTAACTGTGACAAAAAGAGAAAAGGCAGATGGAGATTAAACACTTCACTTCTATCTCATGAGGCCTTTAGTTT
This sequence comes from Scardinius erythrophthalmus, assembly GCF_964197995.2. Taxonomy (NCBI): domain Eukaryota; kingdom Metazoa; phylum Chordata; class Actinopteri; order Cypriniformes; family Leuciscidae; genus Scardinius; species Scardinius erythrophthalmus. The sequence goes on along the minus strand of NC_138242.1, from coordinate 24,659,942 downwards.
ATCGTTAAAAGAAGATTTACATTTTTTTTTTTTTATTATTAATACTGGTAGTACTGATCAACGGAATGGGAGGCATCTAAGGCATACATCAGAGGGAAGATAATATGGAAAGCATACAGGAATTAGATAACAAAAATAAGAATTATGAAAAAGAATTATCCTAATGCTTTTCAAATCACTTGTATCAAGATATTTGTAAACTTAAATTTGAAATCCAGGAAATATCTAATAAAAAGGTAGAATACGCCTTATTTCAACACATTCTCATACCTAAGGCGTCACTTTTTGTCACTTTCAACCATGCTTCAATATCTGACGCTCAAAGCACCCTTTAGCGTCCATATGTGACGCTTCGGTTATGGGTAGGTTTAGGCGTCATGTAACTGACGCTTTCGGAAGCGTCAATATCTGACGCTCAAAGCACCCTTTAGCGCCAATATGTGACGCTTCGGTTGGGTAGGTTTAGGTCTGTGGTAGGGTTATGCGTCTCATATGGACGCTAAAGGGTGCTTTGAGCGTCAGATATTGAAGCATGGTTGAAAGTGACGCCTTGGGTATGAGAACGGGAACTACTTTCTATGAGGATGGGGAGAAAACTGGTAAACTAGCCAAATTAAACTACTACAAATTTCGGGTGTGGGCCATGATGTTTTATCAAGTGAGTCCAAACATTGTACAAAAGGTATGCGTGATTACCAACTGTAAAGTTTTCCCATTTTTTGACCTTACCAGGGGGACATGACAGGGGTGTCCGCTGTCCACATTATTGTTCAATATCACATTGCAACCTCTGGCTATTGCGATCAGGGCTAATATAAACATTCTAGACATACAGGGAGGCGACAAAGAACACAAATTGTTTTTATTTGCCGATGACATTTTAGCCTTGATAAAAGATCCAGATAAGTCCTTACCTCATTTAATGGGGACAGTCCAATCCTATTCTAAAGTGTCTGGATATAAGATTAACTGGACAAAGTCTGAAGCTATGCCTATATCCGGAGTATGAAAACGCAAATATGGTAACTAAATTTGGCTTTAAATGGATCCCAAGAGGGATAAAATATTTGTGTTCAAGATAAACAAGAGTTAGAAGAGATTTCTATGTTAAATTTGACACCGCTTTTACAAAACATAAGAAATAACCTGGACAAATGGGGAAAAATTCAGTTAAAGGGATAGTTCACTTTGAAATACAATTTTGGTATGTTTTAGCTTACCTCAAGGGCATCCAAGATGTAGGTGTCTTTTTTTCCGCAGTAGTTTCAATTTTGATATTTTTAGGTCAAACCGTTCTTGTCTGTCAGTCATTTCATGCAGGTCTATGGTCACTGTCTCAAAGAGCACGCACAGAGAAGTCCAAATTAAACAATTCCCCATCGTAAGTACACATTGACGGCCTAAGACACGAAACGAGCGGTTTGTGTGAGAAAACGAACAGTAATTATCGTTGTTATCTCTTGAACACAGCCGCGTCCAAATGATCTGAGGGCGCGGGCGGGTATAGATATATACACTAGATGTCGCCTTGGCTACGGTTTCGTTCCAATGAACTGCAGTAGCCAAGGCGACGTCTAGTGTATATATCTATACCCGCCCGCGCCCTCAGATCATTTGGACGCGGCTGTGTTCAAGAGATAACAACGATATAAATACTGTTCGTTTTCTCACACAAACCGCTCGTTTCGTGTCTTAGGCCGTCAATGTGTACTTACGATGGGGAATTGTTTAATTTGGACGATGGGGAGTTGTTTTAATTTGGACTTCTCTGTGCATGCTCTTTGAGACAGTGACCATAGACCTGCATGAAATGACTGACAGACAAGAACGGTTTGACCTAAAAATATCAAAATTGAAACTACTGCGGAAAAAAAGACACCTACATCTTGGATGCCCTTCAGGTAAGCTAAAACATACCAAAATTTTATTTCAAAGTGAACTATCCCTTTAACTTTATGGGGGAAGGTGAATTTAATTAAGATGGTGGCCAAAATGGCCAAACATTGGAACAATAATAGTCGATTAGATTGGGTTACTATTGAGAAAAATTTGTCTCAACCATACAGCCCTATTGAGCATTTGTCTCAATGTTTGGACATGACCACAAACCCTATCATGAGGCATTCCAGAGAGGTATGGGCGAAGATTCACAAGGTGCAAAAAATATCACAATGTAAACAACCATACTCTTCCCTATGGCATAATTCTGCTATTTGTATCAGGAAATCACCTATGTGCTGGATGAAATGGCATATGACTGGCTTGGGCAATGGCAGACTTATTTGAACAGGCTGTATTTATGTCTTATAATAACCCTGTACAGATATAATCTAACAGGAAAAGAACATTTCTAGAAAAATCTACAAATTAAAAATTGTGTTTCGAAAAAAATTCAGTACTCAGACAGAAACCATGTATTGGACTTTCTAACAGTGCCTCATTCCCAACAAAAAAGCCTCTGTATTCTACAGGACGGCCAACCATGTGCTCAGCAATGACTGCACAAATTTAGACAATTTGGGAAAAGGACATTGGGGCTGTAATCGGGAACAAAGTGTGGAAAAGAATTTTGTCCAATACAGGTAAATACGTAAGAGAAGCAGAGAGCAATTTACACAGTACAAAATCATACACAGGTTCTATCTGACACCCATTAAGGTGATGATACACAGGGCAAATTTTTGAGCAATGTTGCTGGGCAATCTTGCCGAGCGATTGTTGCTTGGGCACTTTCCCATTGAAAATGGGCAATACATTTCTATCTGGATCATTTTTATTCGTCGTGGGCCCTGTCTCTCATCTGGTTGCCTGTTGACGGCAACATTGCCCAGCAACATTGCTCAAAAAGTTGCCCTTTGTATCATCACCTTTAGACTTAATAGAATTAGTCTGACAAATAATAATGTTTGTTGGAAATGTCAAAAGGATAGATGTACTTTTATTCACTGTATCTGGGAGTGTCCACTTATTCAGCCGTTATGGCACCAAATTTTAAATATTTTGAGCAAATGGCTTGGAACAACAACCATTATAAAAACAACCAAGATAAAAAAAAAATGATAGTTTGCCTATATGGTAAATACAAACTATCAATAAAAAACTTTTTATTTATTTTTTATTTTGAGTTTATCAGAATAAACAGTGAGATTTTGACCTGAACACTATTGTAAATCCAGTCCTGGTGCAGATCATTAGTTTTTGAACAACCTTTAAATAAGAACACAATTATACAGAAACATATTAATGGATATACATGGAACCAATTTTTGTTCTGTATATCTAGTTCATTGTATTATATATTTAAATATATTCATTTAGTATTTCTATATTTATTTCTGAAAATGGCCTTTTCAGTATTGGATGTTTTTAAATCTGTCAATAAAGGAAGACAGTGTTTTGCATTTCAGAGGAATTTGACAGTTATGGAGAATCTGTGTCTAAGAATATTGTTAAATGGAAAACTTGACCCATGCCATCCCACGACTAGCAAAACTCCAAGTAACAGTATGACGTCAGCTCTTCCTTCCTATTTTGCTTCATTTAAATGGGCATATACTCAATGTTACAAGATAAAAATATATTTGAATCACTAAATAAAAAACACTCTATTGATAAAATGGCTTGTTTTATTGGAATATTAAAAATGATTAACTTTTTTCAGCATATATTGAATTTATATAAATTAAATGACTGACAGCAAGGCTAGAAATTAAATATAATCTGAGAATTTCATCAAACGGAGATCCCCCATCTACATTTAAATATTAATTTAGCAGATGACATTTACACCACAACAAATGACTTCACTCCTAATCTAAACTACTAGGAAAGCCAGATATGGTGATGAAACAGAAAAATGATGAAATCATCTACAAAAATAAACAGACAGGATGTGTAGCCCATGCAGTTTAAGTTCCGCTTTATTGACTATTTAAGGTGAACTAGTGAGAGTCTTGAATATATTCTCTCAGACACAAGCAGTGAGAGTTGAAGATCGACTGTGACAATGGAGACACAAAGGATCCTCATGAGGAGTTTGGCTGTTGTGGTTTTTGCATCTGTGATCTGGACTATAACAGGTAAAGTGCTTGAAACTGTTTGTATATTATTATATCTGATGGAACGGTGCAGAATATTGAGGTTTACCTTGTTCTTCAGCATCAGCAGGTGATAATCAGAAGCTGATCACATGCTGTAGAGTCGTCTCCAAAACAAAGTTGACTGATCCTATCATCAGTTTCAGGATGCTAAAAAAGCCAATTCCTCCATGTCTGAAGGCCGTCATGTAAGAATCCCAGTTCTTCTCTAAAGAAAACATGTCATGATTAGAGATCAACAGCATCTGATGCTAGAGTTCTGTTTTAACTTTGTCATTCTCTTTAACAGCTTTGAGACTAAACGAGGAGAGTTCTGTCTTGATTGGAGACAACCATGGGTGAAGGAGGAAGTTAAGCTTTTGTAAGTTAAACCCAACAAGTGTGGTGAAACATACCTGAATTTGTAACAACATAATCTTATAAAGTGTTGCATGTTTAGTATACAGTAGTATTCTTGTATCCAAATTGTGTTTGTTTTTTTACAGAAGAGCTCAAATAAATAAAGCCTGACTTCCACGCCTCCACCAGCATCATCTATCAGTAAACTCACTCCTGTGGGAGGATCTTTCCAATCACCTGACAGATCATCAATCATGAATGTCTAAAAGCAAACTCATAATGAGAACACATCTTGAAGTAGTTATGAGTTTTAAAATATTATATATTATCATATTAAAATATTTCTAAAGTTTAAAACCCTTTGGTGTTCTTCGGGGTCTTTTTAATCCGCAAATGAATTTTGCAGAATTTTTAAAAAATGTTATTTTTGTCCAAATGGCATGAAACTTTGTACGGCTCTCGACCCTTTCTAGATCTACCAAAAACTTTTTTACAAAATTTATTGTAATGATGTCTGTTTTTATGTTTGCGTGAAAAAAATAGTCACACTCGTGGTCTTTGGGGTCGAGAGAGAGAGGAAGAGAGAAAGGGACAAAAGTTACTGCTTTATTTGCTCATTTGTAATGCTGTTCAGTTCATTGCATTTTGATGATCATGTCATGTATTTGTACTCAATATATAATATAACTGTACATATCTGTTCTGTTACAGTTAGTAACTGAAGTGTAGATCACATTTGTACAATGAAAAAAAAGAAGGTTGAAATAAACGGTAAACTCTAAAAACTCAACATTTATCTTTTTCAGGTTTGATTCTAATCATAATGAAACATTATTGAAAAAAAAATGTCAGTACAAAAAATGCTAAACTTTGACAAAAAAATAATTGTATTGTTAGAATTGTGATTTCATAATATTTAGATATGAATCCAACTCGAAAAAATTGTGAAAAGATATGTTTCAGTTAGTCAAATAGCAAATTTCTAACCCTCCCAAATCAAAAATTTCAAGTGACCGATAACATCTAATTTTTTCATTTGGCCCAAGTGAAATTCTGTAAATTATCAAATTAAATTCACAGATTTTCACTTGGGCCAATTGAAATTTACAGAATTTCACTTGGGCCAATTGAAAAATTTAGATGTTATCGGTCACTTGAAATTTTTGATTTGGGAGGGTTAGAAATTTTTTACAGTGTAAGCTTTATCAAGATTTATTTACCCTGCATTTTCCCTAGCTGTCCCTGATCATAATTAATAAAATAAACAAAAACATTTTTAATTTTACATGGAAAAATAAACATCACTATATTAGAAAAAATGATGCAGTTAAACCCATTGCTGAAGGTGGTCTAAACATAATTGATTTTGAAGCTATGAATGGAACGCTAAAATTAAAATGGTTGCAAAATTTTATAAACAATCCTAATAGTTTTTGGTTTCATATTCCATCCAAAATATTTTTAAAATGTGGCAACATTGAATTCCTATTAGCCTGTGACTTTTCTCTTTCCAAATTACCCCTCAAGTTATCTAAATTTCATCAACAGGTTCTCTTAAATTGGAAAATGTCTTATACTCATAATTTTACTCCACACAACATGCCTATCTGGAACAATCGATGCATATTGTTCAAAAGAAAATCTATCTATTATGATGACTGGGTGAAAAAAGGTATTTGGGCTATTTCACATCTTATGGATTCTGATGGAAATGTCCTTAATTACTCTGTTCTCTCAGAGAAATACAATCTTAAATGTACCAAAAAACAATATAATACTATAATTAAGGCTATTCCTTTAGAAATGTTAAATTTGATGAAAGGTTTATTAATGTATGATGTCGTAATACCTAGATTTCCTTTGCTTATAATAGATGACATAGAATTTAAAAACAGAAAATGTTCAAACAAAATAATAAGAAGTGCAATAACAAATAAACTTCACCCACTTTTATTAAAAAGACTTTACATCCTCAATGATTTTCCAAAAGATATGCAAATAAAAATCAGAACCAAATTTCTCTACCTCCCAATTTTTCCTAAAGCTAAAGAAACTCATTTCAAAATTTTAAACGATATTTATACCAGTAATGAATTTCTGAGACAACGTTTCAATATTGATTTAAACTCTTGTTCATTTTGTGAATGTGATATTGAATCTGTGGAGCATGTATTTTTTGATTGTCATTATACCAGAACTTTATGGAATTCTTTTCAACATTGGATATCAGAATATGTTAGTGATGCACCCAATATACTGTACAAAGATGTCAAATTTGGAGTATTTTTGCAAGATAGCAAGAAAGAACTTTTTTACAATACTTGTATACTCTTAGTTAAACATTATATTCACAAATGTAAATTTTTGAAGGTCAAACCAATCTTCCAAATTTATTTAAATGAATTCTTGCAATTTAGGAAAGCTTTATGTCATGTAAAAACTAAAACAGCTACTATTTTCATTAATTTCATACAATCTCAGGTATGACAACTGACCTCTTGTGAATGTGCGTTTTTTTTTGTTTTTTTTTTTGTTTTTTTTTGGTTTGTTGTTTGTTCTCTTGTTGTACGACCATTGTACACTCTTGTATTTTAATTTGTACACCTGCTCAGTCTTATACAAATTCGTAAAAGGTTGTAATACGGTTTGTAATGCCATACTGTTTAAAAATAAAATATATTAAAAAAATAAATTAAAAAAAAATTTTTTAAAAAGCAAATAACATATAGTGGAGCTCTAGCCATCTAGTGGCTAAAATGATAATTTTTTTACTTTTAAAACTAGCCTACATTTTCCAAAATATGGGCAAAAATGTTACACTAAGCCATGTAAAATTATCCATGTTATCCCCATAAATGAAATTTAGAAATTTGGGTCTTTTATAAAGTGAATTTGACATAAAAAGCTGTTTTTGTATAAAAACCTATTTAAAAAAAACAAAAAAAAAACATGTTTAAATTTATTTATATAAATTTAAAATATATCATAAATCCTCCAAAAACTGCACAAATGTGGAGTAAAAACATTAATAATCAGAGTAAAATTACATTAAAAAAAAAAATAAATAAATAATAAATTATTCTGTTACAAAATTACATGTCTCTGGAGCCCCAAAGATCACGAGTGCACACCAAATGAAGAATATCAGAGGGTATTTAAAGTGCCGGTTAGTAAATTAGGTGTATTTAAATGTAATATTTAAAATATATGCTGTCAAATACATGATGTAGTTTGACAGTGACAGTTCTTAATTTATACATTTTATTTATAAATGAATTATAGTGAAACTGTTTTAGAACAAATGTGTTTAAATACAATATTAGCCTTATATATTATATTTCACATTGAAATATATTTCACTCAATGTACTGGTAATGGACTGTGTCAAGAAGGGTGACGCAAGTCTGAGTGAAATTAAGATATTTTTGTCAGTTGATTATGCAAATGAACGAGTGCAATCTGAAACTACAAATAAACTATGATCAGCAACAACTGGTTTTGCTTGTGGTTGATGTTTCTGAATGTGTGCAAGAGGTCTCTGTCAGAAACGATGACACCTTTTCTCTTTAGCATCTTTATTCTTACATTAGCAGATGGTTGATGACTATGTCCTTCATTGTGCTACTTATGTAAATGTCACCCAAATCGTTAGCCTCATAGCATAATTGCCTAAGTAGTTTTTTTTTTAAAAAATATGGCTTGGGTAATTATGCTATGAGGCTAACGAAATGTTAATTTGCAAGAATAAGCTGGTAGCCTATGTCTAATGAACTTGTGTTGACCATGAAAAAGTCCTTTTCAGTTTTTCTCCACATATTCATGTTAATTTAAGTCAATCAGGTTAAACTTCACAGCCTGAATGAATGAATGAATGAATGAATGAATGAATGAATGAATGAATGAATGAATGAATGAATGAATGAATGAATGAATGAATGAATATGCAAAGGGGTAATAATGGAACAACAGTTTTAAACAGTTATATTTCACAATTATTTTATATTTTATAACTGCATTTTCATGGGTTAAAAAAAAAACATTTTTGTTATAAGAGACAAAAAAACAACAAACAAACAAAAAAGGATTTTTAAGTCAACAAATTTGCAACAGATGAATGTAACATTTTTGACAAGCCAAACATGTCAGTCTCTGAGTAATATGCAATTTAAGCCACTAACGTCTCCAGCACATTTCATAATTACCCAAAAATCAAACATAGTTCACCCCTCACACACATTATCTGTTAAAAACTTAGGCTGGCTGTCAGTTTGAATATTAGAACTAAACACATCGACATAACACATATATATATGTATATATATGGTATTGTAACGGTCATCAGCTGGAGTGCCCTTGAGAGCCACCTGAGGGTACTCCACATTAGACTATCATTATTTACTCACAACTACATTTCCCATAATTCACTGCCTGGACTCATCATCCCTGATTATCACATTCACCTGTGTCTCGTTATATTGTTTAGTTCACCCCATATAAGCATGGTTCACCTCATCATTCCCTGCGAAGTCTTGGATGTTATTCCACTGCATTTCTGAGTGTTGTTGTTGTTGTTGTTGTTGTTGTTGTTGTTGTTGTTGTTGTTGTTGTTGTTGTTGTTGTTGTTGTTGTTGTTGTTGTTGTTGTTGTTGTTGTTGTTGTTCCTGGTTCTTGGTTCTTGATCTCTGCCCGTGTCCAGAGGGTTGTTCCATAAAAGACGCTTAGAAAAGCGGGGATTAAACTCCAAAACCGGACTTGAATGAGCCTAACAAATAAATTGGGGCTAAAGTGGTTCCATAAAAGGTAATTGAAGTTCACGCAATCTCACTAATTTGATCCAGGTTTATCAAGTCTAGATAATTGCGTGTGCACGCGTTTTTGAAGCAGCCCTAGAGGTCGATCGTGGATCAAATCGATCCACCATCAAACAGCGTATATTTTGTGCTGTTTTATGCGTTTGTGATATGTTTTTTTTTCCCCTCAGTGCAAAACTTACATTTTACAGTTATATTCTTCTATCCATCTATCCATCTATCCATCTATCCATCTATCTAATCATTGTTGCCTTATTTAAGTTTATTTTCTGTACTGTGTATTTATTTTTGGACTATAGTGGTTAATAAAGTCCAATAATGGTAGAGAGTGTCAGTGGTAATATCATTGTGTTCTTGTCGTTCAGTGTTAGAGGATCTGTGTAACAGCTGAGGCTTAGCCTGACAGTTAGCCTGCCCTGGACCAGGTTAGTTTCCCAGCATAAGTTGCCAGGGTAACTGAGTTTGAACTATTTTAAGTTTGCTTTATGAAACAGAATCCACCGACAATAAGTCTGACTAACCAAAATAAGCCTGGCTTGTATTCTAATCTTGTTTTATGGAACAACCCTCTGGTTTTCCCGTTCCTGCCTCACCCTCTGGATTTGTCTGTTTGTTGAATTGCTTACATGTGTATGACCTTTGCTTGGATTTTGATTACGATTCTGAATAACCCTTTAAATAAACTGCATTTGGATCCTCAACCTTCGTGTCTCGGAGCAGTAACAGGTATTCGATATTGGTTTCTCATAAATTATGCTGACGGGTAAAACTGACTGTATTGTGGGTGAGAGGTGTGAATGCTTGAGAGTTGATGATCACTCGATGCAATGGCTTCAAAAGGGTGGTGTTAAGTTTGTGACGCATTATTCCTTCTGACTGCTATTGTACATCTCTTAAAAGACCTCCTCATAATAACAAACATACATAATCAACACCAACTAACTGACCAACACCTGGTTTGTCACATGGGGTCTGCAGGATACTCTTACTGGTTAGAGATGCAAAGGAAGTCAATATCCTGTCTTCAAAAATACCATATACTGTAAAAGGATTTGAGTCTGGACACTGAGAGCTATGGCCTGGACTTCTAGATTCATCACCGTCACTGTTCTGGTCATCCTCATTGGATGCTTCACTGGTGCACTGGGCAACTGTAAGTAACTAAACATGCAGCACACAGTCAATGACACTGTTTCTGCTGATTATGAGAAACCTTTGGAAGAACCCTTCATTTGCAGGACATCATAATGCTGTGATCATGAATTCAACTGGTTTGTCACATGCGGTCTGCAGTATACTCTTACTGGTTAGAGATGCAAAGGAAGTCAATATCCTGTCTTGAACAATACCATATAAAAGGATTTGAGTCTAGATAGCTCCTTCAAAACAGAATCTACGTCTTCCTCTTCTGGTTTTGTGAATATTTTGAGCAAACATCATGCATCTCTGCTGGAAATTAGCTCTGATGATGATGGTTCTTGTGTGTGTTACTGAGCAGCAAGTCAACTGTAAGTTGTGTTTTGTTTTGTTTTTTTTGTTTTTTTTTTATCATTGGATTTGTATTTTGTGAGCCTTTGATTATAATGGATCTATAGCCTGATGTCGTCATACTCAGATTCTAGTCAGAATACTTCCCGACCTCAAATGTTGTGGGCATGCAGGGCTAAGTTCAACTGGCATCCAGGCTAATGGATCTACTGATTGGATGGATGGATGGATGATTTATATATATACCTTTTTTTTTTTTTTTTTTTTTACATTTATCCTCAGATTTTGCATTAATGACCCATTTTATTCACACCAACCTGCTTTCATAATCAAGAGGCATAGTCTGCCCAAAAATGAAAATTCTGTCATTTACTCATCCTCTTGTTGTTGACTTCCTTTTCTGTGGAAGATATTTTAAAAGAGTAAAACAGTTTCTGTTCCTGTTGACTTCCATTGAATGGACAATACAATGGAAGTCAATGGGAAATTAATCGGTTTGGTTATTAACATTTTTCAAAATATCTTTTTTGTTCAGCAGAAGAACAAACTGCATACAGCTTTGGAACAACATCAGGGTGAGTAAAATATGACATTTTCATAGGGTGGACTATCTCTTTAATGATTCAAGATGTATTTGTCACATACAGTTATACAGGATACCACCAGTGAAATGTAAATCGGGTCTGCTCTATTAGACTGTGCATAACATGTAAAGTAAACCTGAGCAGTGCAAAAACAGAATATAAAAAACTGACAACAGTAATATTTTACAGAAATATATGACCAAAAAAGAGAGAATGTGCAAAACGCATGTTACATGGCACTAACAAGGCAAAGTGCTATGTGCAAACTGACACTTAATATACTTTAATATTCTAAGCGAGAGACTTGAGTGATACAAGGATGTCCACATTAAGGAGTCTAATAGCCTGATGAAGATGCTCTCAGTTTTTGTCCTCAGACTACAGAAGTGCTCATCAGACGACAGCAGACTGAACACAGTTATCAGGGTGGTTGGAGTCCTTGATGATTTTACAGTTTTTCTCGATTGCTTAAACACATTTCTTGAATTTTATATGCCTTGTATTTTCAAAACTGTAAACACAAATCTATAACATCTCACCCAATTCCCCAATTCCCCAATTCCCCAAACATCCTATTTTCAGGTCAAAATGAAGCTCTACACTCAAAACCATTCACTCTTGCTGAAAAACCAAACTTTGCCCTCACACACACTACAACAAAGTCTTATGGTGCATTAAATTTAAAACAACATTTCCAAAACTGGTAAGTTATGCTGCTTGTGGTTGCTCTATCTCTATCTGTATGTGAGGCAATTTGATGCATTTCTTTTTATCACAGTATAGTGCAACAGCGACAGTACGTGTATGTGTTGTAACGGCACACAGTACAGCTCTCAAAAGTTACAGAGCAGTCCGAAGTACAATACATTTACTGTACCTGTTTTTCTCTTAGTGTTTCTACTTGGGTAATTGTGTGCTAACTGAGCTGAAGCTGTGCAGACTTGAGTGAATGATATTGAATGCTAGTGCTTTCTAAATGACAACATGGTGTAGGCAACGAGAAATGAAAGGTTTGTGTCTAGAGTTCTGCAGTGACAGTTCAACAAATCTGACTCGTGTCAAAACAGGGAATAGTGTTTATAGTTTAGGGAAATGGGTGAGCTTTTTGATAAATGGCGTTATGGTTTTGAAATTTTAGTTCAAAAGCCTGGTATTTAAGCAAACAAGAAAAACTGTGTCATCTGTATTTCTGCATGGTTTGAGATAGATGTCATGCAGGAAGGGGAGAGCAGACCCTGTGATGTACTCAGCTGTAAGTGCACTATATACTCTCTGCAGAGCTTTACAGTCCTAATTAGGGCAGTTCCCATAACACACTGAAATACAGAGATGTTTATTTCAAGATAATTGAAGCCTCTCACCCTCTCTATGGGGGTCCCGTCAATCAAGAGTAGGGAGAAGGTTCTCTGCTGATGGTGCATCCATAACAGTTGCATTTAGCTATAGCAGAGTTTTCTTTGATGGAGCCCTTATCAAGATCAAGATCGTCTTGTTTTCACACATACTGTATACAGTACGCACAGTACAAGTGCTTTGGAGATTTCAATCTCTGTCTCTCTTTCAGATCGTCGGCCCACTAGAGTTGGAGTGACTTGCTGTAAGGAAGTGTCGAAGGGAAGAATCCCTCCTGAAGTTAAACTGATTGGATACAGGCATCAGAATGCTCTGAGTCCGTGTGTGGATGCTATAGTGTAAGCTCTCTCTACACACATTTCACAGTTTTATATGCCTGATATTGTGTTCATTTCAGTGGTACTGTATATCTGTCCTGCAGATTCTACACAGAGAAAGACAAGTACTGCTCTGATCCAACAGCACGCTGCAATTCAGACTGAAAGGTACGGCCCTAAATTAATATGACATCTTAATATGATGCTTATGTATTGATAAAAAACACTTATTATGTGATCATCTTTCCTTCAGGTCTGAAGGAGATTGAGGACTGAGCCAATGGAGGCCTAAAGATCTGCCGCAAATCTATCTATATATAAATTTATTCAAAGAGAATGTTTATTTAGGCAAAAAAGGTCCCATAGATAACCCTCTAGCTTATGTGAAAGTTAAATGAAGTTTCACTTAATTGCTTTGTTTTATCTCCTTTAAATTTTAAATGCACTTTTGGGGAAAAATGACACTGCCTACTTACATCCAGCCTTTTCTCTGTAACAGTTTGGACTGTATTTAATCATATTTAAGCTGAATCATTAAAGAAATATTGTGACCCTGGATCACAAAACCAGTCACAAGTCACACGGGTATATTTGTGGCAATAGCCAACAATATATTGTATGGGTCAAAATTATCGATTTTTCTTTTATGCCAAACATCATAAGGATATTAAGTAAAGATCATGTTCCATGAAGATATTTTGTACATTTCCTACTGTAAATATATAAAACATTTATTTTTGTGAGTGAATGCAGCACAATCGAGAACATAAATGGACTTTAAAGGCGATTTTCTCAATGTTTCGATTTTTTGCACCCTCAGATTCCAGATTTACAAATAGTTGTATCTCAGCCAAATATTGTCCTATTGTCCTTTTTGTCCCAATTTAAAAAAATTGACCCATGTGACTGGTTTTGTGGTCCAGGTTCACATATAAATACTTCACCCACAAAAATTCCTTGTGTTATTATGAATCAGAATTACTTTCTCTCTTCTTCTCACTATACTTTTGCTTCCGAGTCCTTTTTGAGGTTAAAAAAAGAGCCAGTCCCCATTGACTGATTGAATGGAAAAAAAGATATCAGCATACTAATATTTTGCAGATTATAAGGGAATTTTTGTTTTTGGGTGAAACATTTCTCTACATAGGATGTAATATACTAATTAATTGTTACAGTAATAGAAATTTCGCCCTCTAGTGAAGAACAGAACCTAATGCACAGCGTAAGTCATGCAATTTATCAGCCAAAAAACTCAACCAGTGTTTATTTGGCTTAGCAACTAAACAAATGAAACATGTTATGGGATAGATTCACAAGCAAAGACAAAAACAGAAATAAACATGAAGCAAGTAACAACTTTGCATTCTGTACACTACAGTAAGTATACAGTATATAGCCTATTAGCTAGGTATATTAATGTAACTATGGGCTGCAAGCATCTATAAAAGACTTAATATTACACACTCTGACAGTTCTGTGTGATTGTATCAGATACATTGTACTTTAGGCCTATATAGGCTCCTGATGTGACATGGTACTGGCATGGACATGGTGACTATAGGCCTATACAATGGTTCTGAATGTCATAAAAAAACATAATACCATGGTAATTATAGTGTTTTCGTGTACTGTCAGTGTTTTGGTAGGTGGTGAGAAAATGTATTTACCTCAAGGCGCTGCACGAGCAGGTTTTCTCTTGAACCTAATTCAGATGTGTTAACGCGATCAGGTGATTCTGCGGGTTGTTTCAGTTGATTTTAGGTAAATATTTCCAGCAGATGTTAAACGGCGACAGATTCATGCCCTATTTCACGGATCACAGATTAAAAACGAATATTTCACCAGTTGTATACACTGGTGGTTGGTATGCGAATAAAGCGCTTTGTTTTTGCAGTGTAGGCTATATTCCTGTAGCCTGGTAATACCAGACTCTGCTACTTCACTTTGCTTCGTAGAGAGAGTCTGGAATAGCATAATAGAGAAGTGTTTTCTCTCTCGCTAGGGGGCGCTTGTCTGAAGTTTAAAATCATTGGTTACCCGTAAGCCAATCACATAACTTTTGGTTATGGCGTGTGTTATGCGCATGCTCAGCAGCATCTAACTTCCACTGTAAACACATGTATGATGCGAAAACAAAACCATCGCGAAATACCGGAGTGAACATGGCTGTGCGCGACTTTTGCAGATTATGTGAAGCAAAAATCTACGCATCCACGGTACAATCAGCATCTACGTCACGGCTCTCAGCCCGTCCTCTGTTCGTTGATTGGCCCGGCTGTTTTCAGGCCGGTGGAAAACTGAAAGATACGCTGCTATCTCAGACTGACTACAGAAGCGAAATGAAATTGAGCGGAAGTAGGAAGTCTGACGTAGTCAGGCTAATATTCCTGCGTATTTGACGCAATTTCAAAGAAGTTGAAGATATTTTAGTGTCAAGCTCAGAAACCACGCTTATGTTAACATGGGGCATGAATAGTAAAAGAGTAGCAAAACTCGAGAGCACGTACATGTGAATTTGAGAACTTAAAGGTGCTCTAGGTAACTTTTTAACCTTAACTGAACAGCTTCGGAGTCAGTGGAATGGTTATATTACTTATTTCGGGTTGAATGGTGGTGGTTTCGCACCCCCCTGGTGCCCGAGAGCGGAAAAAACTCACTTGCAACTTTGGGACGCGGGTCGGTGTCAGGAAGTATCGCGTGATATCAGGTCTCGCGATGTAACGAATTGCTTGACGGCACTGCACACGTACACGCCCCTATTCAAGCACCGGCGGGCTAGCTATAAGCAAAGGGCAACGATAGATTGAGTTATGGCTGAGGCTGAGCCTGTAAAAAAGAAGCAGAAAGCTAGGAAATCTTTGTCGGAGGACCAACGAAAGAGGAAACGGGAGACTGACCGAGCAAGAAGTCAGACTCGAGTAAATATATCGGACCGGCTTTTTCAGAATGGTGAGAACTGAGAGAAACAGAAGCCTGCAAATCCTGCTGTTGCACTTGTAAGTTAAGTATCTTTGGAATAAACTGTGTTTAATATTTAAATTTCAAGTAATTGCGACCTCAGGATGTTTGCTATTGTCTGTAAAGGTTTTTATTATGATCGCTGTCTGTTAGGGGCTTACTAGTACGCTAGATACTATAACTTTGATGTTAGCATTGTCATAGCAAACACGTTTGATTTCTGTAGTTGTTTGGCCGTTCCTCTGTCGGTTTTATTTGTGTAACTTACACTTTTATTTTATGTCACTAAGTCAACGCGTCTGATAGTAGGCAATATCAGACGCGCAAAATTTTGCACATATCATGATCGAGCTAGAAAAAACGTTCTGATGTTTTCTTAGACAAGCAAAGGTAAACCATCATTCTACCAGATGAACTTATAGACCTTGCTAATATAACTTTAGACAAATATTAGCCTCCGATATATATATATTTTTTATGCTCATGCCCATTCTCCCAAAAACAAACAAACAAACACGAAAGCAGTAGTTCGCCTCGTTCATATCGTTCGTTCCCGGTAAAAAATACTAGTATGCATGACAACACAATAAATTAAAAAAATCGCCATCAGTTGGAAAGAAAGTATTGCTTTACTTGCCTCGGTAGACATAACTGGTTTTGAAATAGCCGGTTCCTCTGCTCAGCTAGGTTGACAGCTGATCAGCTGGGTTGCTCGTGGCAAGGGGGGAGGGACAACAGTTCGTTTTTACGACAGAGTGTTTGAAAGCATTATACTACCAGACACTAGGGGGAGCTCGTAGAGAAAAAACACTCAGACTTGCATAGTGTCCCTTTAAGTACAATAAATATTCGTAATCGTACTTGTACGTGAACATTTACACTTACAGCTCCAATTTGAAAACCTGTAAAATAAAAAACTGATGCACTCAAAAAAGTAAGCTACACATTTGTGACTTGTCTGCAACTTCAAATTCAGAATACAGGTTTGTGACTATTGTCTGCGAGTGCAGATTTCAATATTCAGCTTCAGATTTTTATTTGACAGGTTTTCTCATTGGAGCTGTGAGTGTAAATGTTCACGTACAAGTACGAATATTTATTGCTCTCAAGTTTTGCTACTCTTTTACCTTCATACATTCGGTTTCAGTGGATGAACATGTAAGAATTTTCTTCTCAACATTAGTGTATTATATTTTCTTTATGATGTTGTCATGAGTTCTAATCACAACAACAGTAGATTAACAATAACAACAGATGTAGATTAAGTTAAAGTAGCTACCTAAAAGAAACAAATTGCAAAAGTCATTTACATTTTTTCAACAAGTTGCATTTATTTAATCTGCATATAGCCTAATTTTATTATGGATCTATTATTATTTTTTTATTTTTTTAATTCTGTATGTAATACTGCATCTTCTTAGAATCATATAATCATTTAAATTAAGTGCATTTCCTATAGTAATAAACAGTAGAGCGTTAGAGCTTGCAACGCCAAGGTCATGGGTTCAATTCCCAGGGAAAGCAAGAACTGATAAGAATTTTAAATGTAGGCCTATACCTTGAAATGCAATATAAGTCGCTTTGGATAAATGTGTAAATGTACATTATGCTCAGTAGGAGCATGAACTTGAATGTTGTGTATCTAATGTCTTGTATTGGACATGTAGAGAACACTTTGTCTTTAGTGATTAAAGTCCTGTGAAAAACACTGAGTGGCAACCACATTTTATTACTGAAATAAGCAGAACATATGATACAGTGATGAATTATTACAAATATATACTGATATTCTCTATGGCTAATATTCACATACTTCACTAACCTCTTAATCATTTGTCACCTCACACAAATGGCATGACCCTCTCAAAACAATAGGAAATGCTTTGTTTACTTTTTTGCTGACCTCTTTAACAAAAGAAATATGACACAATGGTCTATCAGTTTTATAAATAAAATGTAATGGGTGTGGGCCTCTTTTTTATGTAATATAAATTTGAATTATGCCAGTTCTCTTCATTTGACTAGTACCATGAATCTCATTAACATATTCTTTTTACTTTTTTTTCATCACATCATGTGCTTTCATTGTTGTCGTCTGCTAACCTTTAGGAACAGATTAAAAGGTCTACAAATTAAGTGTCCTTATTGTAACTGTTGTCATTGTTGTTAGGCCATATACTTCCACAGCAAATTGATGCAATTAAAGTTAGACAAATCAAAAACTTTGCAGGATAACCAATATCCTGATACAGCGGCGGTTTCTTCATTAGGGCGATCGGGCGACGCACCACCAAAGTGTGAAAGGGACTTTCTATCACTATCTCATTCAACCATCAACCACAGAGTTACGCTAGCAGTCACTCACTGTTGTCATAGCCTCTGGATATGGTCCAATCAGCGCCGAGTCACGTTCTGTGGAGTACCGCCTCTTTTTGGGCGATTTCACTCTGGCTGAGAATCGCCCAGAGTCTTCCCATAGACTTACATTCAAAGATTTTTTTTTCGAACTGCAGGCACTGCAATGCATTCTCTATGGGTTCCGGGAGGGCTCGCACTAACGTGCTTTCGTCATCATACGTAACCTTAACTTGTGCAGCGATTGGTGGAAACAAATGTACCTCTATTAGTATTTAGCCATAAGCTGAAGTGACATCCAATAATTTCCTCAGTGCATAACTTACATTTCACGGACATATTCTCCATCTGTAAATGTTAGAAAGTCCAGTTTGCTGTCATGAGTGGGCGAGCTTTCTGCAAGCTATACTTCCGTGAACGAGCGCCCCCGCGTGCATGCGCGCCGAACAGACGGAGCGCAATACAGGAGCGCAATTATTCTGACTAAAATATACATTAGCACTAAATTATAAATATAAATGTAATGTGATTCATTTGACCCCTTTTTTTGGATAGACTGCAGATAGACAGCAAGGTTACACTATGTTTGTTTTTATAACCTTCAATATAAACATTGTTTGTAGGACAATATCGATCAGGATATTAAATATTTAAAAAAAAAAATTAAATACAGGTTTTTTTTTTTTTATTCAAATAGAAAAATAATAATTAAATACTCAGATTATACCATACATCGCCATTTAGCCCAAAAATTCAGATTTATTTGGCAATTGGCTATTTCCAAACCCTACCGGCTGAAGTTTTAGCTAAACTTTAGGCTTATGATAGCTACATTATCACTGTTAAATTGTTATTTAACAATAAGCCTACATTCAGTCCTGAATTAAAAATTCAGTTTGTTGTGCCCCCCCAAAATTTTTTAGCACCAGCCGCCACTGTCCTGATAGCTGCTCAAGAAAGGAACACTATTATATAAAGAGGAGATGTGGAAATTTCACAATGAATGGTCATGGTGTGTTAAGTGTGACATTTATTTCCTAATATAACATGATTACATTAGATGGAGAGCAATGGGTAAGAAAAATGTATACATATACATTGCAAAACAAGTAACTGTTCTTCAATAACATGTAACTTACTCTATAGTTTGTTCTTCCTTCCTTAGATTGAATGTTCAGGATGTGGAAGGTGGGATTGTGTGGTCAGTACTTCCACAGTTGGCAAATACAGCTGTCCTGCATGCATGCACATTTGCCTTTTTTTTTTCTTCTTCTTCTTCTTTTGTTATTGTAGCTTTCATACCTGTTCACTAATGAATATGTTTGTTGAACATTCCCCTAAATAAATGCTGTGGGTAATTCACTGTATCCATAAATCCATCAATTTTCACCACTCTTTAGGAACATTTATGGAGTGTAGTGTATGCTTTGTGCTTTAACTCATTCCTCAGCAACATTTAAATAAATAAATAATAAATAAATAAATGATTGACATGTCCCTTTAACCACAGCAGTATTGCTGCTCAATTTAAATTAAGCCACAAATTGGCATCATAACAATAATCTGCGAATACACACGCACTGCAAAGACACAATGTCAATAGCATCATTTATTTAATCTACTTACAGTTGTCATCAGATACGAATTTCATTGAAACGAATGTAACAAAATAATGTGGGCGTGGTCTGTGTGTCGCGAAATTAAAACACATTAAAACTTCCCTTAAAGGCTTCTGATTGGTTGTGATATCTAAACAGTAGCAAATACAGGAGACAGGACATGATTGCTGAAATATTGTGAGGGTAAAATAATTCTTCCTCGGGAATCTATCTGGACAGACAAGGATAGGATTTATCAAGTTTTACGAGACACCCCTCGCTGCAGACTGTAGCGCGGTTACGTCACGTATTCACGTCACGTATGTACGTCACGTATGTGTTACCACGCATGCGCAAAGTCTGTTTATAATACACACGTGCGCACGCGCAGTTTTTTTCAATCACTTCCGGCGATGGATTCGATGGCAGTAAGTCAATAACATAGCCAATAAGCAATTATGCTTTTAGACATTGAAGTAAGTTGTACTTTTTGCTCTTTGCACTTGGAAACAGAACCCACATTTTCTGGCATTGTAGTCATGTGAAAAAATGGTATGAGGTGTTTATGTTTATTAACCCTTTAACTGTCACCCCCCCCCCTTTTTTCGCATAGACAAAAAAATCACTATACAAACTTAAATGGTTGTAATTCAAGAATGCTTTGGAATATAGACATATGGTTGGTCTTGTTTTTAAGAAGACATTTGCCAGATTATTGTAGAAGTGAAATAAATTATGAAAGTGAAACAGAAAAAAAGTTATATAAATTTGAGTTTATGAAAATATAGAATGTAAAAATATAATTATTTATATTTTATATAAAATATATATTTTACAAAATATATTTTACTCTAAAACTGCTAGAAAATTAAAGCCAAAAATCTAAACAAGTTGTGTTCCAAATTTTAGGTTGATATCTCAAAAAATGAGCTTTCAGTAAGATTTTATTTGGGCGCAGTACCAAACATTTTCACTAGATGGACAGCCAGCTTCCTTAGTAACCATATAAGGGCGTCTCAATTTTCATATATGTTTTGAGTGATCTAAACCATGTATTTCCATAATTTCATACAATTTATGAAGTATACATCCTATTCAGAAATAGTATGGGTGTTTTGGCAGTATTTGATTTGGTTTCAACCTCTAATAAACATATAAAGAGCACATATGCGCGTTATAGCTCGCTGCCGCATCACAAATCGAGAATCCATAATATTTTTCTTTATATTCTAAACATTTTCAGACCTTTTTTTCTCTTAAAATTTAATTGGTGTTATCTTTTGAACTCTTGGCATGAAAACAAACTGAGGTTTCTACCAATCTTTCATGATTTTTCATGTTTATTTCTATTTCAAAATAAAGGCCTAAACATGCCTAATGAATATGAAATATTCTTGTTGCATATTGATAAATTACTGCTCCTCTGTAATTTATTTTAAAAAACAGACACCAAATATGACAACTAGAGATTGTAAGCTTTCAAATGATATATAGTTTGTCAATATTACTTTAGGTTTTTACTAAGATATTTTTGTTTTAAATATATATGGGCAAACGTCCCACCTGTGGGACGGTGACAGTTAAGAGGTTAAGGAAAATGTATTCTTTAATTTTGTTTTTCATTTTGAAAATGTAATTTTTGGATATTTAAAGTATGATAACAGTGTGATTAAGGAGGCTTTGGTATATACATGCATTTTACATAGATATATATATTTTATATTTGTGTTTTCTTTGCTACCCTGGCTCTAAAATGTATGTAAAATGTTTTGTTGTTTAAAGCTATTCAAAAAATAAAAATAAATGCTGTTTTAACAATTGTGCTTTTGTTTTAATGGCCTTTAATTGTAAGAGATGCCATAGAGCGTGTCATAAATGTTTTATATTTAAAAATGTTTTATGATAGGCCTATATGTTAGCATTCAAAATGACAGGGTTTCAGCAAATCTTAAAATATGTAAAAGTCTGAATTCTTTAAACAAATTAAGGCTTGAAAGATGTCTTCAAATAGAGCAGAAAGACTTAAATTAATGAAGTAATGTAGTTGATTGTTGCATGCATTGCAAAAGAAATGTTGTTCCTCAGTATCAGATCGTACTGTAAAAGTTACATTCCTGAATGTATTGTATGTACTGTAAGTTATGTTAAATACATTTGTGGTAAAAGAATTAAAAAGTAATGGAGTTAAACATTGTATTTTGCTTTCACTGACATGCAAGATTTTCAGGGATGTTGACAGCAAGCCCAAAATCAGAGAAGAGGCCCACTTTGTATAGCTGGACAGCAAGTTCTTTAAATCTAAGTTGTGAGTACTGTAAAAGGTACTTGAGAAAGTCTGTCTTTCCGTCCATCTATTTCTATCTGTCTGTCTGTGCAATCTGTCTGTTCTTCCTATCTATCTATCTATCTATCTATCTATCTATCTATCTATCTATCTATCTATCTATCTATCTATCTGACTGTCTGACATGTCTATCTGTCTGTCTGTCTGTGCCTGGTAGACTGTATTGCCTTCAAAACTTTCAGCTTGAAAACTACTTTGAACTTCAAACTTCAAGCTTTTAAAACTATTTCAAATTTTCAGACTAGGCTTTCTCAAGCCAACCTAAAGTTTGCCTTTCTTGACAAAATTTTTATTTTAAACTAGTTTATGTTGTTCATAAACAAAGTAAGTCTTTTAGGTACTTTACAGACAAAGCCAATAACACTCAAACATATTTTGTCTAACATCTTCCTACAATATGTATAAAATAATTAAAAAAGAAATTCCTTGTATGACTCTGTACTATGTTAATGCCTTTCTTCAAAATGATTCAATATTGTTTGTTCTGTATTTTATACAAATTAGGTGTTGTGAACTGGAGTGCATTTTCCAGACAATAATATTGGCAAGATAGGCAAGAGTTCCGGGTGCCCTGCTCGCCGACTCTGTGCTTGCACTGCACTGAAGTATACAAGGACTGCCCACCTGGGTATGTAGGTGATGGCAGAAGGAGTCCTGCGTGGATTTTATTCCGATAAGGAGGTTGAGGGCTGTTGCTCAGTTGATTGTTTTTTCAATGATGGAGGGGAATTTCAAGCTGAGTAGATTTGAAGTGTGTGTCTGTCTGTTGATGTACAGATATGTATGTGATTATCTGTATGAGTACATATTTCTTTTATACAATTATCATCTTTGTTTTGAAATAAAATTTATCAGTGTTGTTAGTTTGGTTTTTTGAGTTGGCATGCATAAAATGTGATACAGAGATTAACAATGTACTGTATGTAGTTGGTTTAACTTCATTCAAACTACTTTATTGGAGGAAATGTTTTATAATAGTCTATATAATGCACAAAAATAAACAATTATTAACTATTACAGAGGAATGATTAAAATAAGAAATTTATAAGGTGCCATTAATGTTTACAGTAATTTTGTAATTTACACAGTGAAGTGCAACAGAATATGAAAAATACTATACAGATATTACACAATACTCTGAAATTCCTTATAAGTTTACCTTAGATCAGGCATAGTTAAAACCATGTACTCATTTTTGCTGCTTTCATTATTACTTTAGAGTTTTTTTAATACATTAACATTTAAAAAAAAATATTATGTCAAATGTTTTTTTTGTTGTTGTTTTTATATTGAAAACATTATATAAACAGTCACAATGTAAAACAAATAAACAAAAAGAATAACTAATCAGAAAAAAAATTACATATCAAAGGAAAAGATTAAAATATTTACATATTTCAATTGTTTTTAAAGCCTTCTTGTTACACGAGTTAGAGATTGTCCCAAAGTAATGTTGTACTTCAGTAATCAAAACATAGAAATTTATGTATATACAATTTTGTTAACAAAAAAAGAAGATTAAGAATATTTTGTTTTTGTGTAATTGCTAATTTTTCCAAACAAAACATTTTCCTAAAGTAGAGAAAAATCCTTATCAATATTATCAATAACAAAACGGGAAAAGTCTTTCCACGACAATTTAGAATAATGGCAAAGCCAAAACAAATGGACTATAGTCTCTGGGTGCTGTCCACAAAAAGAACAGTTTGCATTAACATCTATTCTTTAAGGAAGTATTAACGGGATATACGCGCATATTATGTCAATTTTTTTTTTTTTATTAAACATCAAAAAACAAGTACATCAAGTACAATTTTTTGTGTACAAAACAGTAACAATCACGCCAGGGGAGAAGACAACTAAAATAACATACAATAAAAGAAGAAAATAAAAATACATAAATCATACAAATGCATTGTAAAGCAAAAACATTGTATGTGACCTAACAGCTTTCTTATTCGTAGAGCAAGAAATGGAGGAGATGTATTGTTTTATATTAACAGAAAGTTCAATAAAGATATTATGTCAAATTTGCGCATACGTTTTAAAGACGCGTGACGTCACCGCGTAATGCGTGGTAACACATGGCGCATGCGTAGTAACACATACGTGTGACGTACATACGTGACGTACATACGTGACGTCGATACGTGACGTCACCGCGCTACAGTCCGCAGCGAGGAGTACTTGGGGTTTTACTGGGCTCGGTTTTGTGAACGGCGTTCCCCCAGGAGATGGCGCACTAGGTTGGGTTGACCTACTACTAGACTGAGGTTATGGCGAACGTCACATGAACAAACAGGAAAAGTTCGAGGTCTCATTGCATCTGCTTCTGATAAAGTACGACCTGATTGCTATGGACTTTTAAGGTAATCAGCTAATCTAGCTAGTTATTTTTATTGATGGTGTTTAATTTGATTTAGATATCTAACTTAAATGTTAGTGATGATGAGAAAAATAAAATAAAAACTTTCAGATGTCAGACCTCGGTTATTCTCATCAAACTAACGGTCCCGAACAGGGTTGCACCAGCCATTCACAATTTCTTACTTAAACTGGAACGTAAAGTCCACACTAGAGGTTTAGTAACTATTATAGTTCTTCAAAATATCTTCCTTTGTGTTCAGCAGAAGAAAGACATTCATAGAGGTTTGCAACAACTTGAGGGAGAGTAAATGATGACAGAATTTTCATTTTTAAGTGAACTATTTCTCTAATGCAGAACGCAGTTAGTGGGTCGCAAGCTTTACACTTGTGGTGTTCCTGTCAAATCTAACCACCGGTCTAAAAAAATTGCTTATAAATTTCTCATTATTTTATATTATAACCAAATATTGGATTCAATATTTTTGTCAACTTGTTTTCTTTCAATTAGGACAGGTTTTTTATTATTTTATTTTATTGATCGTAGACCTCTGAGCTTATCTGAGCTTATGCACCTCATTTTTTGACCAAAAATATTATTTTTGTGTAATTTTAGCAATATTGCATGAAATGTAAGATTATTCTGTAGGCTACACTGTATCACACTAGTGTGCTTTAATGTTTATCTAGGAAGTTTGTTTTGAAATGCTTTTATTTAGTTAAAAATGGAACAAAGTCAGACTTGTGGTGCTCTCGGTCAAAAACGAACAGCCTACAAAAAGTACTTTTTGAATCTGAATTGTGCTATATTATCACCAAATATTAACTGGATTTAATCTTTGTGTCAACTTGTTTTCTTTAAATTAGTTTTAAAAAGGTTTTGTGTTTATTTTTTAAACTGACTGATTGTAGGCCTCATTAATCTGAGCTTATATTGGTAAAAAATGACCATCCATTGAAAATGAATGGTGAGATTGACAAAAGATCAGACAATATATGTTTTCAAATAAGACAAAGATTTAGTGTTCTGGAGCATCATGTTCATGTTCACATAATTGCATGTGTGTTTGCAAAGATAAAGGCCTCGGACCTGTGCATGCATGGATATACACACTCACACTACCGTGCTCACACAAACACACACACACACACACATTCATGTAAACAAACAAACAAACTATTTTGAATATTACAGGCTTTCTTTCTCAGATCTCTTTATCTTTAACTTTATCGTCAGATCAATGAGGCTCAGATCAATCAGTTTCAAAAACAAATATGAAAGCTGTCCAAATTGAAACAAAACAAGTTGACAAAAAGATTGAATCCAATATTCGGTGATATATCATGAAGGGGGTGGATTGGAATCCACTGCTGCTTCAATGTATTTGAGTGATTATAATCAAGGTATTAATCAATATTTTTTCTTCTAAATATCAAATGATTTGAATGACTTTTCTGGAAATTTTACTTTGTTATAGAAGTTACCAGTGTGTTCACTGAAATGTTCTTTTCGCGTATTCTTTAATGTCAGTATTTGATATCTGAATGCAGTAACAGTGCTTGCTTATTTAGCCCGGCTTCCAGAAATGAAATAGGGACATGTTTTGTGTTTGAGAAAGGTCTTCAACATGTTAAAACAAATAGGGGTCATTGAAGTCTATAGTTTAAGGGACCATTTCTCAGTTAAAGCCTTACTTTCCATTTAGACTAAAGTTCCCTATCCTTGAGAGAAAGAACTTATTATCTTGATGTTTTGAGATGAGACTCCTGTTAATAGTTAAAACCTGGCCAAATCCAACCTTGGAACTGTGTCGGTGTGTGTGTTAGTCTTCTTGGTTACAGGTTGAGGAACCACTGGCATTATTGGAGATTGACTGAGTTGTTGTTCGGGACATGCTGGCACCCAGCAACCCAAATCTGCTACCTGGAAGGTCAGGACATGCCTAACATCAGGGTCCGAGTGTCAGCGGCATAATCGATGGAGATATGCTTCAGTCTGTCAGTATATGTGTGGAAAATTACTATGTTTATCAATTTCTTAGCCAATGAGAAACTGCAACCTGAAGCAAGGACGTAGCTTAGACCTTGGTGAAGGGTATAACTGCTGTGATCTTTGTAACTGTAAGCGGGGCGGCCTACGACCTCCTGTGTGAGTCTTGAAGCTGACTTCTGCTGATGAAACTGCAAACTATCTTCAGTAAAACTTTTCTTCAATTTTTTATAATTCTGACTCCGGGTCTTCTTCAAACATCTGGTCCTTGGGTCCTAAACTGTTAACCCCTAACAAACATAACAAGCGATTTACAAGCAATTTTTATTGCAAGGCGGTCATTTTGACCGTGAACTCCACAAGTGTGACTTTGTTCCATTTTGTACAAAATAAAAGCATTTCAAAACAAACTTCCTATAGTTAAACATTAAAGCACACTAGTGTGATATTCCCCATTTTTGTTGAATATTGACAAATTTATCCACAAATCAGGCTGAGCTCGATGGGACCTATGATCAATCAGTTCCAAAAAGAAATACAAAACCTGTGCCAATTGACAGACAAGTTGGTAAAAAGATTGAATACAAAATTTGGTGATAATATAGCATAACAAACGATTTACAAGCAATTTTTAAAAGGGTACCGAGAACACAAAAGGTGTTACAGGGTTTTCAACAAAGCACAAGAGTTAAGTTCCGCTTTATTGACTATTTAAGGTGAACTAGTGAGAGTCTTGAATATATTCTCTCAGACACAAGCAGTGAGAGTTGAAGATCGACTGTGACAATGGAAACACAAAGGATCCTCATGAGGAGTTTGGCTGTTGTGGTTTTTGCATCTGTGATCTGGACTATAACAGGTAAAGTGCTTGAAACTGTTTGTATATTATTATATCTGATGGAAAGGTGCAGAATATTGAGGTGTACCTTGTTCTTCAGTCTCAGCAGGTGATGCGAAGCTGATCACATGCTGTAGAGTCGTCTCCAAAACAAAGTTGACTGATCCTATCATCAGTTTCAGGACGCTAAAACAAAGTTTTCAATGTATGAAGGCCGTCGTGTAAGAATCCCAGTTCTTCTCTAAAGAAAACATGTCATGATTAGAGATCAACAGCATCTGATGCTAGATTTCTGTTTTAACTTTGTCATTCTCTTTAACAGCTTTAAGACTGAACGAGGATATTTCTGTCTTGATTGGAGACAACCATGGGTGAGGGAGGAAGTTAAGCTTTTGTAAGTTAAACCCAACAAGTGTGGTGAAACATACCTGAATTTGTAACAACATAATCTTATAAAGTGTTGCATGTTTAGCATAGTATTCTTGTATTCATATTGTTTTTTTTGTTTTTGTTTTACAGAAGAGCTCAAAGAAACAAAAGTCTGACTTCCACGCCTCCACCAGCATCATCTATCAGTAAACTCACTCCTGTGGGAGGATCTTCCCAATCACCTGACAGATCATGAATCATGAATGTCTAAAAGCAAACTCATAATGAGAACACATTTTGAAGTAGTTATGAGTTTTAAAATATTATATAATATTATATTAAAATATTTCTAAAGTTTAAAACCCTTTGGTTTTCTTCGGGGTCTTTTTAACCCTCAAATGACTTTTGCTGAATTTTTTAAAAATGTTCTCTTTGTCCAAATGGCATGAAACTTTGTACGGCTCTCAACCCTTTCTAGATCTACAAAAAAAATTAAAAATTAATTGTAATGATATCTGTTTTTATGTTTGCGTGAAAAAAATAGTCACACTCTAAAATGGACCAAATCAGACACAACATAGAACACACATAGACAGAAATAAAGTGGCACACTTCTAACAGTGCTAAAAACATTCACAATGCAAAATTATCATGCTCACACGCACACACACACACACACACACAGAGGAATAAATTTGTGAGACTATAAAAACTGCTCTCTTATAATTTGTCACATAAAATAGTCCAAAATGCGGAACCACCACAAAAATAAATTTGGTGACACTGACACATCGACAATGTGAACACTCACACACACGTACACAGAGAGGGAGAGAGAAAGAGACAAAAGTTACTGCTTTATTTGCTCCTTTGTTATGCTGTTCAGTTCATTGCATTTTGATGATCATGTCATGTATTTGTACTCAATATATAATATAACTGTTCATATATGTTCTGTTACAGTTAGTAACTGAAGTGTAGATTACATTTGTAGGGGAGACCGGGGACAGTTGCAACACTTTTTGCATTTCTCTCAGTTACTCAGAGACCATTTGGACTAGACCAACCAAATTTGTATATATTAAACTTGCATCTGTCTGCTAATTACCCATACCATTTAAAGATGATTATATATGACATATCGTTCACAGTATTTATTTGAATGGAAGAAGTCAGATGTTGCAACTGACCCCGACCGGTTGCAACATGTTAAAAATACCTTAAATTTCTCTAATTAATTTTAGCTTTTTGTCTCAATGAGCATATAATTCTGAAAATATTAACTGTTTTAGGCCTACTATAATATTATAGTACAACCCCTGGTAAAAAGTATGGAATCACCCCTCTCAGAAGATGTTCATTCAAATGTTTAATTGTGTAGAAAAAAAAACAAGCACATATATGCCACAAAACAATTTTCACTGAACAATCCAAACTTCTGGCTGTATAAAACACTTTAAAAAAAAAAAAAAAAAAAAAAAAAAAAACTATAGTCAATTACAACTGTTTTTACAGATCACACAGAGGAAAAAAATATGGAATCACACAAATCTGAGGAAAATTATATGGAATCACCATGCACTTTGCATTTCTAAAACAAACACCTGTATCTGATTACAACTGCTAATTAGTCTGCAGTTAAAAAAGAGTGCTTGCACACATTAGTGATGTGTTGAACCAAGATGATTGACATTACTCATGGCTCCAACACGAGAGATGTCAGTTGAAACAAAGGAGAGGATTATCAAACTTCTCGAAGAAGGTAAATCTTCACGGAATGTTGCAAAAGATGTTGGTTGTTCCCAGTCAGCTGTGTCTAAAATCTGGACCAAGTACAAATCAAATGGAAAGGTTGTAAAAGGGAAGCGTACTGGTAGACCAAGAAAGACATCAAAGCGCCAAGACAGAAAACTTAAAGCAATATGCCTTGAAAACAGAAAATGCACAACAAAACAAATGAGGAACAAATGGGCAGAAAGTGGAGTCAATGTCTGTGACCGGACTGTAAGAAATCGCCTAAAAGAAATGGGATTTACATACAGAAAAGCCAAACGAAAACCATCATTAACATCTAAACAGAAAAAAACAAGGTTTCAGTGGGCTAAAGAAAGACAATCTTGGACTGTGGATGACTGGATGAGAGTTATATTCAGTGATAAATCACGAATCTGCATTGGGCAGGGTGATGATGCTGGAACTTTTGTTTGGTGCCGTTCCAATGAAATTTATAAAGACAACTGCCTGAAGAAAACATGCAAATTTCCACAATCATTAATGATATGGGGTTGTATGTCAGGTAAAGGTATGGGAGAGATGACAGTCATTACATCTTCTATAAATGCACAAGTTTATGTTGAGATTTTGGACACTTTTCTTATTCCATCAATTGAAAGGATGTTTGGTGATGGTAGCATCATTTTTCAGGATGATAATGCATCGTGCCATAGGGCGAAATCTGTGAAAACATTCCTACAGGAAAGACATATAATGTCAATGGCATGGCCTGCAAATAGTCCGGACCTCAATCCAATTGAAAATCTGTGGTGGAAATTAAAGAAAATGGTCCACGACAAGGCTCCAACCTGCAAAGCTGATCTGGCAACTGCAATAAGACAAAGCTGGAGACAGATTGATGAAGTATACTGTTTGTCATTAGTTAAATCCATGCCTCAGAGAATTCAAGCTGTTATAAAAGCCAGAGGTGGTGCAACAAAGTACTAGTAGTGTTTTTATTTGGTGATTCCATATAATTTTCCTCAGATTTGTGTGATTCCATATTTTTTTCCTCTGTGTGATCTGTAAAAACAGTTGTAATTGACTATAGTTTTTTTTTTTTTTTTTTTTTTAAAAAGTGTTTTATACAGCCAGAAGTTTGGATTGTTCAGTGAAAATTGTTTTGTGGCATATATGTGCTTGTTTTTTTTTTTCTACACAATTAAACATTTGAATGAACATCTTCTGAGAGGGGTGATTCCATACTTTTTGCCAGGGGTTGTATTATGTACTTCAATAATATTATTGTAGCCTATTATTTATTTATTTAGTCATATTTATCAAACAACAGTTATTGAGTTTTATTTGTGTATGTGTAAAACATAGGCCTATTCAGTGTGCAGGAATTACAGATGATATTCAATCTCTCCATATTTCAGTGTCAGACATGAAGAATTGAACAATTTGCAATGCAACAAACCTTTATTAAACATGCAATTTATAACTTGTTAAAACCGTCCCCAACCCTATCAGCCATGACAGAACATCATATGCCTGCTAGACACACTGACTTTGACACATGCTAACCATGTCACTTAGAAGTCAACAAAACAATAATTCAAACTAAGTTTTGATTAATTCATATGAAATGTCTGGACAGTATGACAAAAAATATATCTCATGAAAAAATTTACTTTCATACCTCCAAAACAAGTTTTGCTCAATAAATGCAGCAGCAGATGTTGAAAATGTCTACTGTCTTCTTGGTGGGGGAGGGTCTAACTGTGCATGTGCAGTGTGAGTGTCATCACTCTAGCTTGTTTCTGATTGGAGAAAAATAACATGTTGCAACCATCCCCTGTTGCAACTGTCCCCGGTCTCCCCTACAATGAAAAAAAGATTAAAATATAGCTGCGAGCAGCGATTGCGGGCCCAAGCCGGTGGCACCGCCAACCTGGTGCCTTTAGTTACACTAAAGGCACCGGGGTGGCGGTGTCACCGGCTTGGGCCCTCCATCGCTGCTCGCAGCTATATTTATATATATATATATATATATATATATATATATATATATATATATATATATATATATATATATATATATATATATATATATATATATCAGACAAGTAATATTCTTTGTCTTGTCACTTAAAAAAAAAAATATATATATATATATATATATATATATATATATATATATATATATATATATATATATATAATTACCTTTTTTGGATGCTAAACTATTGTTTATTATATGCTTTGTACTTCACTCACGTTCCAATATCGAAGGGAAAAATGATCCTCTTCACATGCGCAAAAATGTCCTTGGAAAATTCACAGTGGAGCGGTGCTTACTGTGATTGTACGAATTGTACTACTGACTATTTAGAGCAGTGTAATCTTTATATGTTAGGTTGACCATTTTATTATTATATTTTATTAAGTCTATAATGAACAGGCTGCAATGTCAAGATTGCAATGCTAGTGTGTGTGTGCGTGTGTGTGTGTGTGTGTGTGTGTGTGTGTGTGTGTGTTCATGTTTTTCTGTCCCGGTGGGGACTTTAACCTGAATGCACACAGACTCATGGGGACTCGTATCACAGTGGGGACCTAAATAGAGGTCCCCATGGGTAAACAAGCTTCATACAGAATGAGTTTTTTTGGAAATGTAAAAATGCAGAAAGTTTTCAGTGATGGGTAGGTTTAGGGGTAGGGTTAGTGTAAGGAGATAAAATATACAGTTTGTACAGTATAAAAATCATTAAATCTATGGAGAGTCCCCACAAAGATAGTAAACCGTGTGTGTGTGGGTGGGTGTGTGTGTGTGGCGTGGGCGCGTTTGAACAGTGGACACATAAAAACATACTCCGTCATTATACAGGACGACATTCAAACTGCAAAGTGTTAACTTATATTTGTGTACAGTCGCAATAAAACACAACATTGTGCTTTTGTAAAATAATTTCAAGCAATCAACCCCCGAAAGGCGCTAATTTTAAAATTAAACTAAAATGCTCATGGCTGCACGGGCATTCATAACGGTGCACATCCACGGCGAGGAACGAGCAGAACAGAGTGAACGTTTTTCAGTTAATTCCTACTTCCATAGGAATTAATTTGAAACGCTCGCTCAACCACTATCAATGTCAGTGTGGACGAACATATTTTACTTTCGTTTTTAAGTTGGCAATTCAAAAGCCCCCAGCGGTGTCACATGTCGATTAACCGGTGGTAAAATATTCTCACCGTCACATACCTAGTATATTTTTAAGTAGATACAATAGGCCTACCTGATTTTGAACACAAGAGGGCAGTATAGCCCTATGTATGACTTGACTTTTATGGGACTAAATAGTACAATTACTATTTTTAAACTTATAAATATTTATTAAATTGAAAAAAAAAAGAATAAAATGGGTTTAGTTGTGATATTTTTATACTTTTATATAGAAATAAATGGTGTTTAATTACATTTTTAGAAGATGAGGCTTTAAGTGTTACTTTACTTTAGTCCCTCACTATAGCAAAACCGTTTGAGATGTTTAATATCCGTTCACAATTTAGCATCTTTAATGTATCTTTATCATTTTGAAAAAGTTTGGTGTGAATAAAATAAACCAGTTAGGAAGAGTAGCTAAAAACTCAGAGTCTGAAATATCCAAAAAATCCACATTCAAACCAAAATATCTGACTTCCTTTTGCTCTGAGCTAATAACTGTAAATTAGAAAGTTGTCCGGCTCGGTGAGACCAATATATATACTGATTTTTGTAACTGTTGGTAAAACTAACCCACCCACTTTTGTCAAACGCATGTTGAAAGTGACACACTTCCTGCTGCCAGTTGGTGGCGCTATAACTTTGACTCACGATAGTTACATCCATCTGATCTGCCTCTTACCACGAACACACTGCTAAAGTTTCATCAAGATCAGTTAATGTATGCAGAAGTTATAACACTTCGTCTCCTCTCTTTTCTCGCCATAAATTTGTTTCCTCGCCACGGCCAAAACGTTCGAGATATCAAAAATCCGTCCGCAATTTAGCATTCTCAATGTCTTGACTTCATGCTGACTGAGTTTGGAGGTGATTGAATGAATTCTCTAGGAGGAGTACATCACATTCCACAGCAAGCGTTTTCCAAACAACCCATAATAGCCGACTTCCTGTTGGGCTGGCGTGAAACTTGACAGAGGGAAAGTTGTTCAGCCCGATGAAATCTATATGTGTACCGAGTTTCATATTAATTCATGCAAGCGTGTTTGATATATGAACCAAGTTTTCAGACCCTGTTCAAGAGGGCGCTGTTGAGCCCCCCTGCCACGCCCGTTTCTGAAACTTTTCACATGTCTACTGGCTAATAAGTGTTATGTGTCTGTCGAGTTTCATCCAATTTCAAGCATGCTAAGAGTTTCAAACGCATCCGAAAAGAATATTAAAATTTGATGCGTTGCCACGGCAACAGTATCTAAGATATCAATAATCCTTTCACAGGTCTACATCTGCCGTGTGTTTACATTATACACATAAAGTTTGAAGCAAATCGGGTAAAAGTAAGAGGGTGACTTCAAAGCATTTTGAAAGTGACACACTTCCTGCTGCCAGTTGGTGGCGCTATAACTTTGACTCACAATAGTCACATCCATGTGATCGGCCTCTTACAACGAATACACTGCTGAAGTTTCATCAAGATCTGTCAATGTATGCAGAAGTTATAACACACTTCCTGTGTCCCATTATTCGCCATAAATTAGTTTCCTCGCCACGGCCAAACCGTTCGAGATATCAAAAATCTGTTCGCAAGAATTCATCCTCAATGTCTTGACTTTATTCTCACCGAGTTTGGTGGCGATCGGATGAAATCCCTAGGAGGAGTATTTCACATTCCATTGTATGCGTTTTCCAAACAACGTATAATAACCGACTTCCTGTTGGGCTTTTGTAAAACTTAGAGCACGAAAGTTGTTCGGCCCGATGAGATCTATATGTGTACTGAGTTTCATATTATTACATGCAAGCGTGTTTGATTTATGGACCAAGTTTTCGGACCCCATTCCAGGGGGCGCCGTCGAGCCCCCCTGCCACGCACCGGTACCAGCTTCAGCCCGGCCCTGATGGCCGCGGGTTCTGACGTGTGTGCAAAATTTCAAGAGTTTTTGAGCATGTTAAGGGCCCCAAAAGTGTCAAAAAGGCAAAAAAAAAAAAAAAATATAGCTGCGAGCAGCGATTACGGGCCCAAGCCGGTGGCACCGCAACCCCGGTGCCTTTAGGGTGGCGGTGCCGCCGGCTTTGGCCCTTTATCGCTGCTCGCAGCTATATATATATATATATATATATATATATATATATATATATATATATACACATACATATATATATTTATTTATTTATTCATTCATTCATTCATTTTTTTTTATTATTATTATTTTTTTTTTTTATTCAGATTTTATGATACACTCAAAATATTCCACAACAAATCCTTTAAATTTAATGTAAAAGTAAAAATGAAAGTAAGCAGTGTTGGGCTCACGTAACCCTCTCATCAGAATCAAAATGTTTCAACATTTGCGATGTATTTGGATGCTAAACTATTCTTTATTATAGGCTTTGTTCTTCACTCGTGTTCCAATATTGATGGAAAAAATCATCCTCTTCACATGCGCAAAAATTTGCTTGGAAACATCACAGTGGAGCGAGCGGTGCTTACTGTGAATGTACGAATTGTACTACTGACTATTTAGAGCAGTGTAATTTTTATATGTTAGGTTAACTATTTTATTATTATATTTTATTAAGGCTATAATGAACAGGCTGCGATGTCAAGATTGTAATGCTGGAGTGTGTGTGTGTGTGTGTGTGTGTGTGTGTGTGTGTGTGTGTGTGTGTTCATGTTTTTCTATCCCGGTGGGGACTTTAACCTGAATGCACACAGACTCATGGGGACTCGTGTCACAGTGGGGACCTAAATAGAGGTCCCCATGGGTAAACAAGATTATAAATCATACAGAATGAGTTTTTTTGGAAATGTAAAAATGCAGAAAGTTTTATGGGATAGGTAGGTTTAGGGGTAGGGTTAGTGTGAGGAGATAAAATATACAGTTTGTTCAGTATAAAAACCATTAAGTCCATGGAGAGTACCCACAAAGATAGTAAACCGTGTGTGTGTGTGTGTGTGTGTGTGTGTGTGTGTGTGGCGTGGGCGCGATTGAACAGTAGACACATAAAAACATACTCCATCATTATACAGGACGACATTCAAACTGCAAAGCGTTAACTTATATTTGTGTACAGTTGCAATAAAACACAAAATTGTGCTTTTGTAAAATAATTTCAAGCAATCCACCCCCCGAAAGGCGCTAATTTTAAAATGAAACTAAAATGCTCATGGCTGCACGGGCATTCATAACGGTGCACGTCCACGGCGAGGAATGAGCAGAACAGAGTGAACGTTTTTCAGTTAATTCCTACTTCCATAGGAATTCATTTGAAACGCTCGCTCAACCAATATAAATGTCAGTGCGGACGAACATATTTTACTTTCGTTTTTAAGTTAGCGATTAAAAAGCCCCCAGCGGTGTCACACGTCAGTTAACCGGTGGTAAAATATTCTCACCGTCACATACCTAGTATATTTATATATAGATATAATAGGCCTACCTGATTTTGAACACAAGAGGGCAGTATAGCACTATGTTTGACTTTATTTATGTATTGTTTAGACTAAACAACCATTCTGGCAGTTTTTAAACTTAAAATTCATTCTTAAATTGAAAAAAAAAGAATAAAATGTTTAGTTGTGATGTTTGTATACTTTTATATAGAAATAAATGGTATATAATTACATTTTTAGAAAATTTGAGGCTTTTAGTTTTTCCTTTTTGGACATTACTTTAATCCCTCGCCATAGCAAAACCGTTTGAGATATTTATTATCCGTTCACAATTTAGCATATTTAATGTATTTTCATCATGTTGAAAAAGTTTGGTGGGAATAAAATAAATAGTTTAAGAGGAGTGGCTAAAAATTCATAGGCTGATTTTGCAAAAAAATCCACATTCAGACCAAAATATCTGACTTCCTTTTGCTCTGAGCTAATGAATGTAAATTAGAAAGTTGTCCGGCTTGATGAGAACAATATAAAAACATTTTTTTTTTACTGTATTTAAAACTAACCCCCCACTTTTGTCAAAAGCATGTTGAAAGTGACACACTTCCTGCTGCCAGTTGGTGGCGCTATAACTTTGACTCACAATAGTCACATCCATCTGATCGGCCTCTTACCACGAACACACTGCTGAAGTTTCATCAAGATCAGTTGATGTATGCAGAAGTTATAACACTTCGTGTCTCTCTTTTCTCGCCATAAATTCGTTTCCTCACCACGGCCAAACCGTTCAAGATATCAAAAATCCGTCCGCAATTTAGCATCCTCAATGTCTTTACTTCATGCTGACTGAGTTTGGAGGTGATTGAATGAATTCTCTAGGAGGAGTACATCACATTCCACAGCAAGCGTTTTACAAACAACCCATAATAGCTGACTTCCTGTTGGGCTGGCGTGAAACTTGTCAGAGGGAAAGTTGTTCGGCCCGACGAAATCTATATGTGTACCGAGTTTCATATTATTTCATGCAAGCGTGTTTGATATATGGACCAAGTTTTCAGACCCTGTTCAAGAGGGCGCTGTTGAGCCCCCCTGCCACGCCCGTTTCTGAAACTTTTCACATGTCTACTGGCTAATAAGTGTTATGTGTCTGTCGAGTTTCATCCAATTTCAAGCATGTTAAGAGTCTCAAACGCATCCGAAAAGAATATTAAAACTTGATGCGTTGCCACGGCAACAGTATCTAAGATATCAATAATCCTTTCACAGGTCTACATCTGCCCTGTGTTTACATTATACACATAAAGTTTGAAGCAAATCGGGTAAAATTAAGAGGGTGACTTCAAAGCATTTTGAAAGTGACACACTTCCTGCTGCCAGTTGGTGGCGCTATAACTTTGACTCACAATAGTCACATCCATGTGATCGGCCTCTTACAACGAACACACTGCTGAAGTTTCATCAAGATCAGTTAATGTATGCAGAAGTTATAACACACTTCCTGTGTCCCATTATTCGCCATAAATTTGTTTCCTCGCCACGGCCAAACCGTTCGAGATATCAAAAATCCGTTCGCAAGAATTCATCCTCAATGTCTTGACTTTATTCTCACAGAGTTTGGTGGCGATCGGATGAAATCCCTAGGAGGAGTATTTCACATTCCATTGTATGCGTTTTCCAAACAACGTATAATAACCGACTTCCTGTTGGGCTTTTGTAAAACTTAGAGCACGAAAGTTGTTCGGCCCGATGAGATATATATGTGTACTGAGTTTCATATTATTACATGCAAGCGTGTTTGATTTATGGACCAAGTTTTCGGACCCCATTCCAGGGGGCGCTGTCGAGCCCCCCTGCCACGCCCCAGTACCAGCTTCAGCCCGGCCCTGATGGCCGCAGGTTCTGACGTGTGTGCAAAATTTCAAGAGTTTTTGAGCAGGTTAAGGGCCCCAAAAGTGGCAAAAAGGCAAAAAAAAAATAATGAAGAAAAAAAAAAAATATATAGCTGCGAGCAGCGATTACGGGCCCAAGCCGGTGGCACCGCAACCCCGGTGCCTTTAGGGTGGCGGTGCCGCCGGCTTTGGCCCTTTATCGCTGCTCGCAGCTATATATA
This sequence comes from Scardinius erythrophthalmus, assembly GCF_964197995.2. Lineage (NCBI taxonomy): Eukaryota > Metazoa > Chordata > Actinopteri > Cypriniformes > Leuciscidae > Scardinius > Scardinius erythrophthalmus. The sequence continues at coordinate 24,621,703 of NC_138242.1, read as the reverse complement.
TATATATATATATATATATATATATATATATATATATATATATATATATACACATACATATATATATTTATTTATTTATTCATTCATTCATTCATTTTTTTTTATTATTATTATTTTTTTTTTTTATTCAGATTTTATGATACACTCAAAATATTCCACAACAAATCCTTTAAATTTAATGTAAAAGTAAAAATGAAAGTAAGCAGTGTTGGGCTCACGTAACCCTCTCATCAGAATCAAAATGTTTCAACATTTGCGATGTATTTGGATGCTAAACTATTCTTTATTATAGGCTTTGTTCTTCACTCGTGTTCCAATATTGATGGAAAAAATCATCCTCTTCACATGCGCAAAAATTTGCTTGGAAACATCACAGTGGAGCGAGCGGTGCTTACTGTGAATGTACGAATTGTACTACTGACTATTTAGAGCAGTGTAATTTTTATATGTTAGGTTAACTATTTTATTATTATATTTTATTAAGGCTATAATGAACAGGCTGCGATGTCAAGATTGTAATGCTGGAGTGTGTGTGTGTGTGTGTGTGTGTGTGTGTGTGTGTGTGTGTTCATGTTTTTCTATCCCGGTGGGGACTTTAACCTGAATGCACACAGACTCATGGGGACTCGTGTCACAGTGGGGACCTAAATAGAGGTCCCCATGGGTAAACAAGATTATAAATCATACAGAATGAGTTTTTTTGGAAATGTAAAAATGCAGAAAGTTTTATGGGATAGGTAGGTTTAGGGGTAGGGTTAGTGTGAGGAGATAAAATATACAGTTTGTTCAGTATAAAAACCATTAAGTCCATGGAGAGTACCCACAAAGATAGTAAACCGTGTGTGTGTGTGTGTGTGTGTGTGTGGCGTGGGCGCGATTGAACAGTAGACACATAAAAACATACTCCATCATTATACAGGACGACATTCAAACTGCAAAGCGTTAACTTATATTTGTGTACAGTTGCAATAAAACACAAAATTGTGCTTTTGTAAAATAATTTCAAGCAATCCACCCCCCGAAAGGCGCTAATTTTAAAATGAAACTAAAATGCTCATGGCTGCACGGGCATTCATAACGGTGCACGTCCACGGCGAGGAATGAGCAGAACAGAGTGAACGTTTTTCAGTTAATTCCTACTTCCATAGGAATTCATTTGAAACGCTCGCTCAACCAATATAAATGTCAGTGCGGACGAACATATTTTACTTTCGTTTTTAAGTTAGCGATTAAAAAGCCCCCAGCGGTGTCACACGTCAGTTAACCGGTGGTAAAATATTCTCACCGTCACATACCTAGTATATTTATATATAGATATAATAGGCCTACCTGATTTTGAACACAAGAGGGCAGTATAGCACTATGTTTGACTTTATTTATGTATTGTTTAGACTAAACAACCATTCTGGCAATTTTTAAACTTAAAATTCATTCTTAAATTGAAAAAAAAAGAATAAAATGTTTAGTTGTGATGTTTGTATACTTTTATATAGAAATAAATGGTATATAATTACATTTTTAGAAAATTTGAGGCTTTTAGTTTTTCCTTTTTGGACATTACTTTAATCCCTCGCCATAGCAAAACCGTTTGAGATATTTATTATCCGTTCACAATTTAGCATATTTAATGTATTTTCATCATGTTGAAAAAGTTTGGTGGGAATAAAATAAATAGTTTAAGAGGAGTGGCTAAAAATTCATAGGCTGATTTTGCAAAAAAATCCACATTCAGACCAAAATATCTGACTTCCTTTTGCTCTGAGCTAATGAATGTAAATTAGAAAGTTGTCCGGCTTGATGAGAACAATATAAAAACATTTTTTTTTTACTGTATTTAAAACTAACCCCCCACTTTTGTCAAAAGCATGTTGAAAGTGACACACTTCCTGCTGCCAGTTGGTGGCGCTATAACTTTGACTCACAATAGTCACATCCATCTGATCGGCCTCTTACCACGAACACACTGCTGAAGTTTCATCAAGATCAGTTGATGCATGCAGAAGTTATAACACTTCGTGTCTCTCTTTTCTCGCCATAAATTCGTTTCCTCACCACGGCCAAACCGTTCAAGATATCAAAAATCCGTCCGCAATTTAGCATCCTCAATGTCTTTACTTCATGCTGACTGAGTTTGGAGGTGATTGAATGAATTCTCTAGGAGGAGTACATCACATTCCACAGCAAGCGTTTTACAAACAACCCATAATAGCTGACTTCCTGTTGGGCTGGCGTGAAACTTGTCAGAGGGAAAGTTGTTCGGCCCGACGAAATCTATATGTGTACCGAGTTTCATATTATTTCATGCAAGCGTGTTTGATATATGGACCAAGTTTTCAGACCCTGTTCAAGAGGGCGCTGTTGAGCCCCCCTGCCACGCCCGTTTCTGAAACTTTTCACATGTCTACTGGCTAATAAGTGTTATGTGTCTGTCGAGTTTCATCCAATTTCAAGCATGTTAAGAGTCTCAAACGCATCCGAAAAGAATATTAAAACTTGATGCGTTGCCACGGCAACAGTATCTAAGATATCAATAATCCTTTCACAGGTCTACATCTGCCCTGTGTTTACATTATACACATAAAGTTTGAAGCAAATCGGGTAAAATTAAGAGGGTGACTTCAAAGCATTTTGAAAGTGACACACTTCCTGCTGCCAGTTGGTGGCGCTATAACTTTGACTCACAATAGTCACATCCATGTGATCGGCCTCTTACAACGAACACACTGCTGAAGTTTCATCAAGATCAGTTAATGTATGCAGAAGTTATAACACACTTCCTGTGTCCCATTATTCGCCATAAATTTGTTTCCTCGCCACGGCCAAACCGTTCGAGATATCAAAAATCCGTTCGCAAGAATTCATCCTCAATGTCTTGACTTTATTCTCACAGAGTTTGGTGGCGATCGGATGAAATCCCTAGGAGGAGTATTTCACATTCCATTGTATGCGTTTTCCAAACAACGTATAATAACCGACTTCCTGTTGGGCTTTTGTAAAACTTAGAGCACGAAAGTTGTTCGGCCCGATGAGATATATATGTGTACTGAGTTTCATATTATTACATGCAAGCGTGTTTGATTTATGGACCAAGTTTTCGGACCCCATTCCAGGGGGCGCTGTCGAGCCCCCCTGCCACGCCCCAGTACCAGCTTCAGCCCGGCCCTGATGGCCGCAGGTTCTGACGTGTGTGCAAAATTTCAAGAGTTTTTGAGCAGGTTAAGGGCCCCAAAAGTGGCAAAAAGGCAAAAAAAAAAATAATGAAGAAAAAAAAAAAAATAATCCTTACGGAAACAATAGGGCCTTCGCCCTTTCAGGGCTTGGGCCCTAAATAATCCTTACGGAAACAATAGGGCCTTCGCCCTTTCAGGGCTTGGGCCCTAAATATAAAACGATAAACTCTAAAAACTCAACTTTTATCTTTTTCAGGTTTGATTATAATCATAATGAAACATTATTGGAAAAAAAATGTCAGTACAAAAAATGCTAAACTTTGATAAAAAAAAAAAATGTATTGTTAGAATTGTGATTTCATAATATTTAGATATGAATCCAACTGGAAAAACTTGTGAAAAGATATGTTTCAGTTAAATAGCAAATAGCATATAGTGGAGCTTTTTAGCCGTCTAGTGGCTAAAATGATAATTTTTTACTTTTAAAACTACATTTTCCAAAATATGGGCAAAAATGTTACACTAAGCCATGTAAAAGTATCCATGTTATCCCCATAAATGAAATTTAGAAATTTGAGTCTTTTATAAAGTGAATTTGACATAAAAAAAAAACTGTTTTTGTATAAAAACCTATTTAAATTTTTTTTTTAATTAAATTAAAAATTAAATTTTAAATATATCATAAATCCTCCAAAAACTGCACAAATGTAGAGTAAAAACATTGATAATCAGAGTAAAATTACATTTATTAATAAAAAAAAAACCTACTATTATTCTGTTACAAAATTACATGTCTCTGGAAACCTCAAAGATCACGAGTGCACACCAAATGAAGAATATCAGAGGGTATATATAAGTGACGGTTAGTAAATTAGGTGTATTTAAATTGAATATTTAAAATATATGTTGTCAAATACATGATGTAGTTTGACAGTAACAGTTCTTAATTTATACATTTTATTCAGAAACTTAATTATAGTGAAACTGTTTTAGAACAAATGTGTTTAAATACAATATTAGCTTATATATTATATTTCACATTGAAATATATTTCACTCAGTGTAGTGAAAATGCAGTGTTAAGAAGGATGATGCAAGTCTGAGTGAAATTAAGACTGATTTGTATGAAAACAAACCATTTTTGTCAGTTGATTATGCAAATGAACGAGTGCAATCTGAAACTACAAATAAACTATGATCAGCAACAACTGGTTTTGTTTGTGGTTGATGTTTCTGAATGTGTGCAAGAGGTCTCTGTCAGAAACGTCTTTTTTTATCATTGGATTTGTATTTTTATAAGAGCCTTTGGTACTGATTATTATGACCGCCGCTAGCGTAGCTAGCGAAAGCGGTCATATAGGGATTGTCAAAGTTTTTTTTTTTTTTTTTCCCGTCACCTTACTGAATTTTTCGCCAACGATACCAGGGACACCGAAGCACCGGGGAACATGAAATTTGGTGGGCATGTAGCCCCACTAGACTTCTAAGGAAAAATTTCATTTGGTCCCCGGGGGCCACTCCCCCCCCCCGCGCTGGGCCCCCCCAAACCCCAAAAAATGCAGTTTTTCCTAAATAACTACCTGAACCGTGGCACCGAGGATGAAGAAATTTTTATGGTATGTTGGTCTACTAGACTTTTACGGAAAAATTTCGTTTGGTCCCCGGGGGCCACTTCCCCCCCCCGCGCTGGGGCCCCCGTAAATTTTTCGTCAACGATACCAGGGACACCGAAACACCGGGGAACATGAAATTTGGTGGGCATGTAGCCCCACTAGACTTCTAAGGAAAAATTTCGTTTGGTCCCCGGGGGCCACTCCCCCCCCGCGCTGGGCCCCCCCAAACCCCAAAAAATGCAGTTTTTCCTAAATAACTACCTGAACCGTGGCACCGAGGATGAAGAAATTTTTATGGTATGTTGGTCTACTAGACTTTTACGGAAAAATTTCGTTTGGTCCCCGGGGGCCACTTCCCCCCCCGCGCTGGGGCCCCCGTAAATTTTTCGTCAACGATACCAGGGACACCGAAGCACCGGGGAACATGAAATTTGGTGGGCATGTAGCCCCACTAGACTTCTAAGGAAAAATTTCGTTTGGTCCCCGGGGGCCACTCCCCCCCGCGCTGGGCCCCCCCAAACCCCAAAAAATGCAGTTTTTCCTAAATAACTACCTGAACCGTGGCACCGAGGATGAAGAAATTTTTATGGTATGTTGGTCTACTAGACTTTTACGGAAAAATTTCGTTTGGTCCCCGGGGGCCACTTCCCCCCCCGCGCTGGGGCCCCCTTAAATTTTTCGTCAACGATACCAGGGACACCGAAACACCGGGGAACATGAAATTTGATGGGCATGTAGCCCCACTAGACTTCTAAGGAAAAATTTCGTTTGGTCCCCGGGGGCCACTCCCCCCCCGCGCTGGGCCCCCCCAAACCCCAAAAAATGCAGTTTTTCCTAAATAACTACCTGAACCGTGGCACCGAGGATGAAGAAATTTTTATGGTATGTTGGTCTACTAGACTTTTACGGAAAAATTTCGTTTGGTCCCCGGGGGCCACTTCCCCCCCCGCGCTGGGGCCCCCGTAAATTTTTCGTCAACGATACCAGGGACACCGAAGCACCGGGGAACATGAAATTTGGTGGGCATGTAGCCCCACTAGACTTCTACGGAAAAATTTCGTTTGGTCCCCGGGGGCCACTCCCCCCCCGCGCTGGGCCCCCCCAAACCCCAAAAAATGCAGTTTTTCCTAAATAACTACCTGAACCGTGGCACCGAGGATGAAGAAATTTTTATGGTATGTTGGTCTACTAGACTTTTACGGAAAAATTTCGTTTGGTCCCCGGGGGCCACTTCCCCCCCCGCGCTGGGGCCCCCGTAAATTTTTCGTCAACGATACCAGGGACACCGAAACACCGGGGAACATGAAATTTGGTGGGCATGTAGCCCCACTAGACTTCTAAGGAAAAATTTCGTTTGGTCCCCGGGGGCCACTCCCCCCCCCCGCGCTGGGCCCCCCTTAACCCAAAAAAAATGCAGTTTTTCCTAAATAACTACCTGAACCGTGGCACCGAGGATGAAGAAATTTTTATGGTATGTTTGTATACTAGACTTTTACGGAAAAATTTCGTTTGGTCCCCGGGGGCCACTCCCCCCCCCCCGCGCTGGGGCCCCCGTAAATTTTTCGTCAACGATACCAGGGACACCGAAGCACCGGGGAACATGAAATTTGGTGGGCATGTAGCCCCACTAGACTTCTACGGAAAAATTTCGTTTGGTCCCCGGGGGCCACTCCCCCCCCGCGCTGGCCCCCCCCAAAACCAAAAAAATGCAGTTTTTCCTAAATAACTACCTGAACCGTGGCACCGAGGATGAAGAAATTTTTATGGTATGTTGGTCTACTAGACTTTTACGGAAAAATTTCGTTTGGTCCCCGGAGGCCACTTCCCCCCCGCGCTGGGGCCCCCGTAAATTTTTCGTCAACGATACCAGGGACACCGAAACACCGGAGAACATGAAATTTGATGGGCATGTAGCCCCACTAGACTTCTACGGAAAAATTTCGTTTGGTCCCCGGGGGCCACTCCCCCCCCCGCGCTGGGCCCCCCTTAACCCAAAAAAATGCAGTTTTTCCTAAATAACTACCTGAACCGTGGCACCGAGGATGAAGAAATTTTTATGGTATGTTCGTCTACTAGACTTTTACGGAAAAATTTCGTTTGGTCCCCGGGGGCCACTCCCCCCCCCCCCCCCCCGCGCTGGGGCCCCCGTAAATTTTTCGTCAACGATACCAGGGACACCGAAGCACCGGGGAACATGAAATTTGGTGGGCATGTAGCCCCACTAAACTTCTACGGAAAAATTTCGTTTGGTCCCCGGGGGCCACTCCCCCCCCGCGCTGGGCCCCCCCAAAACCAAAAAAATGCAGTTTTTCCTAAATAACTACCTGAACCGTGGCACCGAGGATGAAGAAATTTTTATGGTATGTTGGTCTACTAGACTTTTACGGAAAATTTTTGTTTGGTCCCCGGGGGCCACTCCCCCCCCCCCCCCCCCCGCGCTGGGGCCCCCGTAAATTTTTCGTCAACGATACCAGGGACACCGAAGCACCGGGGAATATGAAATTTGGTGGGCATGTAGCCCCACTACACTTCTACGGAAAAATTTCGTTTGGTCCCCGGGGGCCACTCCCCCCCCGCGCCCCCCCAAACCCCAAAAAATGCAGTTTTTCCTAAATAACTACCTGAACCGTGGCACCGAGGATGAAGAAATTTTTATGGTATGTTGGTCTACTAGACTTTTATGGAAAAATTTCGTTTGGTCCCCGGGGGCCACTTCCCCCCCCCCTGCGCTGGGGCCCCCGTAAATTTTTCGTCAACGATACCAGGGACACCGAAACACCGGGGAACATGAAATTTGGTGAGCATGTAGCCCCACTAGACTTCTACGGAAAAATTTCGTTTGGTCCCCGGGGGCCACTCACCCCCCCCCCCCCCCCCCCCCCGCGCTGGGCCCCCCCAAACCCAAAAAAATGCATTTGTTATTGCTTTGTAATTTGTAATTGTAAACATTTGTAATTGTTATGGTATGTTGCTCTTAAGGGCCCACATCAACCTAGCCCATAATCACTCATTTGTGATTTGCGCCCCTCCCATAAAAAATGAAAATGCAATATTATTCTGCTTTAATCGCCCCTATCTTCAGTGGAGATGTTCAGAACTGCACCATATTTCATGTGTATGATTAACTTGACATCCTCTGGGGGTATCCTCTGCTAAGTTTTGTAGAATTTCATCCATGGGGGGTATAAAATAAATTCATTTATGTGCACATTTAGTGACTGTACACTCATCGGCCTGTAGATGGTGCTGTTGAGCGAAGGGTTGCTGGTTTAGGATGATACTGTCACACACACACATGCAGGAATACAAACAAACGCAAGCATGCACACACACTGACATCCACACGCACAGACACACACCCATACACACACATACAAATCCACATGCACAGACACACACACACAAACACACACGCGCACACATGTACGCACACATACATACACGCACAGACACACACACACACACACACAGACACACACATACACACACACACACACACACACACACACACACACACAGACAGACATGCACATACTATTACTTTTTTTAGGTATATACATAAACACGCAATACAGCCAAATTACTCCACGTCATTTATTTTTGTGGAAAGCCAGTGCAGGCCTGAGCGGCGGTCATATTTTGTACCGCGATGCGGTACATCTAGTTATGGATATATAGCCTGATGTCGTCATACTCAGATTCTAGTCAGAATACTTCCCAACCTCAAATGTTGTGAGCAGGGCTAAGTTCGGCTGGCATCCAGGCTAATGGATCTACTGATTTTAATGACGTTTTTTTACATTTATACTCAGATCCATTTAATTCACAACAAACCTGCTTTCATAATCAAGAGGCCCAAAAATGAAAATTCTGTCATCATTTACTCATCCTCATGTTGTTGACTTTCTTTCTTCTGTGGAAAACAAAAGAAGATATTTTAAAGAGTAAAACAGTTTCTGTTCCTGTTGACTTCCACTGAATGGACAATACAATGGAAGTCAATGGGAAACTAAACTGTTTGGTTATTAACATTTTTCTAAATATCTTATTTTTTGTTCAGCAGAAGAACAAACTGCATACAGCTTTGGAACAACATCATGGTGAGTAAATCATGACATAATTTTAATTTTTGGGTGGACTATCTCTTTAATGATTGTATGTGTATGTGACAAGATTTATTTGTCATTCACAGTTATACAGGATACCACCAGTGAAATGTAAATGGGTCTGCTCCATTAGACTGTGCATAACATAACATAAAGTAAACCTGAGCAGTGCAAAAACAGAATATAATAAAACTGACAACAGTAATATTATACAGCAATATATGATGTCCAGAAAAGAGAGAATGTGCAAAACGCATGTTGCATGGCACTAACAAGGCAAAGTGCTATGTGCAAACTGACACTTACAGTTTTTCTCAATTGCTAAAACACAATTTCTGAAACCTTGCTCCTTTTTCTGAAAACAATTAACACAAAACCTCATCTTCAAGCACTATTAACAAAACCTCTGACTCCTCTTGCAAAATAAAACTTTCCCCTCAAAACAGTTTTACCTGTGTTCAAAATCAAACACTGCTCTCAAATCATAAACAAAGTGATCAAAATGATATACACTATCAAGCAGTCAGTAAACAATACACCAAAAAATAGAAAACACATTGTTCAAAACATATAGTTCTCGAAAGATATCTACGGACTGCTATTCTGTTTGTAGACTTACCCGTGACACCTTACTGTACCATCAAAAAGTTCATTTGTGACATACTGTATGACTGCACTTGATAAAAGGAAATAAAAACAAAAGTAAAAACAATATATATATATATATATATATATATATATATATATATATATATATATATATATATATATATATATATATATATATATATATATATATATATAGTTCTCAGGGAGAAGTAAATTTTTACAGTTTTTCTCGATTGCTTAAACACATTTCTTGAAACTATGCCTCATATTCTCAAAACAGTAAACACAAATCTATAACGTCTCACCCAATTCCCCAAACATCCTATTTTCAGGTCAAAATGAAGCTCTACACTCAAAACCATTCACTCTTGCTGAAAAAACAAACTTTGCCCTCAGACATCACACACAAGCCCTCACAAACACACACACTACAACATAGTCTAACACACTGGTGCAATTAATTCAAAACAACATTTCCAAAACTGGTAAGTTATGTTGCTTGTTGATTTCATCTGAGACTGCTTGTCTTCTTGCCCTTGCCCTTTGTCCTCCAATCAAACAAACAATCAAATACAAATAGAGAACACATGTCATTGATTGAACACAACCACTCAAAATTGATTTAACCTGTTTCAAATGATGCCCAAAGACAAGAAGCACACCGATCACGTTTACTCCTTTGATTTTTGTCCCTTTCAGTATTGTATACTCTAGTTCAGTGCATTGTAGGCTGTATACTGTACAATGAACAAATTGTATGGAACATTGTGGTTTCTATTTGTTAACAGCACTGACTGCTCAATTTTGACTGGTTGCAGGTTCATACCAACAAAGAACAAGCATTACAGTATCACAGAGACAAAGGACAAGTTTGTGAGATGCAGGGTACAGTACTGTAAAATAGGGGTACAAGGAGGAGGAAGAACAAAAAAAATTGCAAAGAGCAAAGCAGAGTAGTAATTTCTGATCAATTTTGAGCTACTATGATAGAACACGTTTTCGTTCATCAAAAGACAATGATGGAAAAAAATGAAATTTGTTTTGAGATTAAAAATGTACTCCTCCCTGAGAACTATGTTTTTTTGTTTTGTTTTTTGTTTTTACTTTTGTTTTTATTTCCTTTTATCAAGTGCAGTCATACAGTATGTCACAAATGAACTTTTTGATGGTACAGTAAGGTGTCACGGGTAAGTTTACAAACAGAATAGCAGTCCATAGATATCTTTCGAGAACTATATGTTTTGAACAATGTGTTTTCTATTTTTTGGTGTATTGTTTACTGACTGCTTGATAGTGTATATCATTTTGATCACTTTGTTTATGATTTGAGAGCAGTGTTTGATTTTGAACACAGGTAAAACTGTTTTGAGGAAAAAGTTTTATTTTGCAAGAGGAGTCAGAGGTTTTGTAGTTAATAGTGCTTGAAGATGAGGTTTTGTGTTAAATGTTTTCAGAAAAAGGAGCAAGGTTTCAGAAATTGTGTTTTAGCAATTGAGAAAAACTGTAAGCTGAATCATTAAAGAAATAATAAATACTTCACCCAAATAAGAAAATCCTCATGTTATTACAAATCAGAATTACTTTCTCTCTTCTTCTCACTATAATGATACTTTTGCTTCCGAGTCCTTTTTGAGGTTAAAAAAAGAGCCAGTCCCCATTGACTGTAATTGAATGGAAAAAAAGAAATCAGCATACTAATATTTTGCAGATTATAAGAGAATTTTCGCTTTTGGGGGAAAAATTTCTCTACATAGGATGTAATATACTAATTAATTGTGTTACAGTAATAGAAAGTTCGCCCTCTAGTGGAGAACAGCACCAAATGCACAGAGTAGGTTATGCAGTTTATCAGCCAAAAAACTTTCAACCAGTGTTTATTTGGCTTAGCAACTAAACAAATGAAACATGTAATGGGATAGATTCACAAGCAAAGGCATAAACAGAAATAAATAAAAAAATAACTTTGCATTCTGTACGTACACACATCCCCAAACAAGACGTTAAAAACGAAAAATCAAGCCAAAATCTCATTTTATATATGAAATGAGAACAGCTTTATTTGACATTCGGCTATATTATATTATATTATATTATATTATATTATATTATATTATATTATATTATATTATATTATATTATATTATATTATATTTTATTATATTATATTATATTATATTATATACAGTAGTAGCCTATGTGAGCATTCATTAGAGAGAAAACACATTAGGCAGGCGGAACGCAAGTACGACGCGATGACGTCATGAATATGCTAATTGACGTATGACGTAATCTAGCGACATTTAGCGACTTTTAGGGAAGGAAGGAGTTAGCTACTTTCCTTTGAAAATAGTTGACAACACTAACATGAACAAACAGGAAAAGATCGAGGTCTCATTGCATCCGCTTGTCTGATAAAGTACGGCTTGATTGCTATGGACTTTTAAGGTAATCAGCTAACCTAGCTTATTTTTGTTATTTTTATTGATGGTGTTTAATTTGATTTAGATATCATTAGTGATAAGGAGAGAGAAAAAAAACTTTCAGATGTCAAACCTCGGTTATTCTCATCAAACTAACGGTCCCGAACAGGGTTGCACCAGCCATTCACAATTTCTTACTTAAATTGGAACGTAAAGTCCACACTAGAAACTTAGTAACTATTAGCTAATTTGTAACTAGCTCAGTCCTTTTTTTTATTCAACTTTCAGAAAACATACAATGACATTTAACATCAAACAGAAGCCAAAACTGAAATTGAGGGACACATGTATCTTACATCGTACAGAGTAAAACATTAAATTCTACAAATTACTTTATTTTCTTTTTTTTTAGTAAGAGATGTTTTTATACACTATTATTTTTAGTAATTGAACTCAATTAGTGATATTTTAAGATCTTTATGGAAAACTTAAAGGAGGGTGTGATAGACATGACTTAAGCTTTATGTACATGAAACGTCTCAAGAAGAATTATTACCTTTAATGTGTTATCAATTCCGGAGCCAGTATTAAGTCTTATAGACTCATCTATTTTGATTTTAAGAATGTATCAAAAACCATCATAGATAGGCTACTTGCTTCCAAAAGTCTTCAGAGTATTTACAATTACAAAATAAATGTGTGAGAGTTTCAGATTCAAGATTACAAAAATAACATTGTGGTGGTTTTTTGTTTTTTTTTAAACTAGATCTGTACTATATTCGGTTATTAAAGGAATAGCCTAGTTTACTTAAAAATGAAAATTCTGTCATCATTTACTCTCCCTCAAGTTGTTTCAAACATGTATGCAGTTATTTCTTCTGCTGAACACAAAAGAAGATATTTTGAAGAATGTCAGTTGATGGACCCCATTTACTTCCATAGTATTTTTTCCTTTATTTATTTTTTACTGAAATTCTTCAAAATATCTTCCTTTGTGTTCAGCAGAAGAAAGACATTCATACAGGTTTGAACAGTGGCGGCTGGTGCTAAAAAATTTTGGGGGGGCACAACAAACTGAATTTTTAATTCAGGACTGAATGTAGGCTTATTGTTAAATAACAATTTAACAGTGATAATGTAGCTATCATAAGCCTAAAGTTTAGCTAAAACTTCAGCCGGTAGGGTTTGGAAATAGCCAATTGCCAAATAAATCTGAATTTTTGGGCTAAATGGCGATGTATGGTATAATCTGAGTATTTAATTATTATTTTTCTATTTGAATAAAAAAAAAAAACCTGTATTTAATTTTTTTTTTTTTAATATTTAATATCCTGATCGATATTGTCCTACAAACAATGTTTATATTGAAGGTTATAAAAACAAACATAGTGTAACCTTGCTGTCTATCTGCAGTCTATCCAAAAAAAGGGGTCAAATGAATCACATTACATTTATATTTATAATTTAGTGCTAATGTATATTTTAGTCAGAATAATTGCGCTCCTGTATTGCGCTCCGTCTGTTCGGCGCGCATGCACGCGGGGGCGCTCGTTCACGGAAGTATAGCTTGCAGAAAGCTCGCCCACTCATGACAGCAAACTGGACTTTCTAACATTTACAGATGGAGAATATGTCCGTGAAATGTAAGTTATGCACTGAGGAAATTATTGGATGTCACTTCAGCTTATGGCTAAATACTAATAGAGGTACATTTGTTTCCACCAATCGCTGCACAAGTTAAGGTTACGTATGATGACGAAAGCACGTTAGTGCGAGCCCTCCCGGAACCCATAGAGAATGCATTGCAGTGCCTGCAGTTCGAAAAAAAAATCTTTGAATGTAAGTCTATGGGAAGACTCTGGGCGATTCTCAGCCAGAGTGAAATCGCCCAAAAAGAGGCGGTACTCCACAGAACGTGACTCGGCGCTGATTGGACCATATCCAGAGGCTATGACAACAGTGAGTGACTGCTAGCGTAACTCTGTGGTTGATGGTTGAATGAGATAGTGATAGAAAGTCCCTTTCACACTTTGGTGGTGCGTCGCCCGATCGCCCTAATGAAGAAACCGCCGCTGGGTTTGAAACAACTTGAGGGCGAGTAACTTATGACAGAATTTTCCTTTTAAGTGAACTATTTCTCTAATGCAGAACGCAGTTAGTGGGTCGCAAGCTCTCCGTAAAGTAATCCGTAGTCGCATAATATGACATTTACCCTCAGTGGCCCAGTTGTAACCTTCAAATATGTGAGCAGAAGTTGTGTTTAAATGCTGTGAATTTCAGTTTATCCTTCATTCTAACTTTTGCCTTAAATATGATACTATACTTAATCGTGATTATAATAGGTATTTTTATATGTAGCATAAATAAGATTCAGAAACTGTATTTGAAATGAATAAGAATCAATAAATAAATAGTGATACAAAAATAACCCACAAGAAATGACATTTATTTATTATGACTGATTTTATTTGACAAGCACAGCATTCTCAATACACACAGAGACGCGCTATTTAGGACGGGTTTGTGTTGAAGAGCCACTAACAAAATACTAATCTATTCACATAATGTTCTCTCTCTTAAATCAAGTGTAAATGTCAGCATTATGTCAAAAGGATTGAAGTGTGTCAGGTAAAATAAGAGATTATTGATGCAGTTCAGTTTTTGTAATTAAAAAAAATTCCCCCACCTTGTTACACTTGTGGTGTTCCTGTCAAATCTGAAAAAAGTGCTTTTAAATTTCTCATTATTTTATATTATCACCAAATATTGGATTCAATCTTTTTGTCAACTTGTTTTATTTCAATTAGGACAGGTTTTTTATTATTTTATTTATTTTTTAGATCTGATTGATTGTAGACCTCTTTATCTGAGTTTATGCACCTCATATTTTGACCAAAAAAACATTATTCTTGTGTAATTTTAGCAATATTTGCTAAAATGTAAAATTATTCTGTACACTGTATCACACTAGTGTGCTTTACCAGGAAGTTTGTTTTGAAATGCTTTTATTTTTTACAAATGGAACAAAGTCAGACTTGTGGTGCTCTTGGTCAAAAACTTTTTGTTAAATTTAACTTCTTTAAATTAGTTTTTAAAAAAAAGTTTTTTGTTTATTTTTTAAACTGACTGATTGTAAGCCTTATTAATCTGAGCTTATATTGGTAAAAAATGACCATCCATTGAAAATGAATGGTGAGATCGAAAATACATCAGACAGTATATGTTTTCAAAGATTTAGTGTTCAGGAGCATCATGTTCATGTTCACATAATTACATGTGTGCTTGCAAAGATAAAGGCTTCGGACCTGTGCATGCATGGATAATATGCACACTCACACTACTGTGCACACGCGCACACACACAAACACACACACACATTCATGTACACAAACAATCTATTTTGAGTATTACAGGCTTTCATTCTCACAGATCACTTTATCTTATCGTCACATCAATGAGGCCTACAATCAGTCAGTTTCAAAAACAAATATGAAACCTGTCCTAATTGAAACAAAACAAGTTGACAAAAACATTGAATCCAATATTTGGTGATGTATCATAACGAGCGATTTACAAGCAATTTTTTGTAATTTATTTTTGACCATGAACTCCACAAGTGTGACTTTGTTACATTTTGTACAAAATAAAAGCATTTCAAAACAAACTTCCTAGTTAAACATTAAAGCACACTAGTGTGATATTCCCCATATTTTGTTGAATATTGACAAATTTATCCACAAATCAGGCTGAGCTCAGATCGATGAGGCCTATGATCAGTCAGTTCCAAAAAAGAAATACAAAACCTGTGCCAATTGACAGACAACAATTTGATAAAAAGATAGAATCCAATATTTGGTGATAATATTGCATAACAAACGATTTACAAGCAATTTTTAAAAGGCCTGTCATTTTTGACCGAGTACACAAAAGGTGTTACAGGGTTTTCAACAAAGCACAAGAGTTAAGTTCCGCTTTATTGACTATTTTTAAGGCGAAATAGTAAGAGCAGTGAGAGTTGAAGATCGACTGTGACAATGGAGACACAAAGGATCCTCATGAGGAGTTTGGCTGTTGTGGTTTTTGCATCTGTGATCTGGACTATAACAGGTAAAGTGCTTGAAACTGTTTGTATATTATTATATCTGATGGAACGGTGCAGAATATTGAGGTTTACATTGTTCTTCAGAATCAGCAGGTCCTGAAAAGGAGATCATATGCTGTAAAGTCGTCTCCAGACTAACTCGAGAACAGTTTACTGATCCTATCATCGGTTTCAGGCAGCAAAAACAAAGTAATTCATGTGTGAAGGCCATTGTGTAAGAATCCCAGTTCTTCTCTAAAGAAAACATGTCATGATTAGAGATCAACAGCATCTGATGCTAGATTTCTGTTTTAACTTTTTCATTCTCTTTAACAGCTTTGAGACTAAACGAGGAAAGTTCTGTCTTGATTCGAGACAACAATGGGTGAGGAATGAAGTTAAGCTTTTGTAAGTTAAACCCAACAAGTGTGGTGAAACATACCTGAATTTGTAACAACATAATCTTATAAAGTGTTGCATGTTTAGTATACAGTAGTATTCTTGTATTCAAATTGTGTTTGTTTTTTTACAGGAGAGCTCAAAGAAACAAAAGCCTGACTTCCACGCCTCCACCAGCATCATCTATCAGTAAACTCACTCCTGTGGGAGGATCTTCCCAATCACCAGACAGATCATCAATCATGAACATCTAAAGGCAAACTCATAATGAGAACACATTATTAGAAATTAATTTATTAGGATTAACCCCTTGAGATGAATCATCTCATTTTCGAGGGGGTTATGCCACATGTAATTGTAACCATGTTTATTCTAATGCCTGATCTGTGGTCAGTGATTTCTGATGTGTAATTATTCAAGTTCAGACAGATTATCTTTCTCTCAAAATCGTTCAATACTGTTTATGCATCAGTAAATCAAGCCAGTGACTAAAAGATCAACTTCACATCGTTTCTCTTAGTAGGATGAAAATAATCTTATTTAAACTGTTTAAATTATATACAGAATGCGATCAAAGAACGCTCCATTTCCAATCGCCAAACTGAAAACCACCCAGGCTAGAAAAAATGCCTTCTGTTTCGAAATTATGACAATGTTTTATGTAAAAATCATACTAACATTATAGGGGCACCCCAGGAAACATTATAAAATAATAACATAATCCAGTTCATGACCTCTTTAACAAACTGATTGTTTCTAAAATGGTTTATTCAAACACTGTTTGTTTTTAACTACCGGTAATTAAATGTTGATTAACTGAACCAATCCTCTCTAATGCCCTTTCTAACAAACATCATGCATTAAAATAAGAAGATATAAACTCATTTGCAGTCTTGAGGTGAGAAATTCCATCTGTTGTTCTCTGAAATAATCACACACTTTCTGGACCGGCTGTGGTCTGTAGCTCAGATACAACAGCACATTTCACATTAGTGGTTCACTGTGGTAAAGCGCTGTGTGTGGTTATAAATGTCCATTGTGACTGACAACTATGAAAAACAAGATGTGGTTAATGGTCACTAAACTATATGGTTGGCATGAAACACATTTAGGATACTCAAAAGTCATTAGACATCACCCACAAGCAAATGCATCCAAAAGAGTTGTACTTCTTTGTTTGTATATGCACTTCTTTAGAAGTGTTGCTTTTTGCTTTTTTTAACTGTTTGTAAATTTCATAATAATTTACAAATAGAAAACACATTGATAATAAATGTGTCCATCAAGCCAATGTTGTTTAAAATTTAGTCAGAAATTGGTGCTTTATGATGCCACATAATCACAACAAGATCATTTGTTTTAACATATTCAGTGCAAATTCAATAACTTGTTAATGTGTGTGAGTGCAAAACATGTTAAGTGTATGCAGAATTCTGAAATGATGATTTAACAAATATTATTCAGTGGTGTATAAATAACTTCAGTCAGTGTCCATTCCTCACGTCTCATCATAAAATGACCGAACTTTATTTCACCCTGGAAAGCAAGAAGAACGAGAATGTGATCAGCTTAAAGATAACTGAATCAAAATCAGAGTCAGAATGAGCTTTATTCACCAAGTGTGCGCAAACACACGAGGAATTTGTTTTGTTTTTTTCAGGAGCTCTTGCATACATATTTACATTTATGACAAGAACAGAAAGAACATTTAAATAAGACTCAGGAAAATAAATAAATAATGTGGTATACATCTGGAACAGAAGACTTATGTACAGATTTGTGCATTATGTACTGTATGTACAGCTGTATAAATAAAATATATTTGTATTTATACAATATCTAATTCTTGCCTCTCAAATACTGACAACTAGGAAACCTGTAAACTTATATTACAGCAGAAATGTATGAGAGATTCTGACCTGAACACTACTGTGAGTCCAGTCCTGGTGCAGGTCATTAGTTCTTGCACAACCTTTAGAGAAACAATTATACAAAAACATAGTAAATATAATGTAATCAGTGTTGGGTGTAATGCATTACTTTAAGATATTACTCTTAGTTTTTCAGAAATTTTATTACAGTTACTACTGATGTAATTGCATCAAATACTGTATAGACTATTCTATATAAAACAATAGTGGATTTAACATCTAATGTTAAAATGTAACATAACCTCCCTTTAAATGGGGAGAAGAAAAATTTCAAGAATAATTGATGCAATTTTATATTATTTATTAGAAAGAATTAAAAGAGTATACAGTACTTTTTAGAGAGAGTAACTGAATGTAATCAGATTATTTTAAAGCTGTCTGATTTTATCATGGAAATAAAATCATGTTTAAGTAATATTCACCTTTCTGTAGTCGTGTTGCTCTCCAACAGACACTTGACACCAGTAACAGTAGCAGAAGCACACAGACGACAGGCAGCCACGGGCTGATACTGAGGATCACTGAATCATGATTTAAAATATCTCCAGTGCTCACATCTACACATGACACAGAAGAATACAGATTTCTTATTCAGTTTGAGGTTTGATACATAAGATGATGCAAATAAACATAATGATACATAAGATGATGCAAATACATATGATAAAAATACACTAGAAAAGTGTTCAATGAAATAATCTGCGAAAAAATCTTACCTTCATAGTCCAGTTTTGTGCAGTGAGATTGCTCAGTCTTATAGTCCATACAACAGTAGAGCATCAGATCAGTGTCAGTGATGTTCATCAGAAGCAGAGAGTGAGTGTTTGTAGGAGAACTGAGAGCTTTTATCCGCCCAGTGTAACTTGGGTGAATATTGGAGGGTTCTGTTTTAGAGTTACCTCCATACAGATATTCTAGTTTCAAAATTCTTACAAATGTTTGGTTTCCGTTTGTAATGATCCAGGTAATCTCTGTATCATCTTTAATGCTACAGGGGAGCATAGGCGCCGATACCGTGGGTGCTCCGGGGCTCGAGCACCCACGGAAAATACCGAGCACCCACGTGTGCCGGACTGCCAGTAGGCTACATTCATTTAAAATTAAACATAGCAGTTGGTGCTATGTGAAGCGTCTGTCACACTGTGATTGGTTATGTCGCTGTCAGTCGCCTGCTCCATATCCTTTCCACCAATCACAGCGTTTCTCGGATGAAAACGCCTCTTTAGTGACCCCGCTCTGTACGCAGACACGTTCCTCCTGAAGAATTAACCACAATGGTGAGTCAACAAATCAAACTTATACTGTGTGGACTTGTGTCAGTGACAGAGTCCTGCACTGGTTCGGGTACCCGACGGGTGACCCGCAAATTTTACTCAAACGGGTGCAGGTCGGGTCGGTCACGGGGGAAACACGGGTCTAAACACGGGTTTAAAACAATCACGTGCAAACGTAAAAATATATGCACATTTTTAGGAACACATGTACAAAAATATGCCTGTATTTCAAGTTAATAAAATAATTTAAAATCCACATCAGTTTATTTGAGCCTTGAGCCCACGCCCTCCCAGGAGTCTCTATACCTACTTTCACTTTTAAAAAGTCATCATAACAGCGCGCGCGATCTGCTTGCAGTCGAGATGGATGCTGATGAGTTGAAGAAAATAATAGCTAGTGAAAACTGAAGAAAACAATGTTGTGAAAGGCTTAGCTGATCGCGGTTACGAGTCAGTTAAACTTTTCATCTCCAATCCTGTCTGTATAGTGAGAAGTGGCGCTGTCCTGAGTTGAAAGATAGCCTACTTTACGGCTTTATTATCAAGTAAATAGGTGTGTGTAGTGTTCGTGTCGGCCGCTGTCCATTTCCTAAGGTTCTGAAATGCAAACATTTTTTGACTTTTTTTTTTTTTTTTTAAAGGGCGTGCTCCCATGAGCACCCACGGAGGAAAACATAAATCGGCGCCTATGCAGGGGAGAGTTGTGTTTCCTCCTGGATGAACTTTCACTGATGATCCTTCAGTGACAAGCATTAAAACACTAAAACCTGGAGATGAAACAATAAAAAAAAATGTTGATCAAAAATGTTTTGACAGTGATCCCTTGATGATCTAGAATAGATCATGGTCATTTACATTTGAATCATGTACGTCCAGTCCTGCTCCTGGAGGGTCACTGCCCTGCAGAATTTATGTCTAACCCCAATTTAACACCTGAACCAAAGTAATCAAGGTCTTCAGGATTACTAGAAACTTCCAAGCAAGTATTTTGAGAAAAGTTGAAGCTAAAAACTGCAGGGCATAGACCAGGGAACGGCAACTGGCGGCCCGCGGGCCAAAACTGGCCCGCCAGCAATATTTTCTGGCCCGCCGGATTATTATGGAAGTCCTAAATGCTGCACAAAACTCTTCCAATACTTGAGAAAAGCCGTAGTCGCGCGGCGATTTCACCGCCGCATACTGTGTGAAACACACATAGGGAATCATGCGGCGCGGGATTACATTTTAAAGTATAACTGTACGTTCAAACTGGACGCGAATAGCGCGTCAAATTCGCGCCTGCCACGTCTAGTTACGCTTGACCACTTTGTGTCCATTCGCGCGTCAAAAGACTGTAGCGGTCAGAACTCTGGTGTACTTTGGACGGAGCGGGCGGTCTGACTGACAATAGCCCATTCCAACACCTTTTGACAGCGTATCCGCACTTAATTCGGACCACCTGTAGGCTACACCTAGCTCTGAGGAGCTGTTTGGTACTGAAACCATTGTCAGCCAACAACATTCTTTTTTTGCAAGGATGTTTGAAATAGTTCGGCAGAAAATAGCCTACTTCATTTGTCAGTAGGGCAATATGATTTTCGTTTAGGTTGCTTAGAAATTTGAGTGATAGGCTGCTTTTGTCCTATTTAATTTATGTTATTTATATTTCATAATTTTTTTCTTTGGCATTTTTTTCTCTGCTGACAGTAGGCCTACAATGTTAAAATAGCGTAATATTTATATTGACAGACCTCCTTAAACCTTAGGTGTGTATGTGTGTGTCCCGAATAAATAATAATAATAAAAAAGGAATAAAGTTCCAAAGTCGGACTGTAAGCGAATGAGGCATGATTCACACCTTTATTAAAATGGCTGTAATCTGTTACCACAATAGTACTTGATCTGTTTTAAATTATTTCCTTGATATATGCTTAAGGTGTTAAATTCAAAATAAAAAATAAAAATTAAAATTAGTCTAATCCAGTAATAAATTTTTTCTATTTTTGATCTGAGTACAATCAGAAAACCCGTCGTTATTTGTTTTTTCATTTTAGTTCAGGAAATAAATAATGGAAAAACAAGTAGTTTTTCATCTTTTTATTTTTGGTTTTAATTTGAAAAAACGATTGAACGAATGATCCACGGACAGTGACGGACCCATCATATTCTGCGATTATAGGCCTATATAAGAGTATTTAATTTGTATCCATAGGCCTACTCTGTGTAGCTGGCCCGCCACCTACTGGCAAAAAAAAATATTGGCCCTCGGCCAAAGTTACTTGCCGACCCCTGGCATAGACCCTCCAGGACCAGGATTTGACACCCTTGATATAGCAGATGTTTTTATCCAAAGCAACTTAAATATGTAAAATTAGAGCATTTGCATTTCTATGTTTGCTTATCAACTATAATTTCACACACTCACTTAAAAACTGTCTTAGGATCATTTTCTCTGTCTCTCTCTTTCTCTCTTTGTGGTTTTTAGCCAAATACAATGAACATAACATCACAGTCACGGTGTTAACACAGGAAACTGCAGTAGAGGATGTCAATTACAATTGAATGTCTCCTCAGGATGTCAGTTTACATTTAGAACTTGTAGATTGACAGTACAGTCCAGTTTAATAAACGGATTGGAATCCTACCTTCACAGTACCTTACCTGTTTGAACTAATGGCCACTAGATGGCACTGTTTTAAATGTATTGTTTTCTTTTCAACACAATAACTATTCTACGGAGCCTATGGAAGCTTGTTTCCTCCACAGAATAAAACATAAAAAAGGTAATTGTGACTTTTTATCTCGCAATTCTGTTTTTTTTTTTTTTTTTTTTTTTTTTTTTTTTTTTTTTTTTTTTTTATAGAATTGTGAGATATTAATAATAATAATAAACATTTATTTATATAGCACTTTTCATACATGGAATGCAACGCAAAGTGCTTCACAAACATAAAAACAAATTCACACAATGTCAATATAAAAAGAAAATACATATAAATAACAGTTTAAAATAAAAGACTTATACACAACTTCACATAATATTATTGTACTCATAAGCAACTTTAAAAAGGTATGTCTTAACCTGACTTTTAAAAATATGAATGCTAGTAGCCTCTTTCACTTAATTTGGTAAAGAATTCCAAATTTTTGGAGCATAGTGGCTAAAAGAAGCACCACCTGATCGTTTTAAGTCGCAATTGCAAGTTTTAAAGTCAGAATTGCGTGATATATAGGGGAGAGCGGGGCACAACCTAACGCTTTTTGACTTTCTCAGTTTGTGTAAATCTACTTATGGTTCAGAGTATTTATTTTTTCCCACATTAATTTCCCACATGTCTAGTACAATTATGTGTTTTTGTTTTATTAATACAGTAAATACTTTTTTCTTGATATACCCCGAAAGAATGGAAGTGAAATGTGACAACATGCCCCATAGGTGGGGTACATTGTAACATGTGTGGAGCACATTGTAACATAACATATGGCAGCTTAAAATGTTATCTGATCTAATAAAAAAATATACAAAACAAACTAAAATATTTTCTAAATAAAATACAATTAAAAAACTTTTTCATATAAAATAATGGCAATTTTTAATAATTAAATATAAACTCATTTTTGATTTTTGACTACGAACACATGAAAACACAGCTATACAACATAGTTCAAAACAAATAAATTATTAGTAATTTCTGAACATTGACTCTCAGTCTTTATTCACCTTTTTCTCACGTTTTCTCAATAAAATTAATAAAAGTATAGAATATAATATCAGATTTGTCTTATTTTAAATAAACACAAAAAATAGAGATGAAAAATTAACTTAAGTAAGAAATTTACTTTTGCTATGGTTTAATAAATGTCTATGGATACCTTCCAAAAAAAAAAAATTGGCGGATCTTTTTTTTTATATATAGTGTTGATATGGCAACTAGTAAATAAACAAAGTTTCGTCAACCAAGCATGTGCGGAAGAATTTAAAACAAGCGTGTTACAACTAACCCCGCGTAGGTTGTGCCCCGCGCTCCCCTAAAGTCGCAGTTGTTTGTTATAAAGTCAGAATTGCGTGACACTGACTGACATAAAGTGGTAATTGCATGTTATAAAATCAGAACTGTGAGATATAACTTGCAATTCCGACTTTATATCACTTCTGAGAAAAGATTTCAGAATTGCCTAAACTCGCAATTGCGAGAAAAAAAGTCAGAATTGCGAGTTTATATCTCTCAATTGCGAGTTTTTCACACAGGGCTCTGGTTTAGATTCTGGCCCATAAACACATTCAAGCTTCAGAAATCAAAATCAGTTGTCACTTTATGGTAACATTGTGATGTTCATCACTTGTAAGTTGCTTTGGATAAAAGCATGTTAAATGACTAAATGCAAATGATCACATTGATCCAGATCATGATTGTTATTGCCAGGTCAGTGTTTTAATGCTTGTCACTGAAGGATCATCAGTGAAAGTTCATCCAGGAGGACACGCAACTCTCCCCTGTAGCATTAAAGATGGTAATAGCCTACAGAGATTACATGAATCAGTACAAATGGAAACCAAACATTTGTCATAATTCTGATTTCTGAAGCTTAAATATGTTTATGGGCCAAAATCTAAACCAGAGCCCTGTGCGAAAATTAAATTTCGATTTAAAAAGTGTTAGGACTATTTCTATGTTAAATTATGTTTTTTAAAAACGTGTGACGTCATATTGTCTGTGCGTAGAAAGAATTTTTCCGCAGTCCACTGTCAGTGTTGTGTAACTAGGCAGGTTTTTGGTGTTCATCTCTATAAACTGTCGCTGTGCAGGCTCTTTTATTGTATATGACAGTGTAAACAGCCCAATAACCCTTAATTTATGTCCCGTAGACCGGTCCGTTGCAATATGATTGAAAGCATCAACAATGTCAAAACCCACCGATACGCTTGTTGTGATTCGCAGAGTTTTGACGAGTTTTATAGACTTGATATTGTTTCTTATAGAAAAGCAGCACCCCCACCCTAAAACATCTTCCCGCGCCCCTGGCATGCAATAAATCAGTTGTCAATAGGCTATTTATGGGTGAATACTGGTAAAGTGGGACACTTGATAATTTGCCTTCTGCATAATGTTTTATTATGATCCAAATGTCTTAGCCCCTCATATGATAATATTCTAAATAGCTTAAGTGCTATACAGAATAAAAAAGAAAGAAACATTAAACACAGGATGGATGACTCTTCCTCAAACACACATGGACCTCAAACCACATTTTTCCAGACGCTGCTGTCAAACTGGGACACTTCAAACACATTAAATTGTTATTCAAATGTAGGCCCAATGAATTAAATACACAATAACAATATAAACAACAACAACAAAAATAATAAAAATCACTTTTTTTAAGGAGGGGTGCAGGTACCGCAGATTCTTTCCACCCCTCCCTCCCTCGCCTGTCCACAATATTTTGTATTGGTTTTGTTTATTTCATATCAATTTAAAAAATAGAAATCTTCATAAACATTTCTTCTTATAGGCTAATTTTATTCCACACAGGCTAAGTTTCATTTCTTTTTGTTGAAAAGTTTTTTGCAAATATTCCAAATGTCCCAGCCAAGCTTGTACCCTCCATCTTTCTTGTTTTTTTTTGTTGTTGTTGTTTTGTTGTTGTTGTTGTTGTTGTTGTTGTTTTGGAATTGGCATTGTTTTTTAAAATCAGTTTACAATCTTTGATGAAATATCTAGCTAGCTAACTAAATTTATGAGGGGCATACAAAAAGGGAACTCAATTCCCCCATTAGAATGACTTAAATGGCTGTCCCAGTTTGCCAGTAATACCCTGTCCCAGTTTAACAATACGCTATTGGCAAACTGGGACAGTGTCAAAATCACATAAAAAACAACAAAAAAAGATTCATATGAATGTGATTTTTACAAATTCTGATTCACCATTACATCCTATAACAAAATGTAGCCTATAACAATTACAAATGATCCATGAGTGTTTTAATTTTTATAATCTTAACATTATTCACCTCAGAATGCCATGTCATTTTACTTTACCATCACGGTTCACTGTAAGGTTGTTGAATATGGTGTGCCACACCCCCGGACGTGATGTCATAGCCACAGAATCTATATTTTTTTATCACATACTTGCTTATGATGAGCTTAGTGTTGATTTTTTGTAATGGAATCATTTACATGTAAAGATAGAAATTAAGAAGTTTAACTGTCCCACTTTACCCATTGTCCCACTTTGCTAGTATTCACCAATTATTTCTCGACTGGGATCGTGTAGAGACTTTGAAACTGCATTGAGACGGACATTTGAACCTTCTTTGAACATTGGTATAGTTGGTTGCCATTGAAGTCCATTCTGTGTAGAAAAATCCTGAAATGTTTCCCTCAAAATCCTTAATTTCTTTTTGACTGAAGAAAGAAAGACATGGATATCTTGGATGACATCGGGGTGAGTAAATTATCAGCAAGCATTTTTTTGAAAGTGAACTAATCCTTTAAAGCTAGGGTAGGTAATCCTGTTCAGAAACACTTTTTTTTATACTGGGTGAAATGGTCCTTCCATCCTGAGAGTAGTCAATACATTATGTGTTCAGAAAAAGGAATGAAAACAATCAGACCTCTGTAGCAGCTGCAGGACAGTAAAAACTCTGACCAATCACTGCCACTCGGTCCGAGTGTAAAGAACCAATCAGATGCCTTCAGAGCCAGGAGGAGTGTCTTAGCAGTGTCAATCAAGTTCGCGTACGCGCTGATCGCCCCTCTCTTGCACAGCGCGTACCGTCATTCAAAATCAAGATTGCCGGTGCGCCGAGCAGCTGTGCTAATGGCGGACAAACAACCAAAACTGCCAATTTCTCGAGTGAAACCTGCTCATACAACAAAGACAGGTAAACGGAAAAAGACCGATGACGATAAACAAGCCCGTCAGAGCCCATTGACTCAGTGTTAAAACTCTAGCCGCATAACATACAGATAAAATGTCACACACTGTGCAAAGCAACAATTGAAACCTGCTAATTCACTGGCTTGTCATGTTGCTAAAATAATGTACTAGCAAACCTTATTTAGCATTACATATCGCTAGAATAATTATTTACATAGCCTACTGCAACGTTAGTTACCGTTATATTATCTTACTAGCTATTTATAACTCATAGAAAGAGTGCAATGTTATAAAGTTACATTACATGTATTGCATAATACGTAATGATTTGAGGACCAAGTTTGTAGTCAAAGTATGGGCAGGCCAGTCAATGTAAAGCATTTCGTCCCTACCAGTGAATGTGCCATAACTGTTTATCCGTCGTCATCGGTGACCCTGCATGTTTACTAGCCTGCTCGTTCACGGCAGGCTCCGCTGTGGGGGGAACTTTACATAACAAAATACATGTTTAACAGCTAGTAGGCCTAACGTTATATGTTATGAATCTTACACGAAATTCATCTTCATCACAGTGCAACTAATGGAAATGGAAAAACGTGTATCAGTGCAACCTGTTTTTAGCTTTGCCTTATAGTTATAACTAGCTCGTTAGCGAATCAAAAAATATATATTTTAAACTTTACCAATATCGATATGATAGCTTGATAGGGAGTAGGCTACTAAAATAAATCTTATTTGTTTATATTCATAATGATAAAGTTAGATTTTTTTATTACATGTGATTCTGACATGCTACATGCACTGTGCTCCTTCCTCTCCGCTCGTCTCAGGAAAATTATGCGTCTTCCAGCTCAGCGGTCGGAGTCTCGCGTTCATGTGTTTTGGGGGCGTGGCTTTGGAAGGACCCCAGAAGGGAGAGGGTGGAGTGAATGGAAATAATGAGCTGTCTTTAAAACAGTCGTTAGAGGTCTACATACACTCGATTTTTATACTTTCTTTTTCAGAATACTTACATTTTAATTATGTATTGATATATACATAAAGTTTAAACTAATTTGAAAAATAAGTTTTTTAGACCATTCTTACCTACCCCAGCTTTAAGTGATGTTCATTTTCAACAAAGTATTGTCTGTGTTTTTTACAACAAAATAATATCTCCAACGAAAGCCACAGCAGAACAGCAGTACACAGCATAGCAGTGTTTGTTTGTGAATGAATCTGCGGCTTTGAACGAATCGTGAGAGTCAATGATTCATTCATAAATACAGCCATTTGCTTCGTTACTGTGTGAATGAATGACTACCTACTGGCGGTTTTAATTTTATATTTAAAAGCATCACTTCGTTTTTACCATCATTGCATATTTCTCTATTGAATATTTTTTTATTTAAAGCATTATTTATTTTATAAAGGTATTTGTAAAAGTAAAAAATGCAACGGAAAAATCGATTTAAAGGGGCAAATATTGTCCCTTATTGAAAAAGGTGAGACTGCAGAGAAGGGGGTAGCCTCCGTAGAAGGATGTTAAAAGCAATACACATACCAAGGGCAGAAAGTAATATACGGGTCACCAGCAAAGTTAGGTTAAAGATACATACAAAGAGGGATTCAAGCAAATGGCATCAATAACAAGGTATAATACAGACTGTGAGCAGAAGAGTAATATTCAGAGAAAAATTGTGTTTTTAAGAGGTTTTTGAAGGAGAGAAGGGTGGATGCTTGACGGATGTCTTGAGGAAGAGCATGGCACAACCTAAAAGACCTGATGGCTCCCATGGTTACCAAATATTGAAACTGACTGAATATGGCACAGCCCTACCTAAAATATTTCTCACCAGCTGCCACTGAATACATAGCCCATTATTCAACAAACTATGGATGTTTTTAAAATTCACACCTGTTAGTTTTTTATTAGGAGTAATTAAATCTTGATTAAATTAATACACTAATGTTTTTAAACAAACATCATGCATTGCAATGTATTAAAGACTACCAAGTAGATATAAACCCCATTTGCATTTTTAGTGGTTTGACCATCTTTCCACTCATTTTTCTCTGAAACAATCACAAGCTCTGTGGACCTGCTGTGGTCTTGTAGCAAGTATACAACAGCACATTTCTACCATTAGTGGTTCACTGTGGTAAAGCACTATATGTGGTTATAAATCACCATTGGGACTGATAGCAATGAAAAACAGGATGTGGTTAACTGCCACTGAACAGAATATGTCTAAAATAAAAGGTTCGGGGAGTCGGCCCGATTTTCACCAGCGGGCTGTCCCCTATTGCCAAATCACAATCAAGTCACATGCTAGATCGATGGGGCTATATCTCAGGGGCAGCAACCATACAGCGTGCACATACAGTCACACACACACACACACACACACACACACTTTCTATTAAACATGAACATATTCAAGCTTCAGAATTCTGACAAATGTTTGGTTTCCGT
This sequence comes from Scardinius erythrophthalmus, assembly GCF_964197995.2. NCBI lineage: Eukaryota > Metazoa > Chordata > Actinopteri > Cypriniformes > Leuciscidae > Scardinius > Scardinius erythrophthalmus. The sequence goes on along the minus strand of NC_138242.1, from coordinate 24,592,782 downwards.
TTGTAATGATCCATGTTGTTAGGGTAACAGCTGTAAGACCCAGGACCAGATATGATGAAAGAAGACCAGGAGTCATGAAGTTCAATCAAATAAGTAAAAATTTACTGAAGAATAGTTTGCAGTTTAATCTGTAGAACCAGCGTCAAAGTCTCATGAGGAGGTCGCAAGCCAACTCTACCTTACACAAAATCTTACACCAATTATACCATTTCCAAGGACATGCATTACATCATCACTACTTCTGATTGGCTAAGAGAACATAAAGTCTAAACAATTATACATTCAGATAGATATGTGAGTATTGCCATTAGTCAAAATAATTGTCGTCCAATTCCGAGATTTAGGTCTGTGGTGACCTCGCAGGTCGGAGAAAGGCGTCTTCGAGTCTGTATGTTGTACATCACAGTGTTCAGAACCTGCACAGAATATCAAACACACACACAGAGCACTAACGAATAACAGTTTTCCTCAAGGCTGAAGAGGGCCTGAGCTCATTATCATAAGAACAGTCAACCAAAACAGACTGATAAAACATTCACTCCTCAGGAAGAAGGACAGATAATATACACCTTACTCCCTAGAGAAATACACGAGGAATTTCCACTTATGAAAATCAGGTAAAATTATGTATAGATTAACCCTCAAACTTTGACTAGTCAGCTAGGAAAGAAAGATATAGATAGATAGATAGATAGATAGATAGATAGATAGATAGATAGATAGATAGATAGATAGATAGATAGATAGATAGATAGATAGATAGATAGATAGATAGATAGATAGAATGAATAAATGATTATGTGAACATGCATATACTTGATTATTGATTTTTTTTTTTTTAATAGGAATAAGGTAATCATTCAGAAGGATATACAGTATATTTATACTGAAGTGACAAGGGATTCTGACCCCAACCCTTCAAGGTAATCTCTGTATCATATTTAATGTTGCAGATGAGTGTTGTGTTTCCTCCTGGATGAACTTTCACTGATGATCCTTTAGTGAGTGATCCTTTAGAACATGATAAAAATAATGGTGATCATTGACATTTAATAATTGAACGGATGCTTTTATCCAAAGCAACTTACAAGTGAAGAATATCGCAACAAGCATTTTATCATACAAGTATCAATCATATTCACAGAATTGGTCAAATTAGAGCATTTGCATTTCTATATTGGCTTATCAAATATAATTTAATATATTAACATAAATAGTCTCAGGATCATGTTATTGCGGTTTTAGCCAGTCATGGTTTTAACAGAGTAAGCCGTAGAGACCTTGTTGAGATATTGTTGTTAAGATAGGCATGTTTGATAAGCTAACTTATAGAAGTAAAATAACATAAATGAACAAAATTTGAACCCTACCGTAACCCTACCCCAAAACACAACCCTCACAGAAAAGATTCTGCATTTTTACAGATTCAAAAAACATAAGTTAGTGTGATTTATAAGCTGTTTTCCTCATGGGGACCAGAAAATTTCCCAGCAAGATTAATATTTTCATGTATTACTATCCTTGTGGGAACATTTGTTACCTGTGTTTGTGTGTGGTTCATTGAATACCTGAACCACACACAAACACACACATTTAATATATAAGGACATTGCATACGTTCATATGGCTAGTTGAAATACTATTACCTAACTCATACACTCTAAAAAGTTTTACTATGATTTACAAAATTTTTTTGGTGAAACATTTTTACACTTAAAAATATTGATTAAATTTTAAAGCAGTGAAATCAATTACAATACACTGAACTGAGTGAATGTAAGTAAAAGAATTAAGGAGATCTGAGTAACTGCATCTGGTACATTATTGAGTAGAAATAATTGGGGAAAAACTTAAAAAAAAAAAAACAATATTTAATATTGTTTTTTAATACAATTTTCAAATTTTTAATTGGGTAATATTAACTGTTTTTATTTATGAGTAATACTAACTTTTTTATTTTCTCTAAACCTTTGTAAAATAGTATTCCATACAACCACCAGTATACATGACGTTGGCCTTTATTGTCGACGAGTAACGTTATACAGTACAGCAATACAGCATATTTTACACTGTTTTAACATGTATACAATACTGCCTACATTTAAACTCATGTAACAAACATTTTAGACGTAAAAATGAAACATTTAAACATTCAAGTAGCCTAATTCAAGTGTAATCAACCAGTCTGTTATCCCATTTCCACCGAATCAGCACTGGTTCTCGTGCCGGAGACGGACTCAGACCGCCGTCCTGCGTTTCACTCATAGCCCGAAAGATGCTGCGACTCCATAACCAGGCGGATTTAGCAAATTGGGGGCCCAAGGCGCTAATTAAGGTTTTTGAGGAAAACATTACAGGGTTTTACACAGAATGGTCTTCAATGGCAACCAACTATAATGTGCAATGAAGGTTCAAATGTCCGTCTCAATGCAGCTTCAAAGGTATGTATGGGCCCCCCAATACAATAAGTATTGTGATTGTCAAAACATTTTAGTAACTAAACAGAAACATGTTACAATGTTTACATGGTACAATTTCTGATAAGCTACGTTTTTTATTATTGCTTGACACAAATTTCACTATTTCAATTCAATTCTTGTGATTTGATTCAATATTGACTCATTTGGATAAATATTAGGTACACAAGACAGGCGTTAATTTTTCTCAAGAAAAAAAACCCACATAATCCTGTAAACATACAAACAGCCCTATCAGCTGGTAGTATTATTTAAGGTTAAAAATAACTCAAATTAAACATAATGCATTTTTATTATAATAACTTTATTTAATGATATAAGTAAAAATATACTAAATATGTAATATAGTACACATATTTAGCAAAATACTCTCTATAGCTCTTTTTTTCTAGCCAACAAACATGCTATAGCCTATATATTATGGTCATTAATTGGCTTTCCTGAGGTAAATGTTATGTGACAATTGTTCTCCAGCTGTTTTACCTCTTTCCGCGGTTGAAAAACACTGATTGATCGATATTGTGAATTTCTCTGAATTTAGAAATTCTTGGAAACACTTAGGATAATGTAAGTACACAATTAAAAGAAATATATAACACTGTGCAAGTGGTTTTTGGATATTTTGATACAAAATTCTTACAGTATTGTACCTTTAAAGTGTGATATTTTTTTTCAAAAGTATTTTTTATTCTCTGAAGTAAAAATAAGTTATGAGTGATGTTATTTACAATTGAATGTCTCCTCAGAATGTTAGTCAACTGACCTTTAGAACTTGTGTGTTGTTGGTCCAGTCCAGTTTAATACTTATGAATTAATTGGATTGGAATCATGCCTTCACAAACACTTCATTACCTGTTTGAACTAACGGTCACTAGGTGGCACTATGTAGGATTTATTATTTTCCTTCAAAAGAAATTAATGTTCTTTTAGTTGATTTTCACCTGCATTTAATTTATTCTTACATTTTTGGTCAGTTTAGCTTCTCTTTCATAATTCTTCTTCTTTAATGTTTAGTCTTAACTGGATCATTATATAATAAATAATTTAAAAAGTTAATTGTGGTAAAGCTCTGTGCCACTGCTATGTCTGACACTTAATGAGGCAAACAAATACCTTCTGCGGAAGTCTCAGTCATGTCATAGTGTGTTCTTGTTATACACATGGATTTCCTGATACAGGAAGGGGCTTTAACACATTTCTCAAGACCCAGACCACAGCTCCTCCAAATATATGTTTGTTGAGATTAATTATTAACTTTATCATTTAAAGATTTTAAATTGTGCAAGTGATCTTGAGAAAAGACTGCAATGTAGCTGAGTTGTCATTTCAATTCAATATATATATACACATCACAAAAAATATATTTCCACAGAGACGCAGCCATCTGTCAGCACTTATTGTTCACTGACACAGCAGAGGGACACAGGATGTAGCTACTACTAGAGAAAAGTAAGTGTATGTTTGAAACAAAAGAACCAATTAATAATAAAGCATCATCTTTAATAATCAAAGCCTTTGTGAAGCTTTATTATGGTATTGCGACTGAAATTCATTTGGATCAATGCATTTTAACTGAAACATTTATTGTATAGTGCAAGCATTTACAGTTGTTGAAACATTAGTCAACCTTCGTTTTTGTTCTCTGAGGTCATTGAACATTTGTGCGCACAGAGCTTCACCACAACAACCACTTAATAAGACATCTATTTTTCTTGTTCTTTTTTTACACAAACACATTTTCCATTGAACTCAGCCTAATCATGCTCATTAACATTCACTAGTATGCAGTATTAGAACTAATCCTGTCATGCTGTAGGTATAAACCTCAAATGCTCTCACCAGTGTGCTTTGCATTTTGCTTTGTAAATTTTAATGGAAATTGTGGTTTGTACAGTCATCAGGTTCTTTTTGCCAGAAGATTAAGGCTGAAAATAAATGCTAAATTTGATTATATAATGAAGCAATGGCAATAGTTTAGACAACTCGTATAGTCTTAGAAAAGTGTGATATCATAATGACATCAGAGTAACGTGATGACATCGGCAGGCTTTTTTGATTGTTATTGATTTTTCAACAGTTCTTGTAATCACCCATAATTTACATTTTTTCATTTCAAATGAAATATCATTATTTTAAAGATATATCATTACCATACATCTGTCATATCACATTAAGTTGATTTCAAAAACCAAGGAATTTGTTACCCTCTTAAAATACTCAACATCTAGATGACAGCTTGTAGAATTAAAGGGATAGTTCATCCAAAACTAAAAAAATGTCATCATTTATTCACCCTCATATTGATTCATATTAAAGATATTTCATTTCTTGTTGTTTCACCATTTCTCAAGATATCTTTGAGTTCCACAAAAGAAAGTAAGTCATACAGGTTAGCACTGACATGAGGATAAATAAATGACAATTTTTTACTGATACTGATCCATCCTTTAGGTTGCCTGAACATTCATTTTCATGTTTCTGTGCACGCGTCTACTACTATCACAGAATCATTGCCTATTGGTGAGTCAAGGCTATGACGTTAAAAAAAGAAAAAAAGGGTGAATTTTAAAGAAGAAAAAGCCACAAGTGGAAGAAGCCCAGATTAGAAGAGATAACAACACAGAGAGAAGCCCAGAATAAAAGATGCTGAGAGTATTGATAAGTGAGTATGCCAAAGGCTTTGTGTGTCCTCCTTTTATTTAATACGTGTATCATATGTATACATATGTGCTTTTTTTCTGTGAATGATGAACTAAAATTAGCAATGAACAAAAAAAGCACTATTTCTTTTTCCTCTTTTTCTAAGAGGCTGAATTAGGAATATTGTTATATGGCATCATCTTTATAGCTTTGGATTGATAGTAATGCATTTTCAGATTTTCTGTCATGGCTGACTAGATATCGCTGAAGTATTACACTGAACACAGTAAAAGGTGATAATACTTCTTAAGAATATATAGCAGAAAGTAATATTTTTCTTGATTTGAGTCTGATTGTGAACACGCTTTCTCTTGGTAAGCTTGTAGTCACTGTGGTCATTAGCAATATGTTGGACTTGCTACAAAAATACAGGTTCAAAGAATACATGTGATCTATTCTGAAACCAGATTCCAGACCACTGAAAAATGGAAATGAAAAACCTTAATTGCATGATGTTTGCTCAAAAGGTTGTTCGTGTGGAAACTAAACAATCTGTCAGTTCTAAATCAGCCAGTCTTGTACATGAATGTGAAGAGTTCACGTCACAAGTATAGATAAACACTATGTGCTAAAGCTAAAAACACACAAACAATTATAATAGTATAATAGTTATAATTGAACAAATCCCATTAAACATTCACAGTGTTGTGGAAAAAGTGAACGTTATCTTGATGACATTACCTGGATGATTCACAACTGATTATTTATTTATTTGTTCATGGGTTGTTCAAGAGTCTCTTGTCCCTTTCACATTCGTTGGTTTTCCAGCATATTCTGCATATTTGAACCCTGTCCAACAGTGACTGAACGGTTTTGAGATCCATCTTTTCACACAGAGGACAATTGACTGATTGTCCTCAGTGTGTAAAGATGGATCTCTAAATAATCCAGAAATCAAATATTTGAAAAATATTTTAGAATGTAATTTGAAACAGCAGATTTCAGTTAAAGAAATAATACATTGGTGTAATACACTCATCATTCATTTGTGTAATGACATTTTTATGGTAAATAACAATAATAATTCCTCCATTCAATACTCTAAACTGGTCACTATAATTCAGAAGAAGACTCAGATATGACTGTGTTCCACAGTCGGAAAGACTTTTTTTAGGAAAAACAATGCTGATTTTAATAACTTTTTATATTGACATTGAAGCTCAAGGCTATTCAATTATTTCTATCAAAACACTTGTTGCTTATTTGTTGCAAGTTGTTTATTCTCAGTTTTAAACCATTATTCTGATAGATAGCAATCAATGTTTAAAGAAAACGTGCATCATATGTAGAGTAAAAAATAAATAGGTTTAAAGAAAGCCAGTTTAGGTCATAATACTTGTTTTTGTTTCATCTCCAGGTTTTAGTGTTTTAATGCTTGTCACTGAAGGATCATCAGTGAAAGTTCATCCAGGAGGAAACACAACTCTCCCCTGTAGCATTAAAGATGATACAGAGATTACCTGGATCATTACAAACGGAAACCAAACATTTGTAAGAATTTTGAAACTAGAATATCTGCATGGAGGTTACTCTAAACCAGAATCCTCCAATATTCACCCAAGTTACACTGGGCGGATAAAAGCTATCAGTTCTCCTACAAACACTCACTCTCTGCTTCTGATGAACATCACGGACACTGATCTGATGCTCTACTGCTGTATGGACTATAAGACTGAGCAATCTCACTGCACAAAACTGGACTATGAAGGTAAGCATTTCAAACATTTCCTTAAATAACATTATCATAGGCCTATTCATTTAAAATAAGTGACCAAAGGTGAACAATTAAAGACATGACAAGAACATGATTGCAGATTTGAAAAAGTAAATTAATTCATGTCTTTAAACAGAATTTCACTGAGAATTTCATTGAATTTGTTAAGTCATATTGTAAAAATGCTATATAATATTTGACCATATAGCATTTTATGTGTTCTAACTAAACTGACAATTCAGATCCTAAAATCCTGCCATATTCTCCTTATCCTGCAGAGCAGCAGAATACAAAATGGAATTACGATCATTACATCAGTACCACAATATGGCTGCCTGTGATCTGTGTGCTTCTATTACTCTCACTGATGTCAAATGTGTGCATGTGCTGGAGAATAAAAAGACCAAAAAAAGGTTAGCGGCATATATCACAATTCATGTTGCCTAAATTCATCTTAACTGTTCAGCTATTCAAATTACACATTTCTTTTCTTTTCTTTTTTTTTCAGGAAACTTAAAGGCATCAAAGACATTATATAAAAGTACACAGGACGAGCAGGTATTCATCTTTTATACTTCTGATGAAGTTAAATTCAATTCATTTTTGTTTGGTTAGCAACTTTAAATATATAAAGTTAAAGTATTTAATGACCTGGCCTCATAAACTGATTAAGTTTTACAAACCTTTTTCTGGTAACTTACACTTATCTCTGTTGTTTCAGGGGAATGAAGCTGATGAAATTACATATGCATCTGTCAATATAAACAAAATGCGAAAAAACAGAGGACAACATCAGCTGACACAGGACACAGTATACGCACGCATTAAATGAAAATACATGCATTATCCCCTCTGCTCTTATATTGTACAAAATAAATAAAAACATAAATTCCATGGATATAATCGTGATATTTATCTAAATCACCTATATTTAGTTTAGGATAGGTGAATGCTCACCAAACTTTGTGGCGTTACAGAGTTTTAGCACCAGCAGAGATACTAAATATGGGGGGGGGGGGGGTAACAAATTACTGTATCACTGTAACCTTATGGCCTATAACTTTATTGGACCCAAAAGCGGAGAAATGCAGCAAATCAAACTTAAACTTAATGTAACAGAAGTTCAGAGAGTCAGGTATAAAGTTAAAATGATGACAAAGATGTGCATGTAAGATTTGTGGAAAGTGTTGGCCTATGTAAGCATAAAATAAATATGCATGCTCAAAATAAGTTTTGTACAAGTGTAAATCAAGTTTCAAGCATAAAAAACACTGATTTGCATCTTTTTACTGTTTTTCATAAGCATAATGTGCATTGTTAAACTGCCGCTTCACCCATAGGTTTATAATCCTTTTTTGTTTTTTGTTTTACTTTCATTTTTCTACCCTTTCACCTTCAGTATGTTTTTTTATTTATTATAATTTTAATAAGATATTGATTCAGCTTTCATTTTTAAATTTTTTGTTTTTTATGTTTTAGTTAAATTTTTTGTATTTCCTTTATGGGCTTATATACATATACATATAGCTCTTTATGTTTACTTTATACCATTAATGCCATAAACATCTAAATTAAACCAGCACAATTATTTATTTTTTTTGGTGTTTTAAAAGAGGACTTGAATATTCACGGTGATCTGAAAGCCTGCTGTGGTCATTAAGGAGTTCATTAGGGGTTCACGCTCTGCTGTTTTTATTATATTACTATTGTTATTATTATTAAGGGTTCAAGTGTGAAGAATATATTCTCAGGAACCGGACCTGGGCCAAACACAAATTCTGCTGCATTAGGTAAGGTAGCCTAATGGTTATTTATTGGCTGCCATAACAAATCATGCATACAGTATAGGCTCGTCCACATTAAAAAATATGGTCTAAATGAGTATAGGCTAAATAAATAAATAAATAACAGCAATCATTCATAACATAATATAAAAGATAATATAATATTTCATATTTCTGAATTGATTTGGGGGGGGGGGGGTATATACTGGCTATACGCCCCTATATTGTTCTGTGTTGTGATATGTGATTGTGTTTACTTCGTCTGATCCACAGCGTTTTATGTATTTCCACACCTAGAACTGTTCCACTATAGTGTTGTGTTGAGGACGCGGGTGCTACTAGTAGGCTAGCTTGCTTTTCTGTTAAAATTAACAGTTTGTGAACATAGCTCCTTTAATAACAAATAATTTATCGGAGGAGCGTTATGCTGTGATGTGTAAGTTGTTGCTAGGCGACACGTACGACACATCACTCTCTGCCTGGTTAGAAATGCCCCTGCCCCTGTCCCAAATGACACACTTCATATGCACTTTAGGTCTTGTGGACTCACAATAGCTGCCGCGTGCGCGTTTCCTATGAAACCGTGTCCCATTTGTCGTTTTAGGTTTCAGAAGGGTGCTCGCGAGCGCCCCTTGCGGTCGATATGCGCCCTCGATGCGCACTTGCCGAGCCCGCACTGATGCGAGGTCAGCAGCACCCATAGACTGTAAAAAAAAATAGGCAGCACCCGACAGTCAACGCGGTGTTACGTTTTGAAAGTGAGAACTTGTAGGAGCCCGTGAGTGCGTAGGCTGCCCCCACCCGTTGCACTCGCAATCCAATAGCAGTTCGTAATAGGTGTGCTCGTTTCGCCTTTGTACTTTCCATCCTGATAAATAGGAGAGAGATCTTTCTGTAGAATAAGGCAGAGAATACTGTTAAGAAGAGGAACTGGGTGGTGATTTAACGACAGTCAATTGGACCGAACTCATGACTGCACGAAATGTTGTGAGTATAGGCTACAGCCTCGATAAGTAGGCTAGGCTACTTGGATAGTGCAGAAGAGCTCGAGATCTACCACACTATGAGGCGTTTTTAGGCAGTATTGAGGGACTGGAATTGAATAGGCTATTGGATAACAAACTGCATTTAATACATCGCTCATACAGCGTTTTATTAGTTATGTGGGCATGTAATAGCCTACTCATACTGCGTTTTTTTGTTTTGTTTTTACTTAAGTTTTAGGTTTAATTCAATATTAGGCTATACTTTCCTTGCAATTTCTTTGTATTTTTTTAGTGAAATGTTTTAACAATTTCCGAGAGAAAATTGTTTCAAAGTAAACCTTTTTTCAGCTTTGCTTATATAATATTCATTAAAATCGAAGAAAATTTAAATAAAAATGAGCTTAGTTGCCTTACAGTTTTGTGAATTGTGTAAGCTATCAAAAGCTCTACTTTTGTGAAAAAGGGAAGTTTTGTGTTTTTTTTACTTTATTTTTCCACAATAGTTTATCTTCAAGTCAGAACATGTAATGTACAGTCACGCTTCAAATAAGACAATTCTTAGATCGTATAGCCTAATTGGTGTTCGCACTGGGGCTGGCGTGGATACCAGTAGCACCTCAATGCAGTGCATGAGATCCGGGGGGCAGAGTTGGATCCAGATATAAGGGGTGGAGATGGGTAGGTTTAGGGGTGGGTTTAGGGATTAAGGGGTGGAGATGGGTAGGTTTAGGGGTGGGTTTAGGGATCAGGGGGTGGAGATGGGTAGGTTTAGGTATATGTAAGGTGGGAGGAGTAGGATTTTATCCGACTCTTCCCCGTGGATTTCATGTTCCGCAGTGAGGACCATCTCTTGGATACCGCCTTGTGTTATAGTCCGCTGTGAATCAGTATCTGGGTGACTACTGTTTCAGAACAACACACTCCATTTTAAAGTTTGTCATGGCAACAATGATAGCGTAGACAGCGACAAGATATATAAATATATGATGTAAAAATGAATTTAATAAGCCTCGTATTATTATTTTGAGTTAATAATAATTTTAACTCAGTTTGATGGGAAAACGGGTAGCAAAATTATACTGTTTTTATTTCTAACGTTGAGTAAATGTTCATTAAAGCCAATACAATTGTTAAAGGCAGTCGTTTTTTGTTTTTTTTTGGTTAATATTTTGTCCATGATTATATGATGATCCAAAGGCCTCTGGTAAATACAATTAAATTACATATGTGCAAATATAACAGGACAAATCATGTAATTTATGCAGTTAAGCTAATGTGATTAAAACTCAAGAACAGATTTCCCCAGCATGCAGTGTGAAGAAAGCCAGTTTAATTTGCTGGTAAACTAAAATTTGGTATTATCAGGACAAGCAAATATTACCCGTATAACTGTTTATCTTTAACTACTATATTTAATACATAACTTTTTAACTGCAGGTTAAAAGGCATCTCATGCTTCCTCCTGCTGATTCCAATCTGCACAGCAAATAGTGGTAAGCTCTTTTACACAACTAATGGCCATTTGATTTCTTACAGAGTTACTTCATTTTAAAAATCTGTATCAGGTCAAATTTATTGTTCCTATAACAAATCACATAAGTTCTGTGTTGTATTAAGGTTTCATAGTACATTGTGAGGGTGAGCAAACAACATTGTCCTGTCTGCAAAGGGATACTGAGGGCAAAGTGGAGATACCGGAAAATGCACTTTGGAAAAAAGGATCTGGTGAAAGGGTGATCTGGACATATTATGGAAACAGAGTAAAAGGAGACACTTACATGAACAGGACAGTACTTTTGGATGAAAATTTCTCTCTCTCCATTGATGGATGTGATCAGTCTGATCAAGGCCTATACATTCTCTGCATAAATGGAAAACCTAGCTGTGAAGTTAGGCTATTTGTCAAAGGTAAATAAATCAGTTTCCAAATAAATGTTATTATTTTTAATAAAAATATTGGGTATGATGTCATTAATTAAAATGTGTCATTAAAAATAAATGTTGTATTTTTTTCAGACTCAAAACAATGCAAACCAAAAACATCCACAGGTTTGTTGAAAACGACTTGAGTCTCATTCACATATGTATTAATATTGTAGCGTTTCTTAATTTAACATTAGTCTCACTCTCACGTTTAATGCTTTTGGTAAGATTCATGAATTGAGTCAGCCTCACTGAACAAAATAGTTTTTATCTTTCCACAGAACAATCAACTAGAAGCCCTGCATTTACTACTATGGAAAAACAAGGTATATAATATTATAAACAAGAATTGTTTTTGTGAGCCATCACTTTGCTTCCTCAGAGTCGTTATAATATATGCTTTTCCCCTCTTTCTGTCATAGCTTCCACAGATGAAAAACACCTGCAAACTGAAACCTTTCTACGATGCGGCATTTATGCCTCACTATGCTTGCTTGTGCTCTGCATGGTCTTGCTGGTTTTCTATGCATGCATATCGAGAGAAAAAACAAGTAAAAATGACAAGTCAGGATCTAAACTGCTCCACAAAGATAACTATGCCAGTGCATGATTTTAAATGTAATTTTGACACAACAGCTTACCATAAGAGTGAACATCAGAACCGAAGCGTTAGACTCGGAGGAATAAAATTAATTTTCATGATTCTTCTGAGGTCAGCAAAGAAAAGCTATGACCCAAGTTATTCCCTAATATGTCTAAACTACATTTGCCATTTCTTTATTTTTTTGATATGGTGCAAATTTTCTTTCTCTTACTGTTTGTGGTTGTATTGTCTTTGCTTGTGGCCCCCAAGGACCAATGACGAGAGCAAAGGCAATACTACAACAAACAGTAAGAGTAAGAACATTTACACCATATCACACAAAAGGGTGATGGGCAAATGTAGTTCAGACATGTTGCCAGGATGCATCTGCCCCTGTACAGCAGCATGTAAAATGAGAACAGTAAATATCTGCATATGCTTAACTCCACACATCATATCATTTCTAACTGTGAAAGAATTATTAGACATTGTTTTAGCTCTAAATAGCAAAGTTAAAAATGATCTTTCTGAATTAATCTGGGTGGAGGCATATATTCTTCCTCTTACTCAGAACGTATGGGATCAAGCTGTTACCTTACATTTTTATCTGAATATTGTTAATATTGTATATTATGATGACTGGCTGTTGTATAGCTTCTTCTTTAATAAAATATACATATGTCTAATCCTTGACTTTTGTTTTACTTACTACATGGGTGCAGAGGTAAACGTATAACATCTCACATTATGGTGAAACAAACCCACAAGACTGTCTCAAATATTACCTGTAACAACAAGTGTTATAAGTCTCTGGCAAGTAAAACACACACAGAGAAGCTTAATATGACAAAAGCTGCTCATTTTAAACCATAATTACAATGACAAGATAGAAAAAGTTTTCACTTTGCAAATTTTATTCCAATATATCATTTCTTTAATTGTGAGACTGCTGAATGATCAAGACAAGGCGTTGCTGTAAATTCCACAGCAGAAGAATGTTTTTACTCATTTTGTTTCTGGAATGATAAGTATGAAGCTACTCAACTGTTATTCATTTACAACCAATTATTAACACATTCTAAAGAAATCCCAGTGACTTCATTTTCATTGTTCCAGGCTGATGAGGAAGAATGTTTTAGTTCCTCTTAAAAGTGTCTTCCTTATTCGCTAAAACACTTCTCTTCAATCTTTCTTTTAAACGCAACTTCAAAAACTGAACCATAGTTTCAGTTTTGGATAGTATTGATGCAAAACCAACCTAACATGCACACTTTAGTTATCAAACTAAATTAAATTCAGAATCAATAAATTCATATATTCCCAATTTTAGCAAAACATAAAGTAAAAGCAACACTAACCCAAGACAGCCATGATCCAGGTTTTTCTCTTTACTTTGTAGAAAACTACACATGGTGGTTCATCATGATGGAATACTGAAGAAGCGTTATATCACTTTGGCAAGGGGAGGGGGTATTTCCCAAATTTGGGTGGGCCTTGTGGGCCATTTAGGATAGAATTGGACTTTTAACAATCACTGAATATAAATCAAATTTACTGTATTCATGCAAAGATTGTACAAATGACAAACCTGAGAAAGTTCTTGAAGATGTTGAGACAAGCTGTTTGGTATGACATCATGCACAATCACTAAGCAAATTTAAGTATATTTGTATATCACTTTTTTACAATAAACATGTTAAAGCAGTTTTACATGTTTCAGTGTTTAAGAGGAGATTGATGTCTTAAAACACAGTGAGCAAGACATAGGTGACAGTAGTAAGGGGATAAAATCCATAAGGTGATGAGAAAAAAAATCTGAATGATTTTCCCTGTAACAGAAACACATCATACTATAGTAATCCACTCTTTTCAGATAATGATTTTGTTTTGCAAAACCAAAAGAGTAAATGGAATTCTATGTCTCATCAATCAGCTGTTTGCTTGGTTTCATGTAATGACATGGTACAAGGTATCATATGTTTCCTGGAATAAGTGCAGTGTAACTACCTGGTAAACCTGTTATGTAAATGCCTTATGAAAATCATATGAAAATTGGTTTTACCATGTAGATGAGCGATAATGTATTAATGCACTCCCTTGTTCTGTGACTGCTGTATCTCTTTCAATCTTTCACAGGGTTGTTATGGTGTACAATGCAGCTTTGCTGGAGCTCACATTGAACCTTGTGATGGTTGCATAAGGTTTGATATCTCACTGCAACGTCAGTACATTTACATGCACTTAAAAAGTTCAGTTTCTGTCTGTTATGAAATGTTATATATATTTTAAACTTTTATGAACAACAAACGATTTTAAAACCAGTTAAATCAGTCTAAAGTCTGTCTACTATCTTTTTATTATACAGTGTGTAATGGAGGGGGGTGCTGGGTTTATATTTGCTTAAAGTGAATTTGTTTAACCAGGTGCGGCACAGCAAAAAAAAAAAAAAAAAAACCTGATCTGAGCTGGAGATCTGAACCTGATAGGGAGATCAAGTTCCATTGTATCCATAAACAAGAGAGATATGGTTTGTGTTAATGGGTGCAATAACACATCAATTATTTAAAGTTTTCTTGACAGAACATACAAATTCAATCTAGCTTTTATACTGTTCAGAAATGATGTATATTGTAATGGATATTTTAAATAACTTATAATAATCAGAATTTTTTATTGGATGCCATTTATGGCTGCATTTACAAAATAAAAAAAGCATGGTCATATGTTTTGTCCCTCTGGTCTGCACAGGTTAAAGTTTGACGTTAAACAAACAGATAAGTCAAACAAGTCCGGTTAAACCGGTTTACACAAAACAGTAAAACAAAAGCTAAACATTATTTATTGTTGTTGAATGCATTTATTTTAACATTTAATGGTTCAAGGATTTCTTTGAATCAGTTTGATAGGTCAACAGCATCCAGGCTATTTTGTAATGGCTCAAAGTTCACTACTGAATTAATTTATAGCATGCCACTTCTTGGAAACAGAAACGTAAGCAGCAGAAGCTTCTTGGAAACAGAAACTTAAGCTGGGAGTGGTTTTCTGTAAATCCCATGAGTGCTGAGTTGGCCTGATTACACTTATTAAAAACAAATATACAAGTCACAGCAGGACATTTCACATTTTTATTTCAGTTTGTTTCTTTTCAACACGTGTTACACTTTGAGGTATACACACACACGCACACACTTATGTACAGTATGCATATTATATAGCCTATACACATGCGCGCTCGAAATCTAATATAAACAATATAAACAATTCAGTTATAAACAAGCTGAAATCTAAATGCATAGAGAGAAATATGGGGTTACAAAAAGAGGAAGAATCATTAACTACAGATGTAGGCTTAATGAAATTTGTTTCTTAGCTAGTTTTATGACTAGCCAATAAAAACATTTAAATTTACTGCTGAGATAATAAAGTATGTCTGTCTATCTAGCTAGCTATCATGCTTCTATTTTGTTCAACCCAATAGACAACACTACAATTAGAGTGTACAAGTAAAATATTTATATTATTACTGCACACATTCCAAATACTTTTGGTCTTGGTAAGAAGTTTACCATAACTTTGTAAGAAGAATTCTGTCAGAAAGTTGACTATGTATGTACTGTTCATGCATTTGAAACATGCTGAATGCTTTCAACTGTTTGCGTGCAAGTAAATTGCATGCCAGTTCATGTTCGTGTTTTGATCATGACACACCCTCCACAGACAAACATGTTTTCAGATGATGCATACATACTATTTTCCCCTAATCTGAATAAACTTTAAGGTATAAAAGGTCAATCAAAATCTTGAACAACAACAAACAGAACTAGTTCTGTTGAGATAATAATGTTGATCATTACATTAAGATAATGTTGCATGTAATGTAAACTCAAATGTCTATGTTAACTTATTTTCTAAAAAAATAAATAAGTTGAAGTAACTAAATTAAATGTTCTTGTTAACTTCGGAATTGGGCAGTAGAATTCTTTGCATATGCTTTGCATAGGACTGAATAAGGAGAATAAATGTTGAAATTAAGTGTTATTTTATGTGTTTTAGATAAAGGAAAATGCCTGTTAGTGTTAAATGCTGTTATTTTCGACATTTAAAATAGTTTCTGTTATGCTGAGTTTAAGTTTTTGTATGTTTACCATTGTGCTGAAGAGTCGATACTCGCAGGTAAATGACTATATGAGCAATGACTGTGCTAATGCCAGTGGCAGATATCTTACTTGTTCATTAAATTTACATGCTTAATAAGTTGCATTAACAAGTGCTTATGCTAGCTGCTGATTATAACTGAAAAAGATCCAATTAATTAGTTCCAGGGCCACAACTCCATTAGTTGGAGTAACTAAATAGGAGTAATCGACTTAAATATTTGTGTTTATGCTAAAAATGATCAAGTTCTTCTAACTCAGTTTAGTTTGTAGATTTAACAATTTCATTAGAAGAAGTTGTCATGACTAAAAAAAGGTTGATGCAAACAGTTGTGTTATTTTATTAGAATTGTTGCTGAACCAACACAATTTTTTAGTGTACAAATATTAATCCGTGTCCCATACTGAACAATTAATATTATTCACACTGGCTGTTTGAAAGGTTTTTTTATTATTAAATTATCATGACGTGATGCCTTCCGAAATTTTAACCATCCCTCAATATTAATCATCTGCAAAACAGCACTGTAGTGCACATAATATGCAGAACACATACTGTGCTGCTCTCTAGAGGCACATATTGCAAAGAACAGTAGGCTATCTACTACGTTAACATGAACCCTATAATGTGATTAAGGCAGTGGCTTACTGTTGAAGCTCGTGAAAAAAAGACTGTAATTATATAAAGTGGGGTAACTTTGTTTTAAAAAGTGGGTGGGACAGGTGTATGTGAGGGGGGTTACAATGCTAAATCATAAATGAGATGTGTGTACAATAACATTACGATGTCCAGTAATCGATAAATAGTACATTGGGTTTAATTAGTCGTTTAATGAGATCTAATATGTTGTTAGTGTTAAGAATTTTCACATGAATAAATACATAGATCCGACTGTTGTATGTACTTTAATGGTCCAGGACCAGTGGTATAACTTTTGCCAAGTGTGTCAAAGGTTCTGGGTTCTATTCTGCAAAAAATGTTTTCCTCATCAAAATCGATTATGTTTATCAGTGGTTGTATATCAAGCAGGGACATGTTTGTGTGCATTTTGTTTTAAAAGTGGTGGGGACATGTGAAAAAATTTACTTTCATACCTCCAAACCATGTTTTGTTCAATAAATGCAGCAGCAGATGTTGAATACGTCTACTATCTTCTTGGTGTGGGAGGGTCTAACTGTGCATGTGCAGTATGAGTGTCATCACTCTAGCATGTTTCTGATTGGAGAAAAATGACGTGTTGCAACCATCCCCATGTTGCAACTGTCCCTGGTCTCCCCTACTGTTAGCTTATTCATGGGGATATTTAGTAGTATCGTTGTATACAACAGCAAAGAACAATAAACGTTGATACCGGCGGGGAGCGTGGGGCACAACCTAACGCGGGGCCAGTTGTAACACACTTGTTTTAAATACTTCCACACATGCTAGCATGAGGAAACTTGGTGTATTTCCTAGTTGCCATATCAACACTATATAGAGAAAAAGCTGCGCCAAAATTATTATTTTTTTTTTTTTTTTTTTGGAAGGTATCCATAGACATGTATTAAACCATAGCAAAAGTAAATTTCTTAAGTTAATTTTCCATCTCTATTTTTTGTGTTTATTTAAAATAAGACAAATCTGATATTATTTTAATCTCCAATATGTTATTTAACAGTTAAGATAGTTCTTTAATGCTTCGCTAACTAGCAGAAGACACTAGCAGGGTTTAAATCCCAGTTGTGCAGGCGGGGTATGTTATAACACTGCGTTACAATGTGCCCCTATTAGAAATATGCTATTATATTCTATACTTTTATTAATTTTATTGAGAAAACATGAGAAAAGGGTGAATAAAGACTGAGAGTCAATGTTCAGAAATTACTAATTACTTATTTGTTTTGAACTATTTTTAGGCCTAGCTGCGTTTTCCTGTGTTCGTAGTCAAAACTCAAAAATGAGTTTATATTTTATTATTTAAAAATGCCATTATTTTATATGAAAAAGTTAATAATTGTATTTTATTTAGAAAATATTTTAGTTTGTCTTGTAGCCTATATTTTTTTTATTAGATCAGATAACATTTTAAGCTGTCATGTGGTCATGTTATATGCCCCTCACGTTACAATGTACCCCACCTATGGGGCATGTTGTCACATTTCACTTCCATTGTTTCGGGGTATATCAAGAAAAAAGTATTTAGTGTATTAATAAAACAAAACCACATAATTGTACTAGAAATGTGGGAGATTAATGTGAGGGAAAAAATAAATAGCTACTCTGAATCATAAGTAGATTTACATAAACTGAGAAAGTCAAAACGCGTTACTTTGTGCCCCGCTCTCCCCTACTTTTACTGTGGGATATAATCCTTTCTTTTACTGTCTATGGATATAATCTTATTCCTCACCGGGATCGATAGTTTAGCCTACTTCCTGCTCCAATGCTGACGACAACCTTGTTACAGATGAAAATGCATTGATAGTCCAAAACATGCCTTTTACGCTTTCCTTGCTTTTTATATTGTTGTGTTTCAATCGTCCGCTGGTTCCCTGCGATCTTAAAATAAAAATTCACATGACAATCTTCCAAAGTTCCAGTTTGCATAGAGTAGCCGAAAATGCATGGTCATCCGAAAATGCACTACAAATGAATCAGGAAACACCAACACTTTCTCAACGGAATCCAGGCGATGCGTTACTTTGTCTTTCCATTTTTCTCATAACAGATGTTTTCTCGGAATCTCCGCTTAATTTTATCGTGAAAAATCTGTATGTCACTCACAATTTCTTTGCCGCAAGCCATTTAATCACTCTCTTACAAGACGTCCCGGACTCAGTTGGCTGACAAATGAGAATGACCACATGTTCTGACTTCTGAATCACATATTTTCCACCTGGAATTAAAACGCGTTTTCTACGATGGAACCACAAGTAGTCCGCCGAGACCAATTGCTGTTTCCACTTGACTTCCGTCTCAAAAATGCTTCTCCTGCAGGGGCCACTGGCGCTCTGACGTCACTTTCGCGGGGAGCCGATGGGTGGTGCTTTGCTATTTTATAATAATAATAATAATAATAATAATAATAATAATAAAGTTAATTGAATAAATATATCAGACAATATATTTTCTATGTGGTTTATTTTCTTTCTTTTTTTTCGTCGACCGTTCCATTCTCTCATCTTAAAGGGGTCCTCTTTTTCACTTTTTCAACTTTAGTCAGTGTTGTGCTCTAAAGTGCACTTTACCGTTTTTCTCAGTCCCTTTGGTACATTTCTCGATTCATCCTCGACATTTGCAAAAACAGTAATTGCATTTCTCAAAACAATTTCGTACAAATAGCAAAACACCATGGATTACCTGCAAAACCCAGTCTCTTGCTCAAAATCCTTAGTTCGTCTCTCAGAAGTAAATATCTGTGTCAATGAACATGTCAGTGCCATCAGAATGACAAGTCCTTGTGTCATTGTATACGGATAAGACAGTCAAATTACTTAGTAATTTTAGAATAATATAGGCTACTTACCTATTTCTTTTAATTACAAGGTTGTTTGAATAAACAAGATTTTCATATTTATCTAAAATACTGTTACAACGCACCCCATTACTAGGTTGTAGCCTAATAACAGCACTCTATACCTGATATTAATTTACACATTTAGGGATCAACTGTAGTTTTCAAAACTTTAAATATTTTAACTGAAATGTAAAATGTGGCATCTAGCTCAACCGTAGCTGTCACAATATTGCATGTGTTGCCTGCCATGCAAGATTTGTAGAGAGATTTTCATACAGGACACTGGTTTTGTTTCACTGGTCTGTTTCAGGAGATGATCACACAGAGGTTGCTGTTTATATCGGTTTTTTTTTACCAGGTAGGCCTATGTTTTCTTAAATTTTTAAGACAGAATTAGGAATTTAATTTAACACAACTTTGTTAGTGTTGGTATAAAACAATTTGATAAGACAAACAATAACTTTTGAGTTACAGTTTTTCTCAATGGATTTGGTACATTTCTCCAAACTCAGGTAACAGCTTTCAAAACAGTTAACACAAACTAAACACACTCTTATGTTGGCGAAACAGTTAAGTATTCACTGCACAATGAAACACAGCATTTTATTCTAGTAACTTTAAGGTATAAAAGGTCAATCAAAATCTTGAACAACAACAAACAGAAATAGTTCTGTTGAGATAATAATGTTGATCATTACATTAAGTTAATGTTGCATGTAATGTAAACTCAAATGTCTATGTTAACTTATTTTCTTAAAAAAATAAGTTGAAATAACTTAATAAAATCTTCTTGTTAACTTCGAAATTGGGCAGTAGATTTCTTTGCATATGCTTTGCATAGGACTGAATAAGGAGAATAACTGTTGGAATTAAGTGTTATTTTATGTGTTTTAGATAAAGGAAAATGCCTGTTAGTGTTAAATGCTGTTATGTTCGACATTTAAAATAGTTTCTGTTATGTTGAGTTTAAGTTTTTGTAGGTTTTACCATTGTGCTGAAGAGTCGATACATGCAGGACACAGCATTTTATTCTAGTAATGCATTTATTAAAATTCAATATTAACATCAAAACTAAAAGTGTGTTCTCTGTTGATTTGATAAATTCAGCTGAAGATACACAAAGAAAAAAAAATGAAAATACATGTTTTTCATTAAGTTCTTTAATGAGGAGTTCAGGTGTATAACAATGAGTTGTCACCCCACAAAAAAAAATAAAAAAAAATGCAAATAAGTACATAGGTAAATAGAATAAAAAAAATGAATTTTATCAACATCACAGCAAATATTTTCACGAGTCATGCATCGTGGGAAAAAATGCCTTGAATGCTGTATCCATCCTTGACATGCTTGTGCCCCAATATCTCCACAGGCCTTTTCCATCACTTGAAGAAGACTTACTTGGTTGTAAGTGTTGCGATCATGTACTTTCCATCTCCAAGAGGAGAATAATTCCTCAATTGGATTCAGGAAAGGAGAATATGTTGGAAGGAACACCATCCTGAAATGTGGGTGATTCTCAAACCACTAGCGCACTAGTGCTGAATGGTGGAATTGGACATTGTCCCAAACAACTACAAAATTCCACACCATTTGCTCCTGAACACCCTGCGGAAAGAGGATTTCATTGAGGAGGTTTAAAAAATGTAGGAGCCTTGCTGTGTTGTATGGCCCCAAGACAGCATTGTGTGCCACAACACCAGTTGTAGAAATTGTGGCACAGAGAGTGATGTTGCCTCCTCGTTGTCCAGACACATTTCTCCCTCTTCTCCTTTTTTTGTGAAGTTTGAAGCCTGCTTCATTAATATACAGGTACTCATAATGAGTTGCACTGCTATCCAACTCCAAGATTCTCTAGAGTAAAAAGAACACAAGGTACAATACAGTAAGTTAGTGTTTTACAGTAATGGCAGTAATTTTACAGTAATGAAACTGTTGCTGAAGTTTGAGTTCACACTTTGAAGCAGCAGTATACATAGATATGCCTAAATCTTTTCACTTACAGTAGCATGGAATAGTTTATGGACACATACTTAAAATTCAGGAAAAATATATCTTTGTGTTGACAGTAAAAGTGCAGTAATTGGGTTGCACATACTTGAACAAAGTATTCGCAACTCCTTCATTCTAACGGAGTGCCTCTCAAAGGGCACTTTGTATATACTTGCTTCATTCGGACTGCATTTCTCCTTAGAACATGATCAATTGTGGAGAGACTACATTGGTGGATATTGTGGAACAGTTGATTGTCGTGTTATTATTTGCTGAATTTCTTTGAGGCGGAGGGTGTTGTTCTGAACCACCATGTCAACAATGGCATGCTCTTGTTCATTTGAAAGAAGTCTTGTTCGTCCACCTGAATGTTCTTTAACTTCAATTCTGAAAAATGTTTGGACAAGCAGGAACATTTACTGTAGAAACCTAGACCTATGCAAACAAGACTACATGGACTCTCATTGTAGAAGTACAATGATATAGTTACTTACTGGTTTTCCCTCTGAAATGTGCGGATAATTGAAGCCACTGTGGATCTGTTTATTGGGCTGAACTCTCTGCCCAGCTTCTCTGAGTGAGAGACCATGATTTATGACATGGTCAATAAGTGTGGCTCTGATTTCATTTGAAACACGTGTACCCTGTCCTTCTTCCTCTCCTATCCTTCTTCCTCTCAGCAGAGTTTTGTTTGTTGTGTTTTGAAAATGGTACAAAAATGCTTGTGATCTTTGTGAAGACCAATGAAAAAGCTGCAAATGTTTTTCCTGATATATTAAAAGATTTGGTTGGCTGTATGAACTGCTGTGATAACATTAGGGAATTTTGTGCACAGTGTTTTGAGAAAATGATGCTTTTGATTTGTAATTTGTATGAAATGAAGGAGAATTTACTATCTGTTTAGGACAATTACAAAGTGTACAGATCACTGTGTTAAATGTTTTGAGAACAGTTACCTGAGTTTGGAGAAATGTACCAAATCGATTGAGAAAAACGTTTCGGTTACTCACGTAACCTCTGTTCTCTCTAGAAGAGGGAACGAGTATTGCGTAGTTGCTTACGCTACGGGAAAGCCTTTCTTTCTCGAGATACTGAAGCCAAAAATTATCCTTAATTTTTATAATCTTGTCAACGCAGTGCGGCAGCCTGCAGACCTAGGGCAAGCTTACTAGCGTGCCCATTGGCTGCCCTGCGGCAACTGCAGCAGCCTACCGCTGAGCCCTTGGCGTGACGTCACGACCAATGAGCGCGCTTGGCGCGCTTAATGCGTCACAGCCCGCGAAAAGGGGTGTGGCTTAGCGTATATAAACAGGGCTCGGAGGCTGCTTCTCTGGTTTCTGTCGCATGAAGCGAAATGAGCTCGTGGTGCGAGCACGGCGGGCTACGCAATACTCGTTCCCTCTTCTAGAGAGAACAGAGGTTACGTGAGTAACCGAAACGTTCTCTTACGAGAGGTTCTCTCGTATTGCGTAGTTGCTTACGCTACGGGAACGCCCTTGTCAACGCCGTGCGCGCCCAGCATCCACTGAATGAGTCCCAGGGAGAGCCCGGGGAACGTGATAGCAGAGAGCCGGGCGGCCCGAAGAGGGCTAGCGCCGTACATAAGCACACACTAGGGGGTTAGGAGCGGCACGGCCGGTCCGAACTGACAATTCCCTGCATAGTGCAGCTCAACCAGTAGAGCTAAATCACACAACGTAGCCCGCGCACAGATAGTGGGCTGGCATACGCGAGACTTAGACTGATAACACTTTCGCCTGCAAGGCGGGAACATCCAGGTTGTAAAACCTAACAAATGTGGAGGGGGAGGCCCAGCCTGCCGCTGCACAAATGTCATGAATGGGAATCCCGCTGGACCACGCCCACGACGAGGCCATGCCTCTGGTGGAGTGAGCTTGAATGCCCAATGGGCACTGCAGGTCTTTAGACGCATAAGCAGCAGCAATAGCGTCCACTATCCATCTGGACAGGCTGTGTTTCGAGGCGGCGAGACCCTTGGTGCGCCCGCCAAACGAAACAAAGAGCTGTTCCACCACTCGTTTGACTGAAGACAGTGCTATCAGAAAAACGGTTTTGAGCGTGAGGTATTTCATATCCACAGTTTCCAAGGGTTCGAAGGGATGCGCTTTCAGGGCCTCCAAGACCAGTGAAAGATCCCACATAGGAACCGAGGGGGGTCGCGGGGGGTTCATCCTCCTGGCTCCTCTAAGGAAGCGGATGACGAACTCGTTCCTTCCTAATGCGCGGCCCAGCTCTGAACAGAGAGCGCTGAAATGGCCGTGACATAGACTTTGAGCGTGGAAGGGGACCTGCCCGCGTCCAGTAACTCTTGAAGGAAACACAGTACTCGCGATACCCCCACATGTCTGTGGATCGAGCCCCTTAGCAGTGCACCATCTGTTAAACACTGACCATTTCGACATGTAGAGCCGCCTCGTAGAGGGGGCTCTAGATTGTATGATCGTGTTCATGACCCCGTCTGGCAGATCAGCGTGTAATCGTTGAGGCTCCACGCATGCAGAGACAGCGCTCTGGATGGGGATGCCATATCGAGCCGCGGGCTTGAGAGAAAAGGTCTCTCTTCACCGGTATCGGCCAGGGGGCTGAGTCTGCCAGCTGTATTAGATCCGGGAACCAAGCTTGGTTCTCCCAGTATGGGGCTAAGAGGAGCACTGTGTGGCGCGCTTCCCTGATTCTCTTGATGACCTGAGGCAGCAGAGAGACCGGGGGAAAAGCATACAGCGGGCCGCTGGGCCGGGTCTGGGCCAGCGCGTCCTCGTTCTTCGAGAAGAACTCTGGGCAATGAGCGTTGTCTTTTGACGCAAAAAGGTCGACTTTCGCTTTGCCGAAACGGCGCCACAGTGACTGGACTGTTTGGGGGTGTTGAGACCACTCCCCAGGGGGAACGCTGTCCCTGGACAGTCTGTCGGGGCCCTCGTTCAGGTGGCCAGGCACATGCGCAGCTCTCTCAGCGAGCGCAGAGAGTGCTGAGCCCACACGAGGAGGCGTTCCGCCAGGGTGCAGAGCGTCTGATCTGACACCGCCCTGGCGATTCACATAGGCCACTACCGATGTATTGTCCGTGCGGACTAGAACATGGTGACCGTGGAGGAATGGGAGGAAGTGTTTGAGAGCTTTCTCGACCGCGAGCATCTCTAGACAGTTTATGTGTAGGAGATTCTCCTGGTCTGACCAGCGGCCATAGACCGGTCTGCCTTCGAAGAGCGCTCCCCAATCTAGGTTGGAAGCGTCTGTCGAGACAACTTTCCGGTGTGAAATCACTCCCATAGTCACTCCTGTGTGATATCATTCGGCTGCCAGCCAGGGCTGCAGGGCTGAAAAGCAGCTCTGATTCACTCTGACTCGCAAGCCGCCGGCCGCCCAGGCTCGGTGGGGCACGCGCGCTTTCAGCCAGCGTTGAAGCGGGCGCATGCGCAGTAAGCCCAGCTGGAGCACTGCTGCAGCTGAGGCAATATGCCCCAGGATACGCTGGAATGTCCTCAGCGGAACCCGGCTGCCTATTTGGAGGGATGCGGCGAGGAGGCGGATGCGGCGCGCGCGCTGCTCCGACAGTCTGGCCGTCATAGCCACCGAGTCCAGTTCTATTCCAAGAAGGAAATTGACTGACGGGGCGATAGCGAGCTCTTGGTCCAGTGACCGAGAGACCCAGATCCTCCAGATGGCTGAGAAGCGCTGTTCCGTGAGACACAAGTTCCGTCTCTGACAGCGCTAGAATAAGCCAATCGTCCAGATAATTCAGTATTCGCATTCCCTGTTTTCTCAGGGGAGCGAGAGCCGTGTCCATGCATTTCGTAATGTACGGGGTGCCAAAGACAGGCCGAAGGGCAGGATTGTGTACTGATATACTCGACCGTTGAAGGCGAATCTCAAGAATGGCCTGTGACGGGGAGTTATCTGGATCTGAAAATATGCGTCTTTTAGATCGAGAGAGATAAACCAGTCTCCTGGGCAAATCTGCGCGAGGATTTTTCTGGTTGTGATCATTTTGAACGGCCGTCTCATGAGGGCTTTGTTCAGATGTCTCAGATCTAAAATAGGTCTTAACGCTCCGTCCTTCTTGGGTACGAGGAAGTAGCGGCTGTAAAGGCTCGACTCGCTTAGAGAAGGATGAACCTGTTCTATAGCCCTTTTGCGCAGTAGCTTCGCTATTTCGGCTTGAAGCAGGTGCGCAGCTTCTGAACTCACTTTCGTCTCCGTCTGTGCTAGAAAGCGCGGAGGGCGACGAGCGAATTGAAGCGAATAGCCGTGTTTTATAGTACTCAGCACCCATTCTGACGCGCCCTGAATAGCTTCCCATGCTTCCGCATGCATAGCTAGGGGTCGAATGGTCTCTGGGTTCAGATCGCCGCGCTGCGCGGGATTGGGGAACCTGTATCAGAGAGGATGGAGCGGCGTGCGCGCCGCTGGTGCTCGAACACGGGGGCTGGTAAACAGTATTGGCCGGCTGTACAGCGTTCGGTAGCTCGGTCCCAGAGGATGGAGCGCGATTTGCTGACAAACACCCCTGGCGCGAAAGCGGCGTGGGGATTGTAATGTCTAAAAGTGAGTGCGCGTGCACCTGAGCGGGCGCAGAGTTTACACTTATGACACGGCCAGAGTTTGGGAGCTTAGAGGGTGTGCGACCCGAGGTAACTGAATGGCAGAGCGAGCAGCGGGTAGGTGTGAGCACAAAGTTGTGGGCACATTTACTACACTTAGTACTCGAGCGGCTTGTGTCCGCTTTATGAGAGAGCGCTCTATGCGCGTTACCATGGGGACCATGTTTGTGTGAAGCAGTGAGCACATGGGAGTGGGCACATTTTCTACACTTATAACACCCTCGGCTTGAGCCGCTGTTGCCCGGGGTAACCGAGTGGCAGAGCGAGTTACAGGTAGATGTGAGCACAGAGTTGTGGGCACATTTACTACACTTATTACTCGAGCGGCGTGTGACCGCTTTATGAGAGAGCGCTCTGAACGCGTTACCATGGGGACCGTGTTTGTGTGTAGCAGTGAGCACATGGGAGTGGGCACATTTTCTACACTTGTAACATCATCGGCGTTATAGAGCAAATGCTTTGATGGCTCATATGTTTAGACGCTCATAAATACTCAAGCACCATCCTGTGAGATGCAGGTTCGCTTTCTGTATGTAAGAAAGCTGGCCGCGAGCTCGGAGAAGACAGCAGAAAAAATATTTTCTGCCGCCAGAGCCGGATTTGAACACGGTTCTCCAGTGCAGAAGCGTAAAATTCTGCCACTGAGCCACAGGGGCACACATGAGCTTCCAGTTGGTGCGAGCATATGACCGAGCGTCGTGTTTCGTTTCGGCGTTTGTTTGCAGGCGCGCGTGTATTAAAACAGGCCCGTTTACTGCAGTATTAGTATTTCCAGCCGCCTGAACTTAGAGGGGACTGAGAAATATGTATCCCGTGAGATGCGGGTTTGCTTTCTGTATGTAAGAAAGCTGGCCGCGAGCTCGAGAGAAGCAAGCAGAAAAAGGTTTTTCTGCTGCCAGAGCCGGATTCGAACACGGGTCTCTGGTGCGGAAGTCTAATGTTCTGCCACTGAGCCACAGGGGCACACATGAGCTTCCAGTCAGTGCGAGCATATGACCGAGCGTTTGTTTGCAGGCGCGCGTGTATTACAACAGGCTCGTTTACTGCAATAATAGTATTTCCAGCCGCCTGAACTTAGAGGGGACTGAGAAATATGCGAGGATTGGAGGAAGTCCGGCCTAAGCGGGACGAAAACACTCTCTCTTCCTCCTTTCGCCGGTGCTCGTGACGTCCGCTCTGATATCCCTTGAGAACGGCGCAGCTGCGCGGCTCGAACAAAGGGAGAGAGAGCGGGAAGATGTCATTATGTGCTGTGACATCGTTTGTTTGCAGGCGTGCGTGTATAACAGGCTCGTTTACTGCAATATAGATATTTCTAGTCGCCTGAGCTAGGAGGGGACTGAGAAATGTGTGAGAAACGGAGGTGGCCGGAGAGTGACGCGCGCGACCGAGACGCGGGGTAGCTTTCTTATAACGTAAAGGAAGCCAGCCCGTGACCGTCTACTTCTAACATCCCTTGTGAGCGGCGCCTTGCGCGGCTCGAACAGAGGGGGAGAGGGCGTGCGTCATCCGGGGGGGGGTAGCTTCCTTGTAACGTAAAGGAAGCTATAGCCCGTGACCGTCCGTTCTGACATCCCTTGTGAGCGGCGCCGTTTGCGCGGCTTGACAGAGGGGAGTAACCAGCTGGTCTGCTTCATCCCCTGAGGCGACGGCAGTGCGGGCAGAGGCCGGCCGCTGCGCGTCGGTGAAGGGCGGGGGAGAAGGAGAGAGCGAGGCTCGCGGGAGGGGCTCCGGCGAGCGCTCAGCTATAACCACCGGCTCGGAAGGCCTTTGAGAGCGGCGTTTTTTCTTACGCGGCCCGGAAGAGGCAGCCGGAGAAGGTGGAGGATCGTGAAACATGGCGAGTCGAGCCCGCAGGGTCGACATCGGCAAGTCCTCACACTGTTCGCAGCCGCCCGTGAAGGGCGCGGGCTGCGTGGTCGAAACCCAGGCAGAGAGCGCAGATCACGTGGCGGTCTCCGTCGCTGAGCGCGGCTCTGCACGAGCCACAGGATGAGCGAGGCATTTGCAACAACGCCTCGCGCTCTTTTAGATGCAAAGTGTGTCGCGGGGCGAACACACAAACACATACAACACAGAGCAGTAAAAGGATATATTCGCCGGATAGCGAAGCAGGCAGGGAAAGCTGAAGACGGCGAAGGCGGCCGGCGTCCTCAGGCTGAGATCCTCGGCGTGCTGGTCGCTTGATTCGACGGCGGCTTCCTCAGAGAGCAGCGATGCGTAGAGCTTCGCTGAAAAGACAGAAATCAGAGAAGCAGCCTCCGAGCCCTGTTTATATACGCTAAGCCACACCCCTTTTCGCGGGCTGTGACGCATTAAGCGCGCCAAGCGCGCTCATTGGTCGTGACGTCACGCCAAGGGCTCAGCGGTAGGCTGCTGCAGTTGCCGCAGGGCAGCCAATGGGCACGCTAGTAAGCTTGCCCTAGGTCTGCAGGCTGCCGCACTGCGTTGACAAGATTATAAAAATTAAGGATAATTTTTGGCTTCAGTATCTCGAGAAAGAAAGGCTTTCCCGTAGCGTAAGCAACTACGCAATACGAGAGAACCTCTCGTAAGAGAACTGTAAAAGTACTGAAAGAAGATCATACCGCCATGTTTCGGTGCTTAAACCAAATGTTCTCATTGTAATGTTAGTTAAGGTCACCTTGTAGCAACAAATGACCATCTTGTCACTTATAGGTGTTTGTAGGGTTATCTGACGCGTGGTTCCAAACAAATACACATCCAGTCCAATACTGCATTTATCTTCTTTATTTGTCTCAGTTCTGATGCTCAAACACATTGCAATCACCAGTTAGCATGTCCTTACATGATCCTGACATGGTCAAAAATTGTTTGCTTCCCCATTACACCTAACGTCTCTTGCGCTCTGATTACCTATACCCTAAACCCATACTCCACCCAGTGTTCTCCAGTGGAACTACAACAGACATTTAAATAGAGCATAATGGCTCTTACACACCTAATATAAAGTGTGACTGATCCAGAAGGTGATAAGAGAACAATGATGAAATCATCCACAAAACTAAATGTGCTTGCAATGGACAGGGAGCAGCCCGTAGTGATTGGAGACAACCATGGGAGAAGAAAAATCTAGTTTAAGTGAAGTAACTCAAAGAGTGTGTTTCACGAGTTCACACTTACAAATAAGTCCGAGGAGAGGGCTCCGGGCTCGGTATTCGGCCCAAACCCAGAGTACTCCCCCCGTATTCCTGGCTGTGGAAGGAACAAGCTAAGAGTGAGGTGTCGGGGTGGTGGAGGGATGCTGAAAAACTGTCAAGGAATGTAGGTGAGTCGACTGAGTGAATATCTGTATGCTTCCTCTCGTGCTGATGGGATAGACATGATGATTATGGCATTGTGATATTGAGTGTTGTTGCCACAGTAAACACCACTCAGTTACTTCAGAAAATGTACCTATTGTAAATGTAAATGTATCTTTTTGCAGCAGCAGCAGAGCTCAAAGAAATAAACCAGCTGAAACTCATGTGTTCTAGCTCCTGACTTCTACACTACCACTAACATCATCCATTAGTAACTACTGTAGCCTACTATTAGTAACTCCTGACAAGTCAGACAAGGAGTTTACACCTGCTGTGGTGGAGGAGGATAGCGCAGACCATCACCCGGAGCCTGAACCCCAAAGAAAGTCTGACCAGGTGTGTGAGCCGGCTACATCCGTACCAGTGGGAGTTTTGGTGGAGTTGGACACTGAGGAGGAATGGCTTATCAATTGGGAAACAGAGGTAGTGCTCCCCACCCTGTATCATCTGTGTTACCATCATCACCACTGGTCCTACCCATCCTTGAATCATCTGTGCCTTCATCACCACTGGTCCTGCCCAGCATAAGTCCAGTTTCATCGCCCTGTTTAGAGTCTGAGTTGTCTCTTCCCAACCTCCCTCTCCCATCTCCTTATCAAAATTCAGCCAGTCCTTCAATCAAGTCAAGTCACCTTTATTTATATAACGTGTTTTACAATACAGATTGTTTCAAAGCAGATTGATAACAGGAAAATAATGCAACAAAGTTTGTTTCCGCTGTACAGCAGATATAGAAGAAAATAGCTGAAGTAAATGCAGAAGCTCCGTCTTCGCTGGTTCCCTTCAGCCCCTTTTCTTTTCCCCTGATGCTTTGTTGTGTGGACAAGCCTCTGGTCTTACAGTCGTCAGCTTTTAATGCTTATTATAATGCTGCCTAAAATCAAGTGAAATTCACCTTTCTGCAATCCAGTTCCTCAAAGACACCAGTAACAGTAGCAGAAGCACACAGACGACAGATACTGATGATCACTGAATCATGATGACTGATATTATTTGTATCCTGCTGCTCTACATATTCAGTGATCTCATCTACACTCAGCAATACAGAAAATGCTGAAGATTATATGCATGACATTGCTGAATATGTTCATTTCATTGGTATATTTTAGCTATAAATGAAGTTTCGTTTTTGAAGTAAAATTATTTACCCTCACATCATTCCAAATCCATATGAATTATTTTGCCATCTCACTGACAGTGGGCATGACAATTTTTCCATGTGTAGCCCAATTTTTCCTGCCGTGTGGATAAATGTCAACCAGGTATTCCTAAAACCGAGATCACACCCTATACTCCCTATTTAATACATCAGACAATTTTGTTTAAATTCAATCAGTAATCATGCGTTTACTGAGTTTACTCAGAAATAAACTATACTGAAACCCACATGAAACAGAACAATGATGAAATCATCCACAAAAAATAAATGTGCTTGCAAAAGACAGGGTGTAGCCCAAGTTCCGCTTTATTGACTATTTAAGATAAACCAGCAAGTTTCTTGCATATATTCTCTCAGACACAAGCAGTGAGAGTTGAAGATCGACTGTGACAATGGAGACACAAAGGATCCTCATGAGGAGTTTGGCTGTTGTGGTTTTTGCATCTGTGATCTGGACTATAACAGGTAAAGTGCTTGAAACTGTTTGTATATTATTATATCTGATGGAACATTGCAGAATATTGAGGTTTACCTTGTTCTTCAGTTTCAGCAGATGCTGATGAGAAGCTGATAAAATGCTGTACTGCCGTCTCCAGACTAACTCGAGAACAGTTTACTGATCCTATCATCGGTTTCAGGCTGCTAAAACCAAGTCCTCCATGTGTGAAGGCCGTCATGTAAGAATCCCAGTTCTTCTCTAAAGAAAACATGTCATGACTAGAGATCAACAGCATCTGATGCTAGATTTCTGTTTTAACTTTTTCATTCTCTTTAACAGCTTTGAGACTGAACGAGGAGAGTTCTGTCTTGATTGGAGACAACAATGGGTGAAGGAGGAAATTCAGCTTTTGTAAGTTAAACCCAACAAGTGTTGTGAAACATACCTGACTTTGTAACAACATAATCTTATAAAGTGTTGCATATTTTGTATAGTATTCTTGTATTCATATTGTTTTGTTTTGCTTTGTTTTACAGGAGAGCTCAAAACAAACGCCAAACTTCCACGCCACCAACCAGCATCATCTATCAGTAAACTTGTAGTGGACTGACTGGGTTTTTCTAGGGTGCCAACTTATAAGTCTACTTATAAGTACAATTTTTCAATCTTAAAGTCAGTCCTACAGAGTATTCAGCTTGTTACTTTTTAACAGATGAACCCTGTTGAACAAAAGACAATAATATAACAGATAACAATAAACCAATTTGCATTGCATGGATGTTTTGTATTAATTTCACTCTCCTGCCTTAGAGGGATGGTTCAGAGTAAAATCAACCTAGGGTCCTTTGCACCATGACCCCGAGCCAAACACCCCCCACTAATAATTGTTGCAAACTGGTACTACCAACAAAATATTAGTGCATTCCTGGAACTGGGTGTCGTTACACTACATACTAATGCATCGCTTTCTGCCCGGACTTTTACGTGCTTTTCCAAAATCACGGAAGTGACCTCGACGTCCGGGTTAGCGGTAGCATGAGCCATCAGGCAAGTGTTATTTAAATAAACTCCTGATGTACTTACAAACTTTCCAATGCCTCGTTTTATGAGTACAGAACCTATTTGTACTTCTGTAGAAGTTTGGTACCATTCTGGGCATTATTAGTGTAATTATTCAAGTTCAGACACAACTTCAGAAGACATTATCTTTCTCTCAAAATCGTTCAATACTGTTTATGCATCAGTAAATCAAGCCAGTGACTAAAAGATCAACTTCACATCGTTTCTCTTAGCAGGATGAAAATAATCTTATTTAAACTGTTTAAATTATATACAGAATGCGATCAAAGAACGCTCCATTTCCAATCGGCCAAACTGTAAACTGATTAACTGAACCAATCCACATATTGTCCTTTCTAACAAACATCATGCATTAAAATAAGAAGATATAAACTCATTTGCAGTCTTGTGGTGAGAATTTCCATCTGTTGTTCTCTGAAATGATCACACACTTTCTGGACCGGCTGTGGTCTGTAGCTCAGATACAACAGCACATTTCACATTAGTGGTTCACTGTGGTAAAGCGCTATATGTGGTTATAAATGTACATTGTGACTGACAACTATGAAAAACAAGATGTGGTTGACGGTCACTAAACTATATGGTTGGCATTAAAAACATTTAGGATATTCAAAAGTCATTACCTAGACATCACCCACAAGCAAATGCACCCAAAGGTTTTACTTCTTTGTTTGTATGCACTTCTTTAGAAGTGTTGCTTTTTGCTTTTTTTAACTGTTTGTAAATTTCATCATAATAAATGTATCCATCAAGCCAATGTTGTTTAAAGTTTAGTCAGAATTTGGTGCTTTATGATGCCACAATCACAACAGGATCATTTGTTTTAACATATTCAGTGCAAATTCAATAACTTGTTAATGTGTGTGAGCGCAAGACATGTTAAGTGTATACAGAATTTTGAAATTATGATTTAACAAATATTATTCAGTGGTGTATAAATAACTTCAGTCAGTGTCCATTCCTCACGTCTCATCATAAAGTGACCAAACTTTATTTCACCCTGGAAAGCAAAAAGAACGAGAATGTGATCAGCTTAAAGATAACTGAATCAAAATCAGAGTCAGAATGAGCTTTATTCACCAAGTGTGCGCAAACACACGAGGAATTTATTCTTATTTATTTTTCAGGAGCTCTTACATGCATATTTACATTTATGACAAGAACAGAAAGAACATTTAAATAATACATATATATTATATATACATTAAAATATATAAATAATGTGATATAATGTGTAAATAATGTGAAAATAAATAAATAATGTGGTATACATCTGGAACAGAAGACTTGTGTACAGATTTGTGCATTATGTACTGTATGTACAGCTGTATAAATAAAATATATATGTATTTATACAATATCTAATTTTTGCCTCTCAAATATTGACCACTAGGAAACCTGCAAACTTATATTACAGCAGAAATGTATGAGAGATTCTGACCTGAACACTACTGTGAATCCAGTCCTGGTGCAGGTCATTAGTTCTTGCACAACCTTTAGAGAAAACAATTATACAAAAACATAGTAAATATAATGTAATCAGTGTTAGGTGTAATGCATTACTTTAAGATATTACTCTTAGTTTTTCAGAAACTTTATTACAGTTACTACTGATGTAATTGCATCAAATACTGTATAGACTATTCTATATAAAACAATAGTGGATTTAACATCTAATGTTAAAATGTAACGTAACCTCTCTTTAAATGGGGAGAAGAATCATTTAAAGAATAATTTATGCAATTTTATATTATTTATTAGAAAGAATTAAAAGAGTATACAGTACTTTTTAGAGAGAGTAACTGAATGTAATCAGATTATTTTAAAGCTGTCTGATGTTATCATGGAAATAAAATCATGTTTAAGTAATATTCACCTTTTTGTAGTCTTGTTGCTCTCCAACACACACAGACACTTGACACCAGTAACAGCAGGAGAAGCACACAGACGACAGGCAGCCACGGGCTGATACTGAGGATCACTGAATCATGATTTAAAATATCTCCAGTGCTCACATCTACACACACGACACAGAAGAATACAGATTTCTTATTCAGTTTGAGGTTTGATACATGCAAATAAACATAATGATACATAAGATGATGCAAATACATATGATAAAAATACACTAGAAAAGTGTTCAATGAAATAATCGGCGAAAAAATCTTACCTTCATAGTCCAGTTTTGTGCAGTGAGATCGCTCAGTCCTATAGTCCATACAGCAGAAGAGCATCAGATCAGTGTCAGTGATGTTCATCAGAAGCAGAGAGTGAGTGTTTGTAGGAGAACTGAGAGCTTTTATCCGTCCAGTGTAACTTGGGTGAATATTTGAGGGTTCTGGTTTAGAGTTACCTCCATACAGATATTCTAGTTTCAAAATTCTTACAAATGTTTGGTTTCCATTTGTAATGATCCAGGTAATCTCTGTATCATCTTTAATGCTACAGGGGAGAGTTGTGTTTCCTCCTGGATGAACTTTCACTGATGATCCTTCAGTGACAAGCATTAAAACACTAAAACCTGGAGAAGAAACAATAAAAAAAATGTCGATCAAAAATGTTTTGACGGTGATCCCTTGATGATCTAGATCATGGTCATTTACATTTTAATCATGTACGTCCAGTCCTGCTCCTGGAGGGTCACTGCCCTGCAGAATTGATGTCTAACCCCAATTTAACACCTGAACCAAAGTAATCAAGGTCTTCAGGATTACTAGAAACTTCCAAGCAAGTATTTTGAGAAAAGTTTAAGCTAAAAACTGCAGGGCATAGA
This sequence comes from Scardinius erythrophthalmus, assembly GCF_964197995.2. NCBI lineage: Eukaryota > Metazoa > Chordata > Actinopteri > Cypriniformes > Leuciscidae > Scardinius > Scardinius erythrophthalmus. The sequence continues at coordinate 24,557,582 of NC_138242.1, read as the reverse complement.
CGCTCCAGGACCAGGATTTGACACCCTTGATATAGCAGATGTTTTTATCCAAAGCAACTTACAAATAAGGAACATGACAAGTATATTACCATTAGTCAAAAATATGTCAAATTAGAGCATTTGTTTGCTTCTCAAATATAATTTCGCATACTCACTTAAAAACTGTCTTAGGATCATTTTCTCTCTCTCTCTCTCTCTCTCGCTCTCTCTCTCTCTCTTTGTGGTTTGTAGCCAAATACAATGAACATAACATCACAGTCACGATGTTAACACAGAAAACTGCAGTAGAGGATGTCACCTCAGGATGTCAGTTTACATTTAGAACTTGTAGATTGACAGTTCAGTCCAGTTTAATAAACGGATTGGAATCCTACCTTCACAGTACCTTACCTGTTTGAACTAATGGCCACTAGATGGCACTGTTTTAAATGTATTGTTTTCTTTTCACCACAATAAATATTCTACGGAGCCTATGGAAGCTTGTTTCCTCCACAGAATAAAAAATAAAAAAGGTAATTGTGACTTTTTATCTCGCAATTCTGTTTTTTCATCTCTATTTTTTATTTTTATCGAATTGTGTGATATAAAGTCGCAATTGTGTGTTATAAAGTCAGAATTGCGTGACACTGACATAAAGTCGTAATTGCATGTTATAAAGTCAGAATTGTGAGATATAACTTGCAATTCTGAGGAAAAAAAAACTGTCTTTTTTTTTCCTTAGAATTGGACTTTATAACTCGCAATTCCGACTTTATATCACTTCTGAGAAAAGATTTCAGAATTGCCTAAACTCGCAATTGCGAGAAAAAAAGTCAGAATTGCGAGTTTACATCTCTCAATTGCGAGTTTTTCACACAGGGCTCTGGTTTAGATTCTGGCCCATAAACATAAGCTTCAGAAATCAAAATCAGTTGTCACTTTATGATAACATTGTGATGTTCATCACTTGTAAGTTGCTTTGGATAAAAGCATGTGTTAAATGATTAAATGCAAATGATCACATATCCAGATCATGATTGTGATTGCCAAGTCAAGTGATTTCCATCAAAACATTTGGTCATCGAATCACAATTATTCATCTCGTTACAGTGTTTTAGTGCTTGTCACTGAAGGATCATCGGTGAAAGTTCATCCAGGAGGAAACACAACTCTCCCCTGTAGCATTAAAGATGATAATACAGATATACAGAGATTACATGAATGTTAAAACATTCATGAGTCGGTCTCAAGTCCAGAGAATAGGGACTCGAGTTCGAGTCCAGGACTCGAGTACTCCATCACTGCCCGTTACATCATAAGAAGAATGGTATCTACGCTAATGTTAGTCTTTCTGTTTATTCCGAGGTTTACTGAAGTCAGCCGGATCCGGGCCGTATCCAGATCAGATGGTGGATCTGCGCCTGGACCCATCCACGACGCATCCCTGAAGTGCCAGCCTCATCAGCCCTGTGAAGGCCTCATTGACACGACAGCACTGATCCTCAATAAACTTACCTCTATACCGGCGTGATGACTCCAACTTCCAACCAGATGGAACTGGATAATATTCTGAATGTTTTGATGCCTGAGATCTGCCTGAATCATAATCACACACTGTTCGTTCGTTGGCCAGTTCTGGCCCCCGACTGAGCCTGGTTTCTCCCAAGGTTTTTTTCTCCATTCTGTCACCTTGATGGAGTTTTGGTTCCTTGCCACTGTTGCCTTGGCTTTTGGCTTGCTTAGTTGGGGACATTTAATATTCAACAATATTATTGATCCGCCTTACTTAAGGTGGACGATGACCCAATTTTCTTCTAGAAACAAACTTTGTTGTATTATTTTCATGTTATCACTGTGAAGCTGCTTTGATACAATCTGTATTGTAAAAAGCACTATATAAATAAAGGTGACTTGACTTGACTTGACATAGACATACAGTAAACTACATTAAAAGCTTGATTTTCACCACAGGGGGACTTTAACACAATATGTGTTGGAATTAAAAATTCCAGTAGGGTGCTTTGAGTATGGTAAATTGACATGCAGATATACTGTAAATATACTGTAATACCAATAGAGGGGGGCAGAGAACACAGAATAAAGTCATAGACGAGCATTTTCCTAGAACGAGAGAGGAATAATTCAGACTTCTTGTGAGCATCTTCTTGCTGTTCTCCTTTGCTTTCCTTCCTTATATCAGCAGTTTAGGAAGCAGCTAATATGTTTCAATAACAGAACAAGAACTTATTCCCTCTGGCTTGAGGTATTCCTGTCTCAGGACTTTTTGTACCATTCATATCTGCCTCTCAGGAACTTTTAATCAGCAGATTAAAGCCAATACTCAGTAACACATCATGTAAATATTTTATTAAAAATATAGCTCTTGTATAGTTTAAAGTAGGAATAATATTCTCAGAGTACATCAGTTAATTGAATGATACATTAAAATGTTAAAATTCACACCCACACCATTGCTATTGTCCTTGGCAAATCTCATAATTCATACATAGCAACCTTCTGATACAGAAATATTCTTAAAAACATGATATGGTCTGGAGTGAATTCTGTTCCATCTGCTGCTGTGATCCATTTATAGTATAGACTCTCGCCCACCCAAACTTCACAAGCAATGCCAAGAACAATGTGGTAGACAAGAAAATCAAACTACACATCATTTGTCGTGTCATTAATCTGTGTGGTGACATGGAGTCTTTTTTCACCTGGCACTATAAGAACAATCGTCTCTTGTGGATTATTGCAACATCTAATCTAGTAGAACATCTATCAATTTCATTGCTCCACACCAAAGCTCCTAATTTGTGTTAAGCATTTAAGAAACATCAACAGCCCGTTTACTCTCTACCTCATGGATATTTTAGACCCGTCCCTGGAGACGGAGTTCAGAGTGTTCTTTTTTTTTCCTGGTCAGGAAATTCATTATTCAAGGTGTATAAACCCCCCATCTGCTGCCTGTCTGGCTTAAACGCTGTCCATCTGAGCCAGTGGAAATGTTTGACTCCATCACCTCACTGTAGCAGTGCCACAAACAGCACACACGTTCATAAATTCAACATCACCTGTTGTTGATCTGATATTTGTAATGTCATGCCATGTAGTAGGCTACCATGGTTTTTGAATAGGAATCGAGATAATGCCATGTTTTTTTTTTTGTTTGTTTGTTTTTTGATAATGTAACATTTTAATACTGTAGTTTTGTATATGTATGATGATAATGCCATGCTTTTTTAAATGTACCAAGCCAATACCACAATTTCTGTACTATCAAGGTATCATAGTATTATCATCTTATACTATAATGTACTGTAATGTAATGGTAAACAAAATCCATCTTCAATTTAAAATAGTATGTACATAGTTGGTGAAAAATGTTTATTATGACCGCCGCTAGCGTAGCTAGCGAAAGCGGTCATATAGGGATTGTCAAAGTTTTTTTTTTTTTTTTTTCGTCACCTTACTGAATTTTTCGTCAACGATACCAGGGACACCGAAGCACCGGGGAACATGAAATTTGGTGGGCATGTAGCCCCACTAGACTTCTAAGGAAAAATTTCGTTTGGTCCCCGGGGGCCACTCCCCCCCCCGCGCTGGGCCCCCCCAAACCCCAAAAAATGCAGTTTTTCCTAAATAACTACCTGAACCGTGGCACCGAGGATGAAGAAATTTTTATGGTATGTTGGTCTACTAGACTTTTACGGAAAAATTTCGTTTGGTCCCCGGGGGCCACTTCCCCCCCCTGCGCTGGGGCCCCCGTAAATTTTTCGTCAATGATACCAGGGACACCGAAACACCGGGGAACATGAAATTTGGTGGGCATGTAGCCCCACTAGACTTCTAAGGAAAAATTTCGTTTGGTCCCCGGGGGCCACTCCCCCCCCGCGCTGGGCCCCCCCAAACCCCAAAAAATGCAGTTTTTCCTAAATAACTACCTGAACCGTGGCACCGAGGATGAAGAAATTTTTATGGTATGTTGGTCTACTAGACTTTTACGGAAAAATTTCGTTTGGTCCCCGGGGGCCACTTCCCCCCCCTGCGCTGGGGCCCCCGTAAATTTTTCGTCAATGATACCAGGGACACCGAAACACCGGGGAACATGAAATTTGGTGGGCATGTAGCCCCACTAGACTTCTACGGAAAAATTTCGTTTGGTCCCCGGGGGCCACTCCCCCCCCGCGCTGGGCCCCCCCAAACCCAAAAAAATGCAGTTTTTCCTAAATAACTACCTGAACCGTGGCACCGAGGATGAAGACATTTTTATGGTATGTTGGTCTACTAGACTTTTACGGAAAAATTTCGTTTGGTCCCCGGGGGCCACTCCCCCCCCCCCCCCCCCCCCCCCCTCCCCCGCGCTGGGGCCCCCATAAATTTTTCGTCAACGATACCAGGGAAACCGAAGCACCGGGGAACATGAAATTTGGTGGGCATGTAGCCCCACTAGACTTCTACGGAAAAATTTCGTTTGGTCCCCGGGGGCCACTGCCCCCCCTGCGCTGGGCCCCCCCAGACCCAAAAAAATGCAGTTTTTCCTAAATAACTACCTGAACCGTGGCACCGAGGATGAAGAAATTTTTATGGTATGTTGCTCTTAAGGGTCCACATCAACCTAGCCCATAATCACTCATTTGTGATTTGCGCCCCTCCCATAAAAAATGAAAATGCAATATTATTCTGCTTTAATCACCCCTATCTTCAGTGGAGATGTTCAGAACTGCATCATATTTCATGTGTATGATTAACTTGACATCCTCTGGGGGTATCCTCTGCTAAGTTTCGTAGAATTTCATCCATGGGGGGGTATAAAATAAATTCATTTATGTGCACATTTAGTGACTGTACACTCATCGGCCTGTAGATGGTGCTGTTGAGCGAAGGGTTGCTGGTTTAGGTGTCACGTTCCACACAAGGAAAGAAGCAAGATAGATCCAATTGCAGTTGGGTGAATTTATTTAAGGGGTAATCCAGAGTCGTAGTCAAAAAACAGGCAGTGTTCAAAATCCAGACAGGCAGCACGAAACAATAACAGGCTCAGAGAACACAAGAAACCGACACGGTGTGACATAAACAACGATACACACAGAACATGGAACAAACAGGGCATTAAATACATGAACAGACGAGATGACAACGAGATACAGCTGGGTAACAGATTACAAACACCTGGGTGAAATAACACAGACTGGAATTGTGGGAAAGGTAGTTCCTGTGAATGACTCCGTGGGGAAAGGAGGACATCTAGTGGATACCCGGGGAAACACCACCAGACACTGTGACATGACCCCCCCTCTACGGAGTGGCTCCCAGACACTCCAAGACAGGACACGGAACAATACAAAAGTTCAGGAGGGAGGTGGCACGGTGGAGGATCAGGGGGAGGGACGGGGGGCCAGGTCCATGAAGGGAAACAGAGACAGGGGGTAACAGACTCAAAGGGGGCCAGGGTGACACAGACAGTACATCGGGGAAACAGAGTGAAGCAAACAGTCCCTCTGGTGGCCGGAGCGAAACAAATAGTCCATTGGGCGGCCGGGGCGAAGCCAACAGACCATCGGGCGGCCGGGGTGAAGAGAACAGTCCATCCGGCGGCCAGGGCGAAGAAACCAGTCCATCCGGTGGCCGGGGCGGAGACTTTTCCTCAGGCGGCCAGGGCGGAGATTTACCCTCGGGCGGCCAGGGCGGTGAAGACCCCTCGGGCTGCCACGGCGGTGAAAACCCCTCGGGCTGCCACGGCGGTGAAGACCCCTCGGGTGGCCACGGCGGTGAAGAACCCTCGGGCGGCCACGCGGTGAAGAACCCTCGGGCGGCCACGGCGGTGAAGACCCCTCGGGCGACCATGGCGCAAGAACTGGAACAGACCTCAGCGGCCCAGGAACTGGAACTGGCACCAACGGCTCAGGCACTGGAACTGGCGCCACCGGCTCAGGCACTGGAACTGGCACCACCGGCTCAGGCACTGGAACTGGCACCACCGACTCAGGCACTGGGACTGGCACCACCGACTCAGGCACTGGGACTGGCACCACCGACTCAGGCACTGGGACTGGCACCAACGGCTCAGGCACTGGAACTGGCGCCACCGGCTCAGGCACTGGAACTGGCACCACCGGCTCAGGCACTGGAACTGGCACCACCGGCTCAGGCACAGGAACTGGCACCACCGGCTCAGGCACTGGGACTGGCACCACCGACTCAGGAACAGATACCACCTGCCCAGGAACAGACACCACCGGCCCAAGTGTATACGTAGCCCACACATACCACATGGCTGTGGCCATAATGGCCAGTGTCGCGATCACTGAGTGCTCAGGAACAGACGCCACCGGCTCAGGCTCAGAAACAGACACTGGCTCAGGCTCGGGAACAGACACTGGCTCAGGCTCGGGAACAGACACTGGCTCCGGCTCGGGAACAGACACTGGCTCCGGCTCGGGAACAGACACTGGCTCCGGCTCGGGAACAGACACTGGCTCCGGCTCGGGAACAGACACTGGCTCCGGCTCGGGAACAGACACTGGCTCCGGCTCGGGAACAGACACTGGCTCCGGCTCGGGAACAGACACTGGCTCCGGCTCGGGAACAGACACTGGCTCCGGCTCGGGAACAGACACTGGCTCGGGCTCCGGAACAGACACTGGCTCGGGCTCCGGAACAGACACTGGCTCGGGCTCCGGAACAGACACTGGCTCGGGCTCCGGAACAGACACTGGCTCGGGCTCCGGAACAGACACTGGCTCGGGCTCCGGAACAGACACTGGCTCGGGCTCCGGAACAGACACTGGCTCGGGCTCCGGAACAGACACTGGCTCGGGCTCCGGAACAGACACTGGCTCGGGCTCCGGAACAGACACTGGCTCGGGCTCCGGAACAGACACTGGCTCGGGCTCCGGAACAGACACTGGCTCGGGCTCCGGAACAGACACTGGCTCGGGCTCCGGAACAGACACTGGCTCGGGCTCCGGAACAGACACTGGCTCGGGCTCCGGAACAGACACTGGCTCGGGCTCCGGAACAGACACTGGCTCGGGCTCCGGAACAGACACGGGCTCGGGCTCCGGAACAGACACGGGCTCGGGCTCCGGAACAGACACGGGCTCTGGAACAGACACTGGCTCGGGCTCCGGAACAGACACTGGCTCGGGCTCTGGAACAGACACTGGCTCGGGCTCTGGAACAGACACTGGCTCGGGCTCTGGAACAGACACTGGCTCGGGCTCTGGAACAGACACTGGCTCGGGCTCTGGAACAGACACTGGCTCGGGCTCTGGAACAGACACTGGCTCGGGCTCTGGAACTGGAACAGACCTCACCGGCTCTGGAACAGACACCACCGGCTCAGGAACAGACATCACCGGCTCAGGAACAGACATCACCGGCTCAGGAACAGACACCACCGGCTCAGGCATAAAAACTGGCTTCAGCTGGGCAGACGTGACGTGAACAGTCCCCGACTGGGCAGGCGTGACGTGAACAGTCTCTGACTGGGCAGACGTGACGTGAACCGTCTCTGACTGGGCAGACGTGACGTGAACCGTCTCTGACTGGGCAGACGTGACGTGAACAGTCTCTGACTGGGCAGACGTGACGTGAACCGTCTCTGACTGGGCAGACGTGACTTGAACAGTCTCTGACTGGGCAGACGTGACGTGAACAGTCTCTGACTGGGCAGACGTGACGTGAACAGTCTCTGACTGGGCAGACGTGACGTGAACAGTCTCTGGCTGGGCAGACGTGACGTGAACCATCTCTGACTGGGCAGACGTGACGTGAACAGTCTCTGGCTGGGCAGACGTGACATGAACAGTCTCTGGCTGAGCAGACGTGACGTGAATAGTCTCTGGCTGGGCAGACGGGACTTGAATAGGCTCGGCGGCGGCCATCTTGTCCGAAGACACAGACTCGGCAGGTGTGGGCGGGGGCGGTAGGACGAGCAGCTCGGGCACAACGGCGAGCTGCTCGGGGACGACCTCCGGGACGACGACGGGCTGCTTGGGGACAGCCTCCAGGTCATTGGAGAGGCCCGAGGTTTTCCTCCCCCTCCGCCGTCTTCGATGGTGAGGTGCTTGTTCAGGTCTGGACGGAATTAATGACTGATGGAGCTCCGGGCTGGGCAGCGGCGATGCATTCTCTGGGCTGGGCAGCGGCGATGCATTCTCTGGGCTGGGCAGCGGCGATGCATTCTCTGGGCTGGGCAGCGGCGATGCATTCTCTGGGCTGGGCAGCGGCGATGCATTCTCTGGGCTGGGCAGCGGCGATGCACTCTCCGGGCTGGGCAGCGGCGATGCACTCTCTGGGCTGGGCAGCGGCGATGCACTCTCTGGGCTGGGCAGCGGTGATGCACTCCCCGGGCTGGGCAGCGGCGATGCACTCTCCGGGCTGGGCAGCGGCGATGCACTCTCCGGGCTGGGCAGCGGCGATGCACTCTCCGGGCTGGGCAGCGGCGATGCACTCTCCGGGCTGGGCAGCGGCGATGCACTCTCCGGGCTGGGCAGCGGCGATGCACTCTCTGGGCTGGGCAGCGGCGATGCATTCTCGCTTGGAGATGAAGGCGAGGCAGGTGTATCCCATTGGCTACGATGGTGTAGATACCTAGTAAATCCCCAAAAATCAAGGATCTCCACCCCCTTCATCTCCCATTGCGGCAACGGGTCATCCAGACAGCGATTAAAAAGGTCCTTCAGGATTGCATCATTATAGTTCATACCTCTAGATAGAGTCCAAAAGGTTTGAGATAAGCAACTCACTGTTTGACCCTGCTGGCGTAGGGCCCTTAAATTTTGGATTCTTCCCCTCCTCTCCTTCACAGTGGTGGGAGGAAGGATACGAACCCCCGTACTGCTGGATCCAAACATGGGTGTATCGTTCTGTCACGTTCCACACAAGGAAAGAAGCAAGATAGATCCAATTGCAGTTGGGTGAATTTATTTAAGGGGTAATCCAGAGTCGTAGTCAAAAAACAGGCAGGGTTCAAAATCCAGACAGGCAGCACGAAACAATAACAGGCTCAGAGAACACAAGAAACCGACACGGTGTGACATAAACAACGATACACACAGAACATGGAACAAACAGGGCATTAAATACATGAACAGACGAGATGACAACGAGATACAGCTGGTTAACAGATTACAAACACCTGGGTGAAATAACAGACTGGAATTGTGGGAAAGGTAGTTCCTGTGAATGACTCCGTGGGGAAAGGAGGACATCTAGTGGATACCCGGGGAAACACCACCAGACACTGTGACATTAGGATGATACTGTCACACACACACATGCAGGAATACAAACAAACGCAAGCATGCACACACACTGACATCCACACGCACAGACACACACCCATACACACACATACAAATCCACATGCACAGACACACACACACAAACACACACGCGCACACACATGTACGCACACATACATACACGCACAGACACACACACACACACACACACACACACAGACACACACATACACAAACACACACACACACACACACACACACACACACACACACACACACACACACACACACAGACAGACAGACATGCACATACTACTACTTTTTTTAGGTATATACATAAACACGCAATACAGCCAAATTACTCCACGTCATTTATTTTTGTGGAAAGCCAGTGCAGGCCTAAGCGGCGGTCATATTTTGTACCGCGATGCGGTACATCTAGTTGTTTTTGGATTTGGCTTTTTTTTTAGGCATCAATATCAGCATATAAACTCCTGACTCACCTGGGCACGAACGTCCACTCAAAAAAGACCAGTTTCTCAGTGAGAGGTTTCTGCTTACAGCAGGAGATATCGATGAGGCCAGCCTGAGCTCCAGAGGAGAACAGGATAGAACAGAAGGAACTCCTCGCTGTGTGGCGACATTGACAAGCAGGGGGCAAATGCAAAAGTACAGCTGTTCCTAGTGGACAACATGTTTTCAAAGACTCCCAGACATTGTATGTGTGAACAGGGGTCAGTGAGCGGTCATGGCATCCCAAAAGGCCATTTCAATCCTTCTAAAGCTTATGCCACCCAATTACAGATACCAGTCAGCAATTTACATGTGTACATTTGAAATGCCTGTCTATTTCCATCTGATGCAAGGATTCTGAAAGCAGATTCGCAGTTCCCAAGAGTATAGTGTGTGGAGGTTTCCACTTCACTGGCTTTTGAGCACACGGTTCTAACTGTTGCCACATCCACAGGCTGACAACTCAGCTCTTGTCACAGGATTGGATGCATGTCATTTCAGCCTAATACCCATGTCAAATGAGTTAGCTGAGGCACAGCGGTCAACAGCGGTGATAAGTCGGGACGAATCGTGATGGATCATTGCCAATGTGAAGCATCTGGAGATTTTTTGGGTGAAGGGATAAGGCACAGGTGTTCATTAGCAAGTCAGAAGCATTTGATGTTGTCTAATGTAGGCAAATAACTTTCACTTTGCTAATTTTCTTAAAGTTGTGACAGGAATACATTAGCACAACATTTACAAATTCCATTACAAAACTGTGGCTATCAACTGGCTTATTTTAAACTTTTATCAAGAAACTCACTGAAAATAATAAATGAAAGCTAAATCGAAATATTTACAACAAAAAATGACAAAAGCACAAGCTTCACTTTAATTCTGAACATAAAAAAGCTAATCACAATTATGACAGGCATATTGTATGTGATTTTCATGTGATTTGGGCTAAGAAAGGATTCTTTCATGAGAAATGCTAAGCTGTTGTAGTGATTAGCTTATTCTAAAATGCTACAAACATCATATTTCTGCTTCATCATATGACCAAAATCCCCATAGGTTATTACAAACACTCGATGATGGTTTAAAGTGAGTTATGAGTAAAAGCATAGTATTAATCCCAGGAATTGTCATGGGATTAGCTTGATGCTAATTGTAGCTATAAGCCACCTGTTACCAGACACGATTATATTTCATTATGTATGTTGTCAAAAGAATTCACATAAGGTCATAAGACAATGTTTTGATTTCTAGAAAGTATTTTGAAAATGGTGGGTATGTATATCTGGATCAAAGTGGATGGGAAAGTTATATGCAGTAAAACGATTTCAGTAAGAATATTAGTTACCTGGGCAGTAATGCATTACTAGTGATGCAATACAGTAATACAATGACTTTTTGCAGTAACTAGTAGTGTAACTATTTAAGATTTCAGTAATATTTCAGTTACTAATAAAATAGCTGGTTACAACATAACTTTTGTTGCTGCAACCCCTAGTGACTTGAAATCAAACAATCCAATCACTCCTAGATCACCATGCAAGAACACTGTTGTCAAATGTAAGTTGTGACATTACTCTGTAATTAGTTACACTACTAGTTACTGCAAAAAGTAATTACATTACTGTAACACTTTACTAACGCATTACTGCCCAACACTGAAAATAACACTGGTTGGATTGGACTGGTTGGATTGAGCAAAAATGATTAGTTAATTGCAGGAAATCGCTTGCAAACACTGCTAATGAGCAAAGGGCAGGAGGCCTGAAACATCTCTGCCATGGCAGTGTGCCATCCTTTATTCCCTAATCTTCATTCAAACAACTGTTACACTGAAGGCTGCGAAACTCCATAATCAGGCTGCGTGAATTACCGTGAAATTTAATTTGTGACATTCTGTCAGTTCAATTGTTTTTACGGAGTTGATGGCACATCTAAACGGGTCTGCTTAGGAAAAATAGTGAAATAACATTCTGCTAGGGTGTTGCATGAAGAAACAGTGTGGATGTGGAAGTCAGCAATCTGAAAATGAGAGGTGTTATTCACTGTTTTTCTCTGTCTTCAAGGAGGAGCATGTTCACTCCTTTTTGAGCATACAGGAAGGCGATAAGACAACAGACGGCAATAGAACAGGAAATGAGTCAAAACAACATCATCTGTGTTTGATATAATCTGTGTTGATGGTGAAGCTGATTTGTTGATCGGCAAGGGAGAAGTGTAATCGTATTTCACTGCTCCTTTTTTTAGCATCCCATTTATCGTTCCCTTCACAAACCGGGATCATACAAACAACCTTATCTACAATATCGACATCGCACGTCTAAATTATTTTGCCGTATTAAGTAGATATCAATTACGGCAGTATGAATCGCTGGTAGAGTTAGAATAAGTGGTGAAAATTAATTTCAAATTAAATCAGCTAAATAGTGATTAAAACAGTGACTGAATACAGTTTAAAAACGTCCACATTTAATGAAAAATCTCAATACAGTTTACAAGAAACATTCAGCAAAAATGTAACAATTGCAAAAACTGAGAACAACTTTTCAATGAAAACATTGCAGACGGTTAAATATAATAAAAGAGAAGTGCACAACGTTATTTACATCATGTCAAACACGCTAGATTCTTCACAGAGGCATACTGTCCTCCACAATAAACAACGGAAACCCTCCTTCAATATTTCGTTTAGACAACACACAATTCCTTTCTGCCAGGTCTAATTAAAGCTCCATCTTTTCTTCTCCCTCTGACAGTCTGATAATGATGCTGAATGCCCCTGCCCATGGCATCTGTGTCACTTTAGATGAACGCAAGCTCGCACGTGGTGTCCCGGGGACCTTTCGCTCTTCAGGCCCAGCTGTAAGAGATCCGATCTCCTCTCCAAGCCATTGTGGAGTCTGTGGACCGCACTTCCCAGAATCTGTTTGCGACAATAACGCAGAACGCAGCTCGCACTGAAATGTCACTTTCAAACTCGCTGTGTTTTGTCAGCTCACTTGACCTAAATCTGCGTCCAACTGTCTGCTAGATTAATTATCTGTTTTTCAGTTGAATGAAAAGAGCACAGGCAGCAGGATTCATTGCAGTGAACAATTCCCCAACCCCCCTGACAATGTGAGGCAGAGCAACACAAAAGTGAAATAATCAAAAACGCCGTCAACACTTTCCATTGAAATGACTGATCAGTGGGATACGAAATAAAAGAGTTTGCGAAGTAATAACAGTGAGTCGCGTTTGGTTTATCGCTGGATCTTTTTGTAGGCCAACTAAATATTTATGCCACATACTCATTTCGTTCATAAGACTTTACTGAATCTCCTCGCATAATAACGAAGAAATGAATTACATTCACATGCTAGAATATATGTATCCTGGAAAAAGTCTAATCTTATATCTGAGAGAGCTCATACTGTGGCTTTTCTCCAGAAGGTATAAAATTAATCCCAGGGGTCGTATAATGACAAAATGGCATTGTGTAATGCTGCAGACACAAGAACAGTTCAATATCAGAGCAAGAATTTTTGCTTTTTCTTACAATCACCACTTTTTGTTTGAGTGAACGACTGTCTTTTCAGTGTAGGTCAGTGTCCGTGTGTATCTGAAGAAAGACATATTCTCCTGAAATAAGTCCGAGGCTAATCTGGACGCCTCCAGCGGTAATGTGCTCTTTGTGAAAACCTCACATCTGAGTTTGGTATAGAGGTGACCCACTTCTTGAATTCATCCAAGACCAATGTTCTTCGGGTGGCGGCTGTGTTTTCATGTGTTGATAGCATGGCACAGCGTCTCCATGAGTCTAAGAAATTTCCTGTGGGTCTTAAGTAGCATTTACATAACACTATTATATAATCTGACCCTAATGCTATGAAAGTGTTTACAAAAGAACAATATATATTGTGATCAGAATGATAGTTTTTAATGCATCAATACTCTCACTCAGAGGTTTGGTTTAACGTTATTTTGGTAGGCAAGCAAGATTTTGCATTGAACTGACAACACACTCATGCCTCATGGAGATGCTGAATCCTCATCATGTCTCCTGCATGTCAATATCATGCTTCAGAAAGCCTCGTCCTCTTCAGCGTAAAGCTTTTGAAAAAGAAAACGAGTTGTTAGCTGAGGGGCAGTGAACTAAGAGCATGATTCATATAGCGCCGCTTCTGTTCTTGGGATGTCTCACACCACGGTGGTCTCAGTCTGTAGGAAAGACTGGGCTCTGGAGTTACGATGGAATTGGGCCATGTTTTCCGTGCCATTTCTGGATATGGACGAACTGTGCAGACGGTAGTCACGGCCGATGTAACGCTTTAAACGCAAACTCCGCCACTTTCTCTTGAGTTCGCTCTGGACCTGCAGAGCAGTCAAATATAAAAGCCAGTATCATTAGCACAGCCACACTACCACAGCGTGGTAAGTCCACATGAAATCAAAATTGAATCAATTTATTTACTCAATACACATTCCTTGACTCAAACAAAAATACTTGTCTTTGTAATTTATTCATCACAATGTAATTACTTGCTGCTCCACCTTTGAAAAAACTGTCACCAATCCTTCTTATTTTTTTCTTTTCATGATTCAATCAATCCCAAATTGATAATATAGGGTCCAGCTTGCATTTTTTCTTTATGTCATAAAGAAATTACATAATTGGCTGGTTTCACAGACACTGCTTAAGCAAGTCCCAGACTAAAATGCATGTTTGAGCTGTTTTAACTGCAACTTGCACTGACATATATTAAAATAACCTAAGCCCTGTCTGTGAAACAGACACCTATGTGTTGTGAATGTTTCATATTGACTTTAACTAGGAAGGAATACTACGGCTCTGTTCCAAAACCTAGTGAGCTGCCTGAGGAGGAGATAGCATTTTAAGGCATCATAGGCATGGAAATGAAGGGTGCTGTGACTTAATCATATTGCTTTTTAAGATACTTTGTTTTGACCAAATTCAAAGGCAAAAGCCAATCCTAGAATGCATTGCTACAAACTAATACAAAATGGTGTCCAAGGCAAGAGAAATGTTGATTATAAATAAAGAATGTTTCATTTGATATAAAAAAGCATTGCTAAAAACGTTCAGTGTAATTCAAATTAATTTATTTATCCCAATAATGTATGTGTGCTATGCATAGAATATATTGCTTATCTTAGCTACATGCGAACATCAACGTCTAGAGCTATTTGTGTTGCTGCTTAAGTGTTCCAAGTCACTCGCTTCTAGGTTTTGGAAAAGAACTGAAGTGAGATATGTTGATAAGATTGATAAGATTGCACACTGACCTCACTATTCAAAAAACAATACAAAATCGCAACCACCAAGCCCTGTGAAAGGAACATAGAGAGTTAATGTGGTACAACATTAATAAAGCATCATATCCCGTTTAAAAATTTGGAGTCGGTAAGATAAAATGTTTTTGAAAGAACCATTAATAAAGTAGACCAGTTTTCTACTTTATTATATACTTTATAATATAACTTATTCCTGTGATGGCAAAGCTGAATTTCCAGTCGCAAGAAACATATTTTATTATTATGAATAGAAAGTTCAAAAGAATAGCCTGTATTTGAAATAGAAATATTTTGTAACATTATAAATGTCTTTACTGTTACTTTTGATCATTTTAAAGTGAACACTCAGGCATATTCCTCACCTGAAATGATCCCAGGCCAAGGTCAAAGAATATTTTGTAGTTTTCCATCTCTCCATTTTCTTCTATGATGTAAACGAAAACAACATAGTTGATGCCAAAGAGAGGGATCAAGAGAAGTGTGGATTTGGCCAACCTCCTGAAAACAGAAAGAGGAGGAACAGGATTTGGACGGAGTGATAAGGAGGGACCCCTGTTATGATAGCATGGCAATTTTTGTCAAATCGAAAGTTATTACCAAGCATACAATGGAGAGCTCCAAACCGAAATCTTTAGAAGAACAAAAAGGGAAAAGTGCATCTGGGAGAACCATCAAATAGACAACAGCCTCTCATGCATTAGCGACAGGGCATTCAAACACAGAACGTGCCACTCTCAGCAGAACAAAAACTCAGATCGCAAAAATCGCGACATAAATATTTCAATGCAAATATATTTAGCACTGCACAAGAGATAGTGGAAGCCTTGGATAAAAATGGAAAGCAGTCATCCATTTCCTTCTATTTTTCAGAGATTCATGCTAGAATGCAACTCCTGGTAAATGTAAAAGGGAGATCTCAGCTATGACCTGAATAGCACATAAGAGGATTCAGACATGGTGGCTGATGCCATGTGTGCAAAATAGAGTATTAGTTGGCATCCATTTGCAATACCTGTACTGAGACTGATCGTTTCCACCAACATCAGGACACCTCAGTTTCTGGACCAGGATTCGAATGATGCTGATGAACAGAATAAAGTTGAACTGTAGAAAACAGAAAGGAAGAGAACAAGATTTTATATCATTCCTCTTTTATACAATGACATTCTCCAGACTAAACATTACCACTGAATCCTGTTCACTGGATCTGACACAAGAAGATCTCAAAACATTCTGTAAGACTTGAACCAGATTACAGGATTATTGCACACACTGTAACACGTGAAAACGTGCAGTTGCTGCCTTAAAGGAACGGTTCATCCAAAAAAATAATAATTCTGCCACCATTTACTCATTCTCAAGCCGTTCTAAGCCTATATGACTTTCTTTCTTCTGTGTAAAAAAAAATGCCTCAGTGCTCCAGTGTTGACCCCACTGACAAAAATATATTTTTATATCTTATCCACAGTAGTCAGACAGGTTTGGAATGACATGAGGGTGGGAAAATGATGACAGAACTATCCATTTTGGCTGAACTGTCCCTTTAAGGAGTTGATCTGGCCTTTAAAATAACACTACAAAAATAACATCATGTGTTTGATTCTTAAAGAAAACATTGAAAGCACCAAAAAAATGGGATTTGGTCTGCCAAATGCATAACTTCAAATGTAAAATGATCATCTCCAATTTCCATCTTGCTTAAATCCTTCAGACAGATAGTAAAAACAAAAGAGGGCACCTGTTTCTGTTCCTCATAATTAATCCTGCCATAAAAACCCAAACCAAAACAAACAGAACATCTTGGCCAAAGCTTCATCGACCAGTGGGATTCTGGGTTAGAGAGACGTAGATACATGGTAGATGGTGCTCTGTGAGAGTTATCTAAACACATGGATTACCAGAGTGTGTTTGCCAGAAAAACATATGACCTTTTTTATAATTATTGCATTCCTAGGTTCCAGAGGGCATAGGAACATTTTGACCTGGATGCGTTCGGGCAAAGCTGTCAAACACCGCCATCCTGCTGTCCAAAGACATTTGATCTTTTGCAGGTGAGGGTTTACAAAATGGAAATGGCACAGCGGACACAAGAGAGAGTCCTGGCACGTGTGCTGAGAGAGGCACTTGTGACAGCATGTTTGCTCGCTCTTCCTGACATGCCTGCGCTCACGTCTCATCCAGGACATGGAAACTGTCCGTGAGACTCAGCACATCCCAGTGTCTGCTTTGCTGGCAGAATCCCTCCCTGCCTGACATAATGCATACAGTATGAGGCTGGTCTCAGTGTGTTTATAAGTACTGGTGTGAGGTTATACTCACAATGACAGATGCCATAATTGGCCAGTTGATCACCCGCCAGGGAATCGGAGCATCATTTCTCTCCCAGCATCTATTAAGAGAAGACATCAAAGAGTTACAAGAGCTTTCATAACAGGAGTAGCAAATGGGAATGCGTTTCATCTTCTTTTGCCTCATTTTAATCTCTCAGGTTTAAATATCCGCTATTAAGAGTCTCATGTGAGTTCTGTCACCGTCTGATTATGCTGTGCTCAACTGCTCACCCTGTGTCCTCGAGGTAAATCCTACACACAATCCATGGAATCACAAACACGGTGGGGAATCCTGGGGGAAGGAGAGGGAATAATAAAATATCAAGAGACTTTGTGCTGACATTCCTTTGTGTAATCAATGTAAATATAGGCTACAGAGAGAGAGAGAGAGAGAGAGAGAGAGAGAGACAGACAGATAGATAGATAGATAGATAGATAGATAGATAGATAGATAGATAGATAGATAGATAGATAGATAGATAGATAGATAGATAGATAGATAGATAGATAGATAGATAGATAGATAGATAGATAGATAGATAGATAGATAGATAGATAGATAGATCTATCAGACAGACAGACAGGCGGACGGAAAGACAGACAAACAGACAGGCAGATAATGAGACAGACAAACAGACAGATAATGTGATGTTAGAAAACAGCATCTCTGCTCGGACACCTGCTGAAAAATCTGTTAGTTGAGTTTCCTGTTGGGAGGTGGGCCACTATCTCTAGACAGAAGAAGAGCTGGAGAGGAAATGCTGGTAAACAGAACATGATTAAAGAGGCCATGTTAGTCGTCACTGTCATGATGAAAGAGAAGCTTAATGAGGTGTTGATATGATGAGTCTAGCAAGCCACGCCCAAGCTTGTCCTCTAGAAGTGAATGAAGATCCTGCTCTCCTTTCTCTCGCCTGGAAACTCCAGAGACGCAACAAACTACAAAGACATACTAATACATAATGCAAGGCAAACAGCCTGAACAAGACACGTCATGTTGTTCCCTTCGCTGTTTTTCCTCTGAGTAGTGGGCGACATCTATTCAGAAGTGTTTGAATGAATTAAGGAAGAGACATTCAGTGCTACACCGTGAAGAGGTGTGTGTTCTCAAATGATTTTCTATGCACGCATCTGTTCATGTCAGACAGGATGAAAGCAAACGCATTAAATGCAGTGGGAAGTGGAACTTTTCTAGGCTTCAAATGATCCTTTATTTACTCAAATACCTGCTTGAAAACATTGACATCAATAGCATTAAAAGATTGAAAAGTAATTTTGAATTTATTCTAAAGGTTAACAAATGATTTTGGAAAAAGGAAAAAGCTCATCAAGGTCAGTGTCAGTGTTTCTAATGAAGACTCACCCCATCCAATGAGGAGATAGATGATGAAGTGTCTGTTCTCAGAGAAGATGACCATCAGTAGGGTATGAAGGTACAGGCCTTCCACCAGCAACCAGTAGAAGTTTGCCATGATGAAGTAGTTGAAGATGATCAGGCTGGCCTTGCAACCAATCTAAACACAAGCACAGAGAGCTGCATTGTGTACTACATATCTCTGAAGCAAACCTGTGTAAAGATTTGGGGTTTTATGGTCTGCAGTGACAGAAATAACCACCTTTTAAAACGGATGAAGCATAAAATGTGTTTAGTTGACTATGCATGTTTTGGCTTAGCTCAGTTCAGACCCTTAAAGGTGAAGTGTGTAATTTTTTCGATGTTAAAATACTGTCTCATATCTCAGTTTAATGTGCTCAGACAGCTGAAAGTAAACCATTTGTAAGGTTGGCTTCCTGAAAAGCATTAGCCCTTTCAAACATTGCAATGTTTGTTTGATCTGCCTGGTATGCCAACTTCTGGTTTAATGCTTTGAGATTGAGGTTGGGATTATGGGGTGATGTGGTGTTGGGAAACAATTGGTATTTTTAGTTGTTTAGTGTCACTAGTTGTGCAGAAATTGCACAGTTCTGTTCAAAAGTTTGGTCTTTTTTGTGAATTTGTGAAACGGTGACGTCATGCACATGCGCACTACGTGTTCAGTCTATAGGCACGTAGTGCTTCTTTTCAAAGTGACATCGCCAACTACTAGCCTCGAATGCATAAAACAGCGTTTTTAGTCGTTTACGCGGATCTATGTGAATGGGGATCATTTTGACAACGTTGTCGCCTGTATGCGAAAAAAGCATATTGGTATATTGGTTTTTGGTATATTGTTGTCATGTAAACGTACCCTTAATTACATGAATGTTCTTGTGGAACTTCTGTATGGATGGAGTCACTCACCAGTGATGGCTGCTTTGTACATTCTACGTTCTCGTGGGAAAACAGAATGGCATCTTTGACCAGCACAGCGATGGCCCTCAGTATGAAGGAGAAGAACAGGTTCAGATGGATGTAGTTCCTGGTGCAGTGGAGTTTTCTGTTGGAGCATGACAGTGCTGTAAATAAACATGGCCTCTTTCTATTTTAATTGTGCTTACGGTTAGTTTGTGAGAAAAAATGCAAAGACGTCTTAAGCACTGTTCCATTCATCACGTCTCCAGACAACTTTTTAAATTAATAACTTCATTTCAGCAAGATAATCACTATCGGGTTAAAGTCGTGCGCCAAGCATAATGTTTATCCTCAATGTCAAAAAGTTTAAAATATAGTCGTTCAGAAGCCTGCCAAATGATTACAATTAATATAAGGCAGGCTCATCCATCCATACAAAGTGTGCTGTAATATAAAGCAGACTCAACTACTGGAACTATTTAAGACTCTGTTTCAAACCTGAACAGACAGAGGATGGTGCTGCCGGTGATAAGTGCGATGAGAGAGAGGCTGTGTCCGAGTGTGTAAAGGGCCTTCATCACCGTGTAGAAAACAAGCTGGACAGAGAGAGAAACAGAGTATGAGAAACACTTGTATTTGCACTCCATTCACTCCAAGGCATGTACACCATTATGCATTTGTCTGAAAAAAAGGACTGTTTTTGATTCAAGTGGATTTTAAGTGCTTTTAAATGATTTCAAATAACTTTTTATCTTTGAAAATAAAGTTGCCTGATTATTGTAGGCAACAACAACAAAAAAGATGATTGTATGTTTTACAGTATAAAAGTATGTCTACATTTGTCTAGTTCATGTTGCACATTTTCCAGAACATGTAAATTCTGTCATCACCCACCTACGCTCATGATGCATAAAAATCATTCTTTTTTTCCCAGAACAAAATGTCAAAGCTGCCATTTCCACATAACAGAAATGCATGATTAACACTGGCTGTCCAGTTGCAAATTGTAATTTCACTTGGTTAATTAAAAAGGTATTCTGTATGATCATTTTACTTAAGCCGGGTTCACACTGTACGATTTTGTTTGATTTTGTCTGTCTGAGACAAATTTTGCAAATCCTAAACGATTCCTCTGATCCTAGGCTAAAATCTGAAGTCTTTTAGTTTGACATATTCACCGACAGCCGATTAATGACCGTTGCGATCAAAGTTGACCTCTGACAAAATTCTGGCAGAGTCAGAAGATTTGACTTCTCCTACGATGAATGTAAAATTGTTTTTCAAGACAAGCCATGGTCAAAATGAATGTTAGAGATTTCTTCGTGGCCACCATTTCAATCCTTCGTGTAATGCAACTCACTGTCACCGAACATGTCATTGATTGATGATGTAAAACTCCGGCTGAGTGTTCTTGTGTGTGTCCGTTTTTAACGTGTCTTGACTGTTGTACAGTCTGACATTAATGACAACTGATATCGTACAGTGTGACATGGCTTACAGCGGGGATCATGTTCGTACAGTCTGACAAGGAACAATAAAAGGATTATTATAAATCGCACAGTGAGCACCCGGCTTTACATGAAAAAATAAAAATCTAAAATGAATATATTAATATTAGGCAACATGAACAATTTCAAGTTAAGCACAATCTGTAACCAAGACTATCCCATTTTACATGGTGAACCAGATTTCACCAAGTGCAACATGTTCCTGGATCAACATCTTTGTTGATTCTGAAACAACATTCCAATCAACCAATGTTTCACGAGTTCACATCTACATATAATTAATACAATAAGTTTATGCGTATTTGGCGTGCTGTCCGGGGGGAGGGCTCCGAACTCGGAGTTAGGCCCGAACCCAAAGTACTCCCCCCAGTTGGTAAGAGTAGATGGAAATGGAAGTGTAGATGGAACTGGAAGTGAGGAGATGGGGTGGAGGAGGGATGCTGACAAACTTTCAATGAACAGAGACAGGTCTGCTGTGAATTTATACTCTGTCATTGAGTTGATTACTGATTAATCAACAGCTGTGCATGATTTGGTTAATTATCTGAACCTGCTCCTCCCAAACTTTGTTAAATAAAACCTCATTTATGTCACATTCAGGCCTACAACCAGGGTTAGGTGCTTCTACATCAGTGTTATTCACCTATTATTTTCCTCTGATTTTAGGGATAAGTTATGGGTAGGGTTAGTGTTAGGAATATGATTAGGACAAAATTTTCAGACAGGAATGTCTGAAATACACTTTAAGATGAACAAATACGCTTTTGTAAAATAACATCACATAACAAGGATCACAGGGTGAATAATAACCATGGAAATGGCTTGCTGGACAGGCAGCTGCTTGGCGGTGGAAGAGTGTGATGAAGCTCAGACAGATTCATCC
Source organism: Scardinius erythrophthalmus (assembly GCF_964197995.2). Lineage (NCBI taxonomy): Eukaryota > Metazoa > Chordata > Actinopteri > Cypriniformes > Leuciscidae > Scardinius > Scardinius erythrophthalmus. The sequence goes on along the minus strand of NC_138242.1, from coordinate 24,535,551 downwards.
CCCATAAACAGCATTCTTTCAGTCTGACTTACAACATGGCACACTGGAGCCAGAGCACCCACTCATCAACATTAACAACACCAGGAACATTCCTCCTGCACTACTTTAAACATAAAGCTGAAAGAAACATTCAGCGAAATTCTCACAAATTCACCGTCAGATGGTTAAGAATGTTTTTGTCTGTGTACGTGTTTTTGCTTTAGTTTCAGAGCAGTGATACATTCGTGACTGTATGACATTCAAAAATAAAAATATATTTGTAGTGTATATTTTGTGCATTTGATAGTTCATAGCATTTTATGTGTCATAAATAAAAAGTTCGCACTCTTTGAATAATTTGACAAAATTATTGGAAAAGACAAAAAAAAATGTTCTCTTTCCAAATAATATTTTGAGCTTTCTTGATTTTATTAACGTCACAATTGGGCAAAGTATAATGCATTTAAATAATATTGAAATGGTTTATACTTATTTATTTATATTTTTTGGAACAAGGATTAAAATATAAAATGTATAAATAAAAGGCATTTGAAAATATATATATAAAAAAAGAATGAAGGCATGTTAACAAGTTTCCAAGAGAGTTTGTTTAAACAAAAAACAAAAATGTTGGAAAAAAATGTGCTGGAAAAAAACGCCCATAAATCTATTGGTTGACATTTCTTTTGTTTTGCTATCTTTCTTTTCAGGCCTGCAGGTTAACTGCTGTAGCATTTAAAAGGAGGAGACAGAAACCAGCCTCTGTGCTGGCTTTAGATGAGATGAGGGATTGTTTCCTTCTTCAGACAGTCTTTTATTTATTGCTGGATGTGATTTGTGTTTCAGGGAATGCCCATGGAAAACTTCTGGAGAACTTCAGATTAAAAGTGACACTAATATGGCACTTGGAACTCAACATGCGGTGCAAGGCCTAGGAAAAGGTGAGCATTGTTTAGACGATGTCTAAGTAGTCTATTTAGACTTAAAGGGGATGTGTGTCATTTTTTTATGTTAAAATACTAGGTTGATTATCTTGAAAAGTGCACTATCAAACAGTGCTCTGCAATATTTCATTCCACATAGCAATGCTGGCTCAACCAATGGCGGAATTATCAGATTTTCTGACCAATAGCAGATGATGTTTGAAAACAGTCATTCATTTAAAAATTATTTAATTAAATTCTTTAATAATCATTACTTTAATTATAAAGTGATTGAAGAAATTACCTAACAAATCAAAGCCAGATGCTTTTATAAGCCTCTGTCTCCTCTAAAGTGATTAGTAAATGATTACATTTGAATACAACCTTCAGTCTAAAGTACTAATTTAAGGGTGAAAGACAAACTGGTCTATCCGTACATCAATCAGGCAACCCTAAAGGAATAGCAGGTGTCCTTTTAAAGAGAATCAATTCCCCAAGTTTAGAAGATCAATGTCCAATTTAATTCGTCAATGGGCTTGTTTTAATTTCTTTGAAGGTGCCCAGGGCAGGACTTCTTTGAAGCGAAGCAGGATGGGGCTCAAGATATCAGGTTTCAGACAAGTTTGACTCAAGGTCGATCAGTGTTCTTACTAACGCCTTAGGAGGACGACTTCAGTCATCTCTGCTAATTTCCACGAGAGAACTCTGTGAGGATGGGAATGTGCCCTCTGCTACTGTCTCTCTACCCTTCAGGAAATTGCTTTAATGTTTCATTTCCCCTGACACAGGATCAGAATGAAAAACAGCGAACTGTCCCCTCATCGCTCAAACGAGCAGCGCAGAGTCAACTGGGCACCATCCCAAACCACACCGCTGCCAACCATTTTACCGCGGAACACGTGCTGAACTCTGGGTGATGTCTAAACATTAAAGAACAATACGCAAGTACAATAAAACAAGATTTTCCTAACTCTTTTGAAATTAAAGTGATTGTATGGCCCACTCTGATAAATGAGGGTGTTTATCACATGAAAGAGGTTAGCCAATGATAACAGAGCTCATTTATATATTGTGTTAAAGGCGCAGTAGCAAAAACATCCTGTTTAACTTTATGGTTTAGAAAAACAGTGGAAAATGATGGGGTTTTTTTGTGCAAAAAAAACTTTACTAACATAAGACTTGCTATAAAGTGTAGAAAAGCCTTAAGTAAATCAAACTTCTCATTTATTTAAACCATTCTATTACTGTGGACAAATATACATAGTGTAAACGTTTTCTTTTATTCAGCAAGGATGCATTAGAGGGATGGTTCGGAGTAAAATCATAGGGTCCTTTGCACCATGACCTCGAGAAACACCTCCCCAGAAGCCTTTTTCCCTTGGTCGAACATTATTAAAGGAGAACTCCGGTCAATTTTAACATTGAGCTAATTTTTTTTGTAAATTTGGAGTGCTGTCAGTACAGAGAACAACGACAAAAATCGGTGTTGCCTACACCGTGTTATCCTCTTTTTAAAATTTGCACCCTGTTGACTTCAATGGGGCAAGTTTTAAACCAGCTTTTAGCCTCTTAACATCCTTGATGTGTCATTACAAGTGCACAGCTAATGTGAGTGATTCCTTCAGAGTGATCACGGGTGAATCTGACTGCAGTAGATGTGAAAGATATTAATAAAAATTATGTTATTTCAGCCAGCGCACATACCTGTATTGTTTTCGGTCAAAGTCCATAGTAATCGATTGTCGAGTTCACACGCATAGGTTTAGTTACCTATGATCACGCGCGTGAACTCGACAGTTTTAAAATTGACCGGAGTTCTCCTTTAAAGTTAGAGCTTATTTAGAGATATCAGCTGAATGGCTTAGTGCAGGCGCTAATGGATCCTAGGCTGTATCTCGTAAATTACCCCACTAATAAGGCCCGGAATGGTACCAAACTTCTACAGTAGTACAAATAGGTTCTGTGCTCATAAAACGAGGCATTGGAAAGTTTGTAAGTACATCAGGAGTTTATTTAAGTAACACTTGCCTGATGGCTTATGCTGCCGCGAACCCGGACGTCGAGGTCACTTCAGTGATTTGGGAAAAGCACGTAAAAGTCCTGGCAGAAAGTGATCCTTATGCATCGCTTTCTGCCAGGACTTTTACGGGCTTTTCCCAAATCACTGAAGAGACCTCGACGTCCGGGTTAGCGGTAATGCTTTTTTTTTTTTGCAGAAACCCATTTCTACTATTTCTACAGTCAACTATACGTGAATCAAACCATTGCTTAGATGTCAAACAGGTTCTAATGAAATCCAGTTCAAATCCAATTTATATGCTGGATCATCCCGTTTTTGTGTCAGCCAGACAGGCTGATTTGCACCATTTCAAGGCTGCTTCAGTCACTGCATGCATCTCCTTTCAACATTTAGCCAATCAGAGCAGGCCGATGTGTCAGCATGCCTGCTCTGATCCTTGGTATCACCTCAAGTCGCTCTGACAACTCACTGCGCTTCAGAGGGCTGATTATCCAGCCATAAGAGGCGTTTGCCCTCGCTGCTGGAGACCACGCTTGTCCACAAACACTCAAAACCACACGGTCATGACAGGGTAAAGCAATATAAAACACACAACACATGTGCTGACATTTTTATAGAAAATCCCTCTAATAAAAGCGGATTTCGTTTCAACTTTCTCGAGTTATAGCAGCTTTGAGCCCTGTCATCTTCAAGTATTCGTTTTCTCTGAAATACAGTATTCCTCCGGGTGCAGTTTAATGTCAGTTTGGTGTATAACCAAGACTAACATTTCAGCATCATAATTTATTAAATTGTACAATCTTACATTCAAAATGCTTTGGCTGAACATTTGCTCTCGCCAACTGACTTATATGTTAATCTGGTACATTTTAATACTTAATAGGACATTTATTCGTCATAATAACTTTAACGGAGTATAAGACACTTATCATTTGCATTGAAATCCTTATTTGGTTTTTGTGTTAAATGCTTTTCTTTCCCTCAGACAGCTGTTTAAGTTAGAATGCAGGGGAGGTTTCATCTGATTATGTTGGAGACGTTTCTTTTTTTGTCAAAATGAAAGTTTTTCCATATGGCCTCAAACTAACATACAATAACTTAAGCTTAAGGTTCCCAACGTTCCTATCGTTCCCTGCATTCCCAAGGCTCCCTACCCCTATAAAACAGCACAGATCTATTAAGAGCGCTTATTTGATAAACAATGCCATGAAGAATTAATGATGCTGCAAATCTTAAGGCAAAACAGGTCATGGGTACAAGTTAAAAACATCTCATGACTTGTTTTGACTAAAGGTTACAAAAATTAGATGGGGATAAAATGTTTCATTTTTCATTTTTATTAGGGAGAGTTAAGTTTGTGGGATGTTCCCTGATGCCCCTGTAATGGCAATAAAGAGAGAACATAATAACATTGTCAGGTGTTTCACTAGTTACAGCTTATGAATAAATGTAAAATAAGCCACAGTAAGCTCAGTTACAGTTCACCTCATTAGTTCATTAATAGGAAAATCAGTTACTGATATTTTCAATTTGGTGGTTTAATCTGAGGAAGATTGTCCTTATGTGTCACTACATGAGTTATGGGGGGGGGGGTTAGCAAGCTTTAGATTATGCACATCATTACTGATGTTTTCTTTATTACATGTTTTGATTTGAATAACTAACTTGACTTACATCAGTGGAGGTCAGCCTGTAATTCTGACAATTAGATTGAATTATTGTATCATGTTTTATGTCATAGCTCCTTAAAAAAGTCATCCGCCAATTTTAAACTCACATTTGGTGCTTGGTGAATGTTAATTACGGACCCTGCATTTTGTAAATTAATAAGGTACAACTCTAGAGAAAAAAAAATGACCATCTAACCACCCAATATAGAACACTTGCAGAACTAATGAATGAAAACTCCTAATGATTCAGTTCACTCCTCCGCTCTGGCAGTCTGTCTTGACACTGGCATTGCCATGGTTCACTTCCTGCAGAGATTCTCTCCATTCCAGTTGCTCATGATTATTCATATCACTAAAGCACAATCACAGGATGAAACTGTAAATTTCACAGGCGACTGCCGTTCACGACAAGCTACTTAATGGACTGAGAGAATCTAGTGTTATTATGAGAAACGTTACATGTTACTGCACATTTATATATATATATATATTTTTTTTTTAACTCTGCCATAAAAGAACAAAAGCACCTCTCTGCTCTGATTCTTTTATCATCTCACGTATTTATTTTTTTGGCTTTCTGGCACTCTTTTCAACTTCAAACGCATCTAAAATCATTTGTCTCCAAATTTGGGATCCTGATAAGAAATATAATACTGAGAGCAATTTGGTTTAAAGCCTATGAAAATACACTAGAGCCAGCTGCTCGCTTTCTTTTAAAACTCTAGTGCTTTCCACGACTGTTTGCCTCTGTCAGACACACGCATGAACACACACATGCATTAATGTACGCACTCGCATCTCCAAATGCACACAAACACGGTCTCTGGCCCAAAGGTAGTCCCAGCTGGCAGGGATGCAGGCACTAAAAGGTTCAGGGTCCCGAAATGTCCTCAGTGTCCACACACAGTGGTTATAGCACATGTGGAGAGGGAAGAACAGTGCCTTTCAGCCAAAATATCTTCCTTTACCGCTACCATTCAAGCATAGCTCCTTCAGGATAGTTAGCGCAATGATCCTAAATACTGTGTACAATCAAAAGTCCCATTCTGATGGCATCTGTTTTCAGGACGAATGACTGTAAAGTAATTCTGGGAAAGATCTGACTGCATAAATTCAGTCACTCACCTTGGCTGGATTCGGGCTGGGCTCAAAGCAAACGCTGTGGATGCCGGGATACACGTCGGACCAGCCTTCCGTAGTGCAGTTCCTGCTAATGATCCCTAGAACAAACAGACATTGCTTCGTTAACAGACAATTTATCAGACTGATTAATGGCAATTTAGTCTGACAACGAGCATTAGCGAGTGTTTTGGTAGGTAACGCTTCGCAGCATTGCACATCGCAGAAAGAAATATCTGAGAAAGCTAATAAAGTTCATTATTCAAGAATCGAGTGAAGCTCAACAAAGCTTGCCAAGAAATGTTTCACCCAAAATCAACAAAAAAAAGACACAATATTTTGCATAAAAAAAAAAAATTGCCATCATTTTCATGATAATTGAATGCATTCTCTCACTTAGTTTTCTACAGTTATTTTATTATATTTAAACCAAAAATAATGTACACTACCATTCAAAAGTTTGGGATCAGTAAGATTAATTCTATTATTAGTTACTAGTAGTTACTATAACTTAAGTAACTACTTAAGTTATGTTAATGATAATATGAACTTTTATTAGTATTTTAATAATGAGAACAAGGGGTTTGAATGTGCTTAAATGTAATGATGTTAACATTGCATGCAATAAATTATTGGTCCAAAAAAAATCTTAATTTTCTTAAAGGAAACTATGATGACTTATATTTTTCCTTTTCATTATAGAGTGAAAAGATTCTGAAATGCATCATCGTGTCCAGCCTTTATCTTTAGGTGCAATTACCTTTGCATTTCCATCTACATGGGCTGCACTCACTCATTATACTTTTAAATCTATATGGCACCAGTGATAATGGAATAGTTTTGCACATCACTGATGCATTCAGTCAAGGCTGAGAGGCAGAGGTTGTATTTATGCCTTGACTGTATATTTGTGTTTCATGCACTAAAGTATCTGCGTGTAGGCTTGTTAATCCTCTCAGTAGCGATAACAGCCTCCTACACACTGCACGGCATCAATGACCACCATTACACCTGGAGAAGAGCAGCTGGCAGGCTAACAAAGTGTACATGAACACATTTACACATCAACCAAATATTATAACACCCAAGTCCTTTCCAAGAAAATAAGTAGGCTGAACGATATATTTTGGAACATCTGATTTAAAAATAGTACTGGCTAGAGTGAAGACCATCTGAATAAAGTATACTTTAAAGATAATGCATGTTAAAATACTTTATTCTATCCCAGATGAATATGCAGAGACTAAGTTAACAAGCTGTAGGTTGATTTAACTGAAAACTACTAAAATTATGTACATTTGCTATTATATTTATTATAATAAAATTGCAATTTACCATTAATTAAAATATATATTTTTGCAATTAGGTTATGTAATAATAAAAAGTAATAATAATGTGTGTGTGTGTGTGTGTGTGTGTGTGTGTGTGTGTGTGTGTGTGTGTGTGTGTGTGTGTGTGTGTGTGTGTGTGTGTGTGTGTGTGTGTGTGTGTGTGTGTGTGTGTGTGTGTGTACAGAGAAAATTCACACATTTTTCTAGCATGAATCATTTCTAAACAATATTTAACGGTGATCCATCTTAATTTGGAAGCTATTTTTCTTTGTTTTTTTCTTTTTGTGATTAAAAATTCTAAGTATTCAAACTATTTTTTCAGAGAAAGGCAAAAAATTGGCCTTGGCTTTTATGCAAATTTAATGGATTAAAAAACAGAGAGAGGACTTCCTCACTTCAGAAACCCAACAGACATTGGACTCTATCAGTAGATCATTGACCTACAAAAGACAACTGAGCTAGATAATACTGTATATTTACTAGCATCAATAGTATGTGATTTTAAAAACACTTCAAGTGAAACGACTTCTGATGTGTTACTCAAAGCGACATGCGTATGTTCTATGTATATTTTAGGACTGACAGGAAAGCAGAATGAATATTTAATGGCATTTCATGTGGCCGAATATGCTGGAGAGCACAACTACATCACTGCAGAGCACTTTGCGAGAGAGAGAGAATGTAAACTCTGCTGACATGTATCAACATGGAGATTTATTTTTGTCCATGTCCAGCCTGAAACAAATCCCCCAAACACACACCCACACATGCTCACACACACCCAGCCATGCAGATCTGAACATACGTGCGTACAGGCACTCAAACACACACACACAGGCCTAACAAAAGGGTCTGTCTGTACAAACAGACAGATTCAGGCTTTATAAAGGCGCTAACTAACCCATCTTTGAAAACCTGGTCCACCTTATTCGTCCTATTCACAGGCATCCGCTAATTTACGTCATCATGTGAGCTCTTATCTTGAATTCAAAATGTCAGAAGGGTAATCAAACATGTAATTGTCCAGAAGCATAAGTGCTTTGCGGGAGCACAAAGCGGGACTGCTTTGCTGCTTCTCACTGCCATTCAGGGACACAAATGCAAAGGCGCAGAGCTTTGTGCTGGCAAAAGCCTGACAGACAGCTACTTTCCATTTTGTGCATGGCACATCAGTCCAGAACCCTCATATCTAACATGACATCAGCAACTAAGACAAGAAGAATGCTACATGTGGAGTCATTTTGTACGTCCTCCAAAAGGCTACTGTAGAAATGACAGGTGTACTGCAGTAATGTAACACAAGCTTTCTTTCTGTACAATGTACAATGTACTTTTTTTGCAAATGGCTCATGTATACACACACATATTTATATATACACACACACACATAAACATATAGGATCATGTGACAGTGAAGACTGGAATAATGGGTGCTGAAAATTCAGCTTTAACATCACAGGAATAAATTACATGTCAAAGTATATTAAAATGTTTGATCTAATGGAGCCTTGATGAGCACAAGACACTTCTTTGAAAAAAAAGAACATTTTATAGTTCATTTATTATAAATATAGATTTTTAGATTTTTTTTTAGAAACGGTAATTTCACAATATATTGCTCTAAAGCCATTTTAAAGATAATACTGCTGTACAACCCCCAGTGTTAAGGTAAAGCTGAAGGTGACAAAGACATTTTGCAAAGAAAGGTATTCATTTACTTGTTCATGTCTTACTGTTCATCTCTCTCTTTATGTAAATAAATACTTTTTACACAAAATATGCTTACTTGTCTTTATACTGTTAAAAACCTCTTGATTTACTCATGATTTCTGAATCTCCTGAAACATTAAATTATTACGTCAAAACAAAAATGTATAAAATATACAATAATGAAAGAGTAAAACATATGTTTTTGCACTTTCTCTCCCTAAAACTGGGCCCCAGATTGAAAAGCCCTGATGTAGCGCATGAGCTCCGCCGAGGAAAGAAATGGGAAGATGAATCATTTACTGCCCACACAACCCCAATGCACCTGAAACTACCTCATACAATGAAAGAAAGTAATATATATATATATATATCTGATTTACGTACAATCCATTAACCTCTGTCAAACGATTAAAAATATATCCCTCTGAACACTGGGTTGAGAAAGTGCAATGCGTTGCTTTTTTGAGAGCTACTTTGCGGAGGAAAAAAACAGCTGATAATATCTGGGGTAACAGCTAATGGAGCATAAATGATGCTGATGATGATGACAGTGATTCATCTGTGAAAAGTTCAGCCATACATTAGAAAGCTTGATTGGAAATGATAATCGTGTGCTATAAAACCACAGGTCAGCATGTGTTTACAGATATTCTGGGCTAATTTGGCTCTGTGGATATCCTCTGTGGATATCCAGCGGCACCATGTGTTCATGTGTTCCTGCATGACCTCTCTGTGCCAGCAGGTTAGAAAGGGCTGGAAAAAGACTGATTGGGGAATCATGGTATATTCCCACACTCTGGAGCTTGACGGACAACTTCTCTGTGGGGTAGAACGAGTGTGCTGGTTCTGTGCCCTCGGCTTGGGTCCACGGGTCATTGAGCATGTCCGAGCAGAAGGGGAAAGACATGATTCACTCAATCCAGCCTTCAGTTTACTCCCTTACTCATTAATTTACTCACACTCACAATCACGTCAGCACATTCACTCTATTAGTTTACAAAAAACTAGCCCTCGAATTGAAAATAATAGCAGCATATTATTGTCATATCTGCTTTGTGCACTTGAGAGCTTAACAGATTATAAACTTAAGGTTCAAAATAGGGGGTTACAGCCTAATGCCATTAGAGAACCTGTTTAGGTTCCTACATACACTGGTGAGACCCTTCGGAGAAAATGTTGCCCCAAACGTAACCCCAAAAGAGAAAGTTTTAAAATTGAAGTTCCTTTAATACATAATGAGATGAGCTATCTTCAAAAGGGCATCTAGTGGTTCTCCAAATGTGGTTCTGACTTTGTAAAGACCAATATTACACTTTTTTTTTTTAATTATCAGTATCAACCGATTTTGGATCTCCGTATCATGTTAAAATGTATAAATGACAGTTTGCAAATATTAAAGTAAAAATTACCATCTCTGGTGAACAAACTTTTTAGGGCAGCGGGGCAGGTATTGACGACCACCTCTCCAAAATCGGCATGGTGCCAGCAAGAAATATTGTCCCACATCCCCCTGCAACCTGTAAGGACGTAGACATAGAAAACAAAATAAAAGCTCAAAACGTTTTGTGAAAAATATGCTGAAATAGCAGAACTTTCAACAAAAGTTACCGCAACACTGCACGTGAGAAACTTGACATGTTGACAGGAATCTGGAAACATTTAGGTTAAGATAAGATCTGCATTCATTTACCAATGTTCTTGACAGTCTTTTGTGAGTTGAGTGTATCTGGCCATTTTTTCTCTTGTAACCAAATACACCACAAACACTGCATGGAACATGCATTTAATTTGCCTTTCATTTAGCAGTAAAGGTACAGTACAACCAAAAAAATACAAAAAAGGAGAAAGTCATTGAATCTCTTGAGACCAGCCCACAGGGACAGGACAAATTCCAGCATCTATGGTCAAATTAATGTTTTGTGAAGGTCTGGACATAAATAGAAAGATGGTCAAAGAGGTTTGAAAATGACATCACACCCCCATCCATCGTCATCTACAACTCCAAACACTTTCAGGAACGGCACAGCAATGAGGGCATGTAGTTCTTTCTGTGTACTAAAGGGATATTTCACCTAAAAAAAATGGTAAACTGGAATACTATATAGCACTTGAACTTGAAATATAATGCATGAGTAATACTTTTACAATTTCATGGTGCTTTTTGTCAATTTGGAACTTGAGATGCCAATTGCTCAATCTATATATGGAAAAGAGTAACCAAAATAAAATATTTGACATTATAACATTTATTATTATTATCAATGTTGAAAACAGTTTTGCTGCTTAATATTTTTCGTAAAAAACATAATACATTTTTTTCAGGATTCTTCGATGAAGAGAAAGCATTTATTTGAAACAATGTAAAAACAAATCTTTACGGTCATTTTTGATGCATGCTTGTTGAGTAAAAGTATTATTTTCTTTTAAAAACAAATCTCACTGACCCCAAATACTTTTAAACGGACAGTATGGAATTTTTTCTCCACTAGGGGTCGCTAACCTCTTTACAATAACAAAGGTGTAGTTTGATGACGCAACATTTGCTAAGAATTATGGATCTTGTCGTCAACGTCAAGCCGACCGATCTAATAATGTTTATGGATGACTGAATACATCGATGCTTTTATCATGACTGTGATATGAAGCAGTTCGGGATTGCTAAGAGACAGCTATCAGCTCCAAACGCGACGCGAGTCCCGCGGATATAAAAGGAATATGGACATTTCATTCTACCGAACTACACGCAAGTGCAGAATTACTACCCACAGGTCAGTTTATTAGACAACTTAAACTTGTGAGGTAACACAGCGCTGTGTCACTTGGTCTAACATTACACTAGCACACTAAACTGCATTTGAATGTGTTGAAATGTATTTCACGAGTTCACACTTACAAATAAGTCAGATAGAATAAATGCGTATTTGGCGTGCTGTCCGAGGAGAGGGCTCCGGGCTCGGTATTTGGCCCGAACCCAGAGTACTCCCCCCGTATTCCTGGCTGTGAAAGAACAAGCCAAGAGTGAGGAGTCGGGGTGGTGGAGGGATGCTGAAAACTGTCAAGGAAGTTAGGTGAGTTGACATAGTGAATATATATATATATGCTTCCTCTCATGCTGATAGGGTAGACATGGTAATTGTTTGATGAGTTGATTGATTGATTGCTTGATTATTTGAACGTGCTCCTCCCGAACTTTGTTAATAAAACATCATGTGTTAGTTTGTCTGTATGAGACTAGCAGTAAACTAGATCAACATTAGAATAACATACAGATCATATTCTAACATTTTATCATTGTTGAACTATATAACATTGATTAGTTTTATGTAAATGTGCTCACCTGTTTAATAAAGTACATGTAGGAGCAGTCGAAGTCTCGGACGTGGAGCTCTCGTTTATGTCTATGGGAGCTCTAGGCATCTCGAAAACACCGCGCTGATATTGATTCTCGTTTTAGTTCTCCTTTTTTATCCAAAGTCTGCTTGCCATGGTCCATAATGTTTGAACGAAACAACAACAGTGTGCAAATAGACATTGCGAACTACACAGTTGTCTGTGTCTGTCGCTTTGGTTACTATCAGAGGGCTCTGGTTCATAGCTCTGGTTACCATGGCAGTACGAGCGGAAACCAGAGACAACGCGGATTATGACGCCATTGGCGGCGACAAAACGGAAATAAAGAAACGTGCTGTGTCTTCGAATTAAATAAAAATTTCTCCTGGTTTGAAAGTTGTTGGAAACAGTCGGGATAATGTAAGTACACAACAAAAAAAAATATATAACATAGATATAGTGATTTTTGCTATTTTTAAAGCAAAAAACTTACATATTGTGCCTTTAACAGTATTGTGTGTATGTAAAAAAAAAAAAAAAAAAAAAACGCTTTTGTGTTCAATAGAAGACTCAGGCACATAGGTTTGGAACATCTTGAGGGCAAGTAAATAATGACATAATTTTCATTTTTAGGAACAATTAATTTAAACAGCTGTGTCTTCTCTGAAACAGCTGGTCGGTTCTGAGGGAAAATAAGAAGTCTAAACTAAGAGAAAACAGGTCACTCACCAAGCATTGTTTGAGACACAGTAAACATTGCTTCTGATTGGTCGGCGCTCAGTCCACTTTGCCCTTTTATGAACAATCAGAAATCTGGGATATATTAAGTGGCCAAAACCGTTTCGTTTTTTTTTTTTTTTGCAATCATCTCCAGAGGGACTCGTCACTCATTTCACCCATTCAGTGGTCAAGACCTGTGTGTATTTATTGCCAAATAATTACCATTAATTGGAACATCTGTCCGTTGATGGACACCATACAGCTGTCATCAAGGCAAACAAAGCAGTGTTGTTCCCACACTTCTGATTTTGTTCTAAAGTGGATGCAAAGCATGTAGAACAACGCAAAACCAACACGCAAAAATAAAGAACAGATTGTCTATGATTGCACATTGATTACACCGATTTAGGCTTCTTTTGTGTTTAAATGTAGTTGATTATCATTAGAATTGTCACATAAATAAGCAAATGCCAAATATGGTCCCTGACGGTTATTGACCGCGGGCTGTATGATTACGGCCAATGACCAGAGATGATACGAGCTGGGAAAATGCAGAAGAAAATATTTAAAGGCCCTTTGAAGCATAGGCATCAGTAACACAAGTCATCACTAAAACATCTAGGATCGTAAAAGCTTCAAAGTAGGATCTGAAAGCCCTCATCATAAAACTATGAGTATCTTTATTCCTTTAAAAAAAGAGAGATATCTTCTGTTACCTCATCCAGACTCACTTAAAAGGGTAGTTCACCCAAAAATTCTGTCATTAATTACTCACCCTCATGTTGTTCCAAACACGTAACACATTCGTTCATCTTTGCAACACAAATGAGTGATATTATTAATGAAATTAGAAAATATGCCTACAAAAATATATCATCCCTGCACCAAACTATCCAGACAATATAAATATCACATTCAACATTGACCTTAAAAGCTGGAGCCAAAAGCAACTCAACCACTATCAGCCAACAGTAAATGTGATTCTACATCTGCCAGAGCATTGCTACACACCAACAGAAAAACAATGAGACATTAACTGATTATGTAGGACAAACAATGTGGCGAGAGCTCATTCAGATTTCTTTCACTGTAATGTTTGTGGGGAACATGATACAAACACACATGACACTTTCATCTTACAATGTTTGCCTACTAGTGAAATGCAGTTTCACGTTCTGGCCATCCAACATACTGTACACAACAGATGCTGTAAGTGGATTTAGAAGATGATGTAACGTGCATGTGCACACATACACGCACTAATACATTACCTTTGGTGTTTGCAGGAAAGTCGTCAGCCAGTATGCCCAAACATTCCTTCTCGGCCATCTGCAGCTCATACAGAAAGTGACAGTTTGCATGTCTCCCGCTGACCTTCAGGGGCAAAGGAAAGAAAATCAACCGTATGATCTCAATGCTACTGTCATCCAAGAAGAGAAAACCGTCACAGTCAGTGTTGTTTTTGCATCGTTGAGATATATTATTATAGTTTATAATACGATTTTAAATTAGTTTTTATTTTTATATTTTCCATTTTACTTTTACTTTTAAAGTTTTAATAATTTAGTTGTGTTTTTGCCTTCTTTTTTTGAATGTCTAAATAGTTTTTATTCCTTTTTATTTCAGCTTTAGGGGTCATTATGGGGTAAGATGTCACAATGAAACCTGCTATTAAACAGCCGATTATAGGTTTTACAGCAATACTTACAGGGTTAGTTCACCCAAAAATGAAAATTATGTCATTAATGACTCACCCTCATGTCTTTCCAAGCCCGTAAGACCTCCGTTCATATTCGGAACACAGTTTAAGATATTTTAAATTTAGTCCGAGAGCTTTCTGCTCCTCCATTGAAAGTCAATGGACGGCATACTGTCCATGTCCAGAAAGGCAATACAGACATCAGCAAAGTAGTCCATGTGACATCAGTGGCTCAATCTTAAGTTTATCAAGCGACGAGAATACTTTTTGTGCGCAAAAAGTAAACAAAAATAACGACTTTATTCCACTATTCATTTCCTTCTCTCTGGGCCTCGAGCTATTTCACGTAGTGTTTTTGCGTAGCGCGTCTGTGTTGTACGTCACACGTAGGCTCATTATTGGCCGACGCTGGTCATGTGTGATGCGTGTGACGTACAACACAGACGCGCTACGCAAAAACACTAAGTGGACTTCAGAGAGAAGGAAATGAATAGTGGAATAAAGTCGTTATTTTTGTTTACTTTTTGCGCACAAAAAGTATTCTCGACGCTTGATAAACTTAAGATTGAGCCACTGATGTCACATGGACTACTTTGATGATGTCTGTATTGCCTTTCTGCACGTGAACAGTATGCCGTCCATTGACTTTCAATGGAGGAACAGAAAGCTCTCGGACTAAATCTAAAATATCTAAAACTGTGTTCCGAAGATGAACAGAGGTCTTACGGGCTTGGAAAGACATGAGGGTGAGTCATTAATGACATAATTTCCATTTTTGGGTGAACTAACCCTTTAAACAGTAAAACATTTATGAAACATAAAACAATAAATTAAACAGCAAAAATACCTAAATATTTATTTTGACCAACAAATATTGCAATTAATAAAAAACATTTAAAAGTAAGACAACTTAAATCTACTTAGTAATATATTACTGCAACATTTCTCATATTAATTTAGTTTAATTTAATGTACAAAAATAATTAAAATGAAAATTACTAAATATTATATATAATATTTAGTAATTTTTCAGTTTAAGCTATTTTTGTACATTAAATTAAGCCAAATTAATATGAAAAATGTTGCAGATAATGTTTTTTTTTTATTGTTTTAGCTTTAGTAAACTATAATAACCCTGGTCTCAGTGACAATATAGCCTGTATTTGCATAGACATGCGCCCTCCAGCTCATTGGGATCTACATAAACATCATGAGGTTTGTCACCTGAAGGCAGTGCTGAATTGCTAACTCAGTTGAGATGGCTTTCTGGTGACATCATCTGAAATGACTGATCAACACAGTTGGATTCAAAGCTGGCGTGATCAAAGAGCGGTCACAGAGCCTGTTCAACTGATGGACTAAAAATCCTCTATTACAAGAACTGTAATGATATCAAGGGAATTAACCAGAGTCACATGAAGTCTTCGGTTAAAGATCTCATCGCTGGTGCTCAGTCATGGATAGTTTTTGCTTTATAAATGTGGAGTGGAAATGCTCTAAAATCATTCTGAAAGCACAGGAATTTTTTTAATACATTCTATTTGACATCAAAGATCGTAAGAATATGTATTTTGATCAAATAATTTTTAACCCCAAATGTTTCAAACACAAGGTCACCTCGTATGTCTTACGTGTTTGCGCTGCGTGTGAACTCTTAGTCACTTTGGCTTTGGGTTTTTTCAAGTGAACAGCGCAGAGACAAATCAGAACAGGACATAAGCCTAAACTTTAAGTCTGTCATTGCTCATCTCTTTCAAAATCTTCAGCTACATCTTTGACGAGAGTCCTCAGCTGAGCAGAGCTTTCCATTCTGTGTCACAACTAGAACGATCGCCACACAAGCTAATGATACGAGCGATTGTATCAGGATTATTCGGATCATGACAGTCAGAGCAAACGCACGCTGGCTGAGATTAACTCAGGCTGAGAGCAATTACAGTCCAAAACAGATTTGACATTCTCACTTCTTTTTTTTCCGCTGATTTCTCAGCTTCCACTGAGAAAGAATGGATTCAATACGTGGATTACCAAAAGTCTGAATCCAAAACATCTCAGCATTACTAAAAAATATCCAAATGAGCTTCAAGAGTGTTCCTTTTGCACATCTTATTTTAATGACATTTGTGAGAAAAGTGCATCACATATCCTGATAGCGTATTGTTCCGGTTTAGCAGACTGAGTCTCGACAGCAGTCGGTCGCCAGGGCTCATATCTGACTCATCCTTCTGCTTCATGGGAATTGACATGTTTTTCAAAAATAATTTGTTGGGAAAACGAATAGAGGCTTTGTAGTTGAAAGGGGAGCATCTGGTGCAATAAACATGTAAAACACTTCCACCTGAGAATGATGCTTTCTTAAACTAAGTGACGGGGATGCAAAAATGTCAAAATGAGATGAATAGTTCAGATAATCAGATAAATGACACTTATCAGAGTTCTAAAGGATGTTTCAAGTAAATATGACTAACATTTATGTGAAAAGGTCATTTTAAATACCATATAGTCAATACTGCTAGTTTATTATTATTTTTTCAAGTTTATTTCTCTATTGATACATTCACTACTATTCAAAGGTTTGCTCACCAAATCTGCATTTATTTTTTTTAAAAAAATACAGTAAAACGTGAATATTATTACAATTTAAAAAAAAAACTGTTTTATATTTTAATATTTTTTAAGCATCATTACTCCAGTCTTAAGTGTCACATGATCCTTCAGAAATCATTCTAATATGCTTGATTTGCTGCTAAAGAAATATTTCTTATTACTATAAATATTTGAAAACTGTTGTTCTGCTTAATATTTTGTTGCTGAATAGAAAGTCCAAAATAACTTAATTTATTTGAATATATATAGGCCTATATATTTTTGTATTTTTGTAATAAAGTATGAATTTATTTTTATTTTTTCTGTAAAAATGATCATAAGTTGACATTTTCTAATAACAGATCAGGTCCTATAATGGGGTTATTACATGGGATTAGCTGTCACAATGAAACCTGCTATTAAACAGCCTATTATTGGTTTTTCAGCAATATTTAAACAGTAAAACATTTATGAAACAAAAAACAATAAATTAAAAATATCATTCTATTTGTTTTGACCAACAAATATTGTAATTAACCAACAAAAAACATTAAAAAGCCATAATACAACTTAAATAAACATTTACAATGTAAAAAATTTTTGAACCATTTGAAACTACTCATAGAAAGCCCAAAAATTGGACTTTTTTACTCTAAATTATATTATAGCCCTTGTGATTTGCCCCGGTCTGTCTCATATATATACAGGCAGAGGTTGAAGCGGCAGCATATCCAGTGCATTTTCATCTTTAATAAAAGTGATCTTGAATTTCAGTGTCAGTAATGTCACTCAGTCCCACTATTCTGTTTGCAACATCCTCTTGCACCCTGCTGTACTACTGTGCATGTGTGACACACTTTCCTGCTCGCTCATGTTTAAATCCCACTGGAGTTACTGCAACCACAAACTCATTTCCATAAGTTGTTATAGACTTAGACTACAGATTTATTTGAAGGAGGAAATTTCCTTTAAATGAAATGTAGTCGCTGGTTATTCATGCTCACGAAAAACGATGACGAATCACAGCACAGATAGCTTCTGGATTGCGGGTGGTTAGTGAATAAAATGCACTGAAATGTTACACAAAAGTGGTGTGACCGTTCAAGTTTAAACCTAACATGGCGAACATCATTACCATCTCTTCTTTGGCTTGACAATTTGCTTTCGTGCTACTATGATTCTCTTCTGACACAGTCAAGATGATTTATTCTGCAAGAAGTGAATCTGGATTCTGGCAGTCCTTTACTAAACTGAAGTGGGTCAGCTGGAAAACATGAAACTTTGCAAATGTCATCATCTGATTAAGTGAGAACGTGTGGTTTCATGCTTACGGTGAAAAGCAGTTGTGCAACTGTTATCAGTTTGTAAGCCAACTTTCCATTTCTCACACTTGAAGTAATTAACGAGAATAAGAAATGCATTTCAAGGTCAAAAGCGTTCTGAGATTTTATTGCTTTGTTTAAACAGTTGTGTTCCACACGAAAAGCTGTGTTATTACTATCATAAACAATGTGGAATTTTTTTTTTGAAAATGAATGCTCAAATGATTACTCAAAGTATTTAGAAGTAAAATATCTTCTGGATTATTATCATTGTTTGCCTAGCACAGGTTGGGGAAAAAGGTTAGACTGAAAGAAAATACTGTTCTTTCTGCCACTAAATTTTTCATCACCACAAAAGCCTGTCACATAAATACGATACAATACCATCAAACCCTTGGAGGACAAGGAGTAGTGAAAAAAAAAAGACATTAAATGTTGTTGCATGAAATTGGTCAGGGATTGAATGGATTGAATTCTCATAGAGCACAACCACACAACTTCCTCTCTGAGCTTTGATAGGATCTCTGTGTAATATGTCTTCAGTAGCTGAAGATACCTCTTGATCCACGGATTGAAAAGCTAGTTTTAGTGGCTTTTGAGGGCAGATATTGCATGAGCTTTACAAATCACTGCAAATTAAAAAAAGTAGTACAACAAGAAAAATTGTTATTTTGTATAAATATGAACATTGCAGCACACACAACAATTACGCTTATGTGCATTCTCAATACTAATCCATGACAAAGACTGTAGTGGAAAACACATCAAGGACAGTCATCTTGTATTGTAGTCCCTGTAGCTACACAGATACATATATGCTACAATTGAATATTTCTGCAGCATATATAAGATTGAGTTTGTGTGTATTTGTGCCTCTGGGGATGCAGCCATATGGACACAGAGTGTTGATCTTTAATTAAGGTCATAAAGAGATGCTCGCTGATCTACAGGATAAGTAACTGATAAATGGACTTTTGAATAGATAAGCTTAAGCTTATTTAAAATGAGATTAAAAACAGGGCTTGTAAATAATAGCTTATATAAGTTTATATGGTGCATCGCTTTTCCAGCAATATCCAAACTATTTATCTTTGACATTGGTATTTACACCGGGGGGAAAAAAATCCTATTTTTGATCAGTATCTTTTCCAGAAAAAATATCTACACAGCCTTAAAACAAGATGAATTTACCTTACAAATACAACTGCATAAGATAACATATCTTAAATATTAGTGCACTTGGTATTTTCTAACAGCAATTTTTTGCCATATATCCAAAGTTTAAACTTTGTGTTATGTTTTTTTTTTTTTTTTTTTTTGGCTTTATAACTGTAAAAGTGCGTTAGGAGACCAATGTTTAAAAAGTACTTATAATCTTAAAATGTTTGAGGAAAAAAATTATAACTGTAGCTGCTCAAAAAAGCATATAGCTTTTAATGTGTCTGCAAGCCACCAGCTTTACACTGCACAGCAAGAAATTGAGTAGCTCTTGCTCCAATGAATCTTTTCGTGAAACCCCTTTGGGCGAAACACCTGAATCACCACAGAGAGCCTGTCTAGAATAGCCCTGACCCACTTCTCTTCAAAACATTGCTATGTTCTCTTTTTAGCATATTTAAAAGACTAATTTAAATTGTAATTTAATTTAAATCTGTATAAGAGTGTCCAAAACTGAGAGCTGAAGGTCTGAATGACTGAAGGTTGATGCAAAGTGAAGATCAATGAGCCAATAGAAATTAAGCACTTTTAACACTAATGGCTGGCAGTTACCTCAGATTTTTGGCTCAGACTGTGGCTTCACACTTTTGAATTTTTCTCAGATATATGGTTACACATTATAAACCGTAAAAAAAATAATAATAAAAAAAAAACTATTGATTACTTGGTGAATATTAAATATTTTTATTGTTGGTGCCCAAGAAAAAAAAGATACAGTTTATTAAACTCATGTTGTCCCCCCAATAACTGGGGATGTCGTAATGGGGTTTATTGTCACATCATAGCTTGACTTTAAACAGCCTATTTTAAGGTTTTAAAAAATTAAAGCAATTACCACAAAATGATTCATGAGACAGTTAGTGTTAAAGGTAGCCTATTTGTTATTCTTCTGATAGTAGCTGGCTTTGACATGGTTTCTATCTAGTCCAAGCTTGTCATTTGTGGTCAGGTTGGTCTGAACAAGCATTTTTCAATAATGGCTCAGCTGGCAGTCCAGGTCTGAGATCAACCTGGTACCAATAACAAACCATCAATTATGTTCTTAAACCAGCTTGACCACCATAAGCTGATATGCAAGTTGACAAAATTTCATCAGTTTTAGAGCAGAAAATGTTTTGTACCATTTTAATAGCATCAAATACATTTGATATATCATGACTGTATTTATTTAATATATCTATATAATTCACAGTTTGGGTAACACTTTAGTTTAGGATCCAATTCTCACTACTAGTAGCTTAAAGCATGCATATTACTAGGATATTGGCTGTTTATTAGTACTTATAAATCACATATGAATACCTTGTTCTGCACGACGATATTCTACATCCCTTAATCCTACACAGTACCTAAACTTAACACCTACCTTTCTGAATAATAGTATTTAGGAGTAATTAATGAAAAGTCGTAGTTAATGGTTCGTTAATACTGAGAATTGGACCATAATCTAAAGAGTGACCATAATTTGCACACAACTATAAATATATGCTAACTACGTGACAATTGACAAACATGTCCTGAAAACAGCAGTTCAACCTCTTAATTTAAATATTCTATCATTAACGTTAGCTCTTGTCTGAAACACGCTAGCGTGGTTTTACTATTGTTTACTAGTAGCTGTAGCAAAATATGATAGTTTTGCGGACACAATTCACAGACATTGTGATTCTTAAGGGTTGTGAAGATGGAAATAGTTTGAAACCAGCATACAAAACCACAACTAAAGAAAACTCGCATTTGATGTGATTGTTTTTTTCACTCTAAATCCCATATTTGCTGAAAATATTTTGACAGTTGAAACCCGCATACCTGAGGCGGAAAAACTCATAACAACCGGTGCAGGTACTTACCGAGTGCACGTGCCAAACTAAGAGAAGAGCCAAACAGTTCACGAGGTTCATGTTTATTTCTTGCTGGTTTCATAAATAATATCTCGTTAGCATAAATTCCAGCCAGTCCTCAGAATCAAGAGTGAGAAGTCATGCTGGAGGACAGAAGAAAACAAGCCACTTGCGCCAAGATGTCCGGTGAAAACACTTCTGAGCGCGCAAAATTAGTGTGTAGAGTGCAGAATGGATGAGCGCGTGAGTGCGTGCGCGCGCGCTGAGGGGAGGCTGTTGATTCTGTTCCTCCTCCTCTCTTGATCATCAGAAGCGCCACACATCTTACACTGCCAGCACTTGGACAGATATTTCACTGGCATTCATTTCAAACACTTTGAGTGTTTATCTGCTTGAGGTCACTCAAATTGGTGTGATTTTGCTGATTGTGGGCTATGATGGGGCTAGTTGTTACACTTTTTACTCCAGAAAATATTTCTGGTTTCGAGGTTTGGTTTTTAAAGTCAAAATCACTAAATCACTGGCCACAAAATAACTGATCGAACATTTCCACTGCCCAGGAAAAAAAATTTTTGGGTCACTGAACACATGTTGGGCTTTTGAGCCAACATGCCCTAATTTAAGTTGTCCCAATAGAATCAGCCTTTACTGGCTTTTCAGCAGCATTTAAATAGTAAATAATTGTTTGAAATAAAAGACTTCATGAAACGGCAAAATGTAAAAGGTACAAAAATATCATACCATTGTTTTAGTCAACAAACATTGCATTTAATACATTTATAATATTTAAAACACGTTCACTGTAAAAAAAAAATGCTATGACAACATGTCTTTTACATTGCTTTAACTCATCAAAATAAGTTAAGAAATGTAAAAAAAAGAAAGAAAAAAGTCATTTTAATGTAATTTAAAGCTACACTTAGTAATTTTTTATGTTGATTCTTAGCAAAAAACACTTTGTTCTTTCAAAATGATATGTGCTCATTAATGTGTAATTACTTACCAACTAATCAAGTATTCTCGTAAGCGTAGAATCTGCCATTTAGAATACATACGAGCGAGTCGCTCGAATGGCGGCAGCCATGTTGTGCCTCCATCTTGAAAATACATTAGCCAAAGAGGGACATACCTTGAAATTCAAGCTTTGCCTTTCGCGTTTTTACACTCAGTGGCGTCGTGACGAATGCGAGGGGGAGATTTCTCGCAACTGCCGGCAGATTGGAAATAATACGGCCACCGTAGGAGTTAAAACGCCCTCGGAATGGGAGGGGCTAGAAAGTAATACTAAGTAATACTCAACTCAGTTGGTAGTCATAAACAATTTCACCACTAGATGGGAGAAAATCCTACACAGTGTAGCTTTAAGTTGAAATGACTGAAACATTCAGGTTGATTATACTTAAAAATTTTAGGCAGCAACCTTTGTTTGTGTTACAACTTGTATCAACTAGACATTTATGAAAAATAACATGTTCTGAATTTATAATTATATTCTAATTTAAAACCAACATACAAAACCACTCATGGGGCGGGGCCCAGTGCAAGTACGAGGAAACGGGGGCCACCCTCGGTCGGTCAGTTCGCATACGCCACGGGGCCCCTAAAGTGATATTTGACTACCATATAAACTTTAAGCTCAATACTATGAAACTAAACAACATCTGGGATTGAAAAAGCACAATTCTAAATTAGATCTCTGGAGAGAAGAACATTCGGGTAACAAGCAAGAAAATGAGTGTGAAAATAAGATGTAAGTGTGAAGTCTCTCTTGGATTCTAACAGGCAGAAGAAGTTGCAATGGATCTTTTCACTTCTTTAATTATTACTATAACTCCAAAGACTTTGCTGATTAGTTTACCATTAACTTCAGAAAATAAACCTTAGTCCTTCTGTCTCCTTAGAGAGGAAGTCTTGCGGGCGAACCTGTGAATAAACTGCTTGCTAAGACTCTTTTATCTATAATGTCAAACCACAAGGTATTTAGGTCACAGATGTGATTCTATAGATAGAGTGACCACATACAACAAAAAGTATTGTTGTGCGTATAGAGGAAACATTGCACCTTTTTGTGCCTATACTGTTTTTTTCAACTCACACTGCAATTCTTTGTTTCACACTTTATAATTGGATGCACTTGATACATTTTATGAGTAACCATTGATAAAACTGTCAAATGCAGAAGTCAGTTGAGCTAAATGGCAGCTTAATGAATAATAACTTTCTCAGCACTAAAGTGCCGTTCCAGGAAATCACTTCATTTAGCATTGCGTTTGTTCTTGGTCAGTTAATGTGACTTTGTGAACATCATGTGATGGAGTTTGGAGACAGATGTGGAAATAAGTAAATCAGAGAGCAGCCATTGACTTTCCACTGCCTGAGCTGATGGTATAGAGTGTATCAAACAGAAATATATGAAAAAGAGCTGCCTTAACTGTTATAAGGCGAGGCATCGTGACCTGACAGTTTTTATTGTCTTTTTTGGGGCATAAGAACGATTTTTTCATCAAATCCTTTTATCATTTATCACAGCATGGTCTGTCTTGAGTATGATGGTCGCATGATTTGCTCCAATTTTTGTGTGATAAATTAGTCAGCCTGACCTAAATCCAACATGGCTACCGGTGGTGCAGGACATTCAGATTTTGAGGAAAGTAAATATATATTAAACTTACTTTTCCTCTGGAAAAATAATAATAATACTGCTAATATTAATTGTGAACATTGTCATAAGGTGCTGAAGAAGAAAATTAATTAATATGTTGTTCATGTTGTTATTTAGCATGTTTTAAATATATGTGACTCCTGAGTCACGTTGCCTGTTTAGGGAATAAAAAGGGGATTAAACCTAATTTTGACCATCTTTGTATTTTGAGTTTTTAAATCCTAATCTAATCATGACAAACTATATATCGTTGGAAAGACTTGGTCTAAGACTCCTAAATAGATATTTTAGCACTGTTTTTTTTGTTACAAATTATATAGGAACAGTAATAGATGAATTTATGACAAGAGTGCACCTCAAAAAATCTACATCATAACAGGAGTTATGGCGTTTGTCACAAAAAGTCGACGCACACTTTTAATAATTGAAACTTTGGTTCTCTTACGAGAGGTTCTCTCGTATTGCGTAAGCTCTGCTTACGCAGCGGGAAAAGCCTTCTTTTCTCGAGATACTGAAACCAAAAATTATCCTTAATTTCATATATTGTCAACGCAGTGCAGCTGCAGGCAGCTGAGCTAGAGCGGCATACAGCGCGCTCATTGGCTGCCGCGCGGCAACTGCTTAAGCCTACCAGTGAGCCTGGCGTGACGTCACGCCCAATGAGGGCACACGCGACCTCACGCATCACAGCCCGCCAGAATACTTTCAGGGGTTAAAGTACCATTTTTATGGTAACGCAAGGTCCGGTTTCAAAACAGTCACAACTCATAAAATCCAAAATATATAAAATATAAAAAAATATATTTTAGATATGTTTTACTTAAGTCCAGATGATATAAAAAATAACATGAAATGATTTTTTGCTTATCATTTTCCACTCTTGCCTGTTTAAGGGTTAAAGTACAGCTCATGCATATACCTTTACTTGAGGATAATGTTTAAAAAGAAACAGACTAGTGTGAGAATTTGCTCATTAATGTTGCATGGCTGTGATTTGACATGACAGTGACCTCTTCTGGTTGTCCTAAGGCTAGTGTGACACATTATAAATCAAAATGTGATGTTTCAGAAAGCATTTCAAACGCAGTGCAAACCAGACATTAACCAGACAGATTAAAACACAATTGAATCAGTATATTTTGAGATCTGTCAAACTACGCAGGATTTCATGCGGCTTGAATAAATGCATTTCCCTAAAATATGAGTAGCAGGTTTTATTTTGCAGTAAGCTGGATGTGGAAAGATGAACAGAAGACATTACTCTCTCAAATCAAGACCATCTGCACTGGAACATTTCACAAAGGAAAATACTGACATGTTCATCATCATTTATGGCTTTTGATACTTTTACGTTTCCAAAAAAATGCACTTTGCGTCAGATGCGTATATTAAAATAAACCCAGACGGGATTTCTCCTTCTATGGAGATTCAATGGTTTATCATTTCCCAAAAAAAGTCTGAAAGGGAAAAATGAAAAGAGTGCACTGAGTAGAGTCTAGATTAAAGCCTGTACTGATAGTTCCTATATAGTGGACTGATCCAGGACATGTCATTATAAAGGGATTCAGTTCAGACAGGAATCTGTAATCTAATATTAGACTGGTAGTCTCACATATTTCATGGGTTGAGGGGGGAAAAAATAATATTTTGTTTTTGTTATGTATACTCTGTTCTAAAGCTTTTGCTGAAAAAAAAAAAAAACTATTACATCGTACAAAACAATCCGCCTAGCAACAAGACGAACACTGCTCACTTTTAAAAAACAAAGGTTCTTCATTGGCATCAATGGTTCCATGAAGATACTTTAACATTCAACCCACAAAAGCTTCTTTAAAGTGGATTAAAATGTTATTCACACTAAGAAAAAAAAGGTTATTTTAAGATCTTTTCACTGAAAAATGGTTCTTCGCTGTGAAAACCTTTGGGAACCTTTATTTTTTAAGAGTATATATATTACAGAAATATTAATATTGAAAGGAATATGTCTGACTGCTGGTAACGTATGCATTGTGCTTACGCATCTACAATAAAAATGAGTCTTTACATAAGAAAATATGATTTATGTAGAGATGTATACACATGGAACAAAATTATTTAGTGTCTTCTGAGTGTTCACATTCCTGGCAAATTCTCTCTTTTAAAAAGGACATATAAGCAGAGTAATAGAAATAATGACAAACATTTTGTCAACCGTTGAGATGTGTTTAGACTTTTTAATTTTTTGTTGTGATGTTAAAGTGAGGGAAAATGTAAGCACACACAGATCCAAATAAATTTGGTCAAGCAAATGGTAAAACAACTGAATACTTTCCATTTCTAGGAAATTACCTATGACTATGAGCACATAGTGACACAGCTTTTAGAGGGACATGGCTAATAAAAGTTCAGACTATACAAACGCTGCGCATAATTGTAACATACTATTTTAAGTACCAAAACTCAAGTTGTTCTATTCATGTTAAGCAATGTAATATTAGTGCTTGACAGATACACATTGACAATAAAAACCTAAAGGGAAAAGAAATTGGAAAAAGACTTTCACCGACAACTTTAAACCGACATGGGACAGGCGACATGAAGCAGTATATTCATCTTTTTTTAAGGTTGCAGACATTTTAGTGTCAGTCTATGTATGTTAATTTAGCACCATCTGCTGGAGCTTCTTCTTAAAGGGATAGTTCACCACAAAATAAAAATTCTGTGATCATTTACTCCCTCAAGTTGTTCTAAACTGGCATGACTTTATTTTTTCTGTTGAACAGAACACAAAATAAGATATTTTGAAGAATGTTGGTTAAAAAACAGTTGCTGGCCCCCAGTGACTTATATAATATGAATTTTTAAAAATACTATGGAAGTCAATGTTGCTAACCGAACACTTGCTGGCTCCCATTAACGTCCATAATATGAAAAATAAAAAATACTATGGAGGGTCCAGCAACTGTTCGGTTAACAACATTCTACAAAATATCTTATTTTGTGTTCAACAGAAGAAAGAAACACATTCAGGTTTAGAACAACTTGAGGGTGAGTAAATGGTTGAATTTGTATTTTTGGGTGAACTATCCCTTTAAGGGCAATGAGAATTATTTTGGGAAAACCTGTTCATCCTATTTACTCCAGTCCAAAGAATAGCTCTTATAATATATTTAGAGTTGCAATTGATGCTTTATTAGTATTATTAGCATTACTTTTTAATTAACATTCACAACATAAAGTGAGGTTAATAAATATTTATGCATACAGTAACCTTCAATGTGAAAGTTTTGAAGTAAAACTTATTTTATGAACTTATTTCTATTATTAAAAAAGTAATATTTAGTTGACACATTTAGAAAAATTATTAGTATTCATCATTCTATTACTCTAGTCTATAGTCGATAGACTTGGAAAATTATCACAAAAAATACATTTTTCTTTAATTTATAGGAAATATATGTTTATCAACTACGACAAACCAATATTTATTCCCATAGCCCGCCCTGATATTCTGCAGGCTAAATTTGCAATCATGTTACTTGCAACCTTTTATTTAGTTTTTTTTTAATGTATCTTATTTAATTTTATTTTAATTTAACTTCATTTAGTTTGTTGCCAGAAAACATAAAGGGGGTTTGTATTCAGACATGTTCCACACTAACAGTAACAAACTTAATATAAACTGAATTGAAAAATGAAACAGCTCATTTAATATTTGATGACATGTTCCAGCAAAGTCTCAAAACATATAATATTGCAGAATCATAATAATAAATGCATGCATTTTTTAGATGATGTGCTCATCGTATCTAACAGAGGTCAGATGAATCATTACCAAATATAAAAGTTAAGAAAAAAAAAGTTTTACTTGGAATTTACATTTATGAATACATAAACTAGTAAAATAAGGCCCGGTTTCACACACAGGGCCAGGATTAGGTCTTAGTTTTAATTAGGACATTTAAGTAGCTTTTAAAAACGAGCCTTAGAAAAAAAAACATTACTGGTGTGCGTCTTGAGACAAAACAATGGCGCTGACATATTTTAAGATATGTCAGTGCAAGTTGCTTTCAGTTAAAACTCAAATTAGCATTTTAAACTGGGACTAGACTTAAACCTTGTCTGTGAAACCGGGGGAAAATGTAGTAGGCTAGGCTAAGTTAAAGTGAAAAAAGCTTGAAGGTGAGACGTGCAAAGTAAAGCGCGCAACTCCTGCGTCCTGCCACTAGAGTTCTCCCACAGCCTGTACTGTGTGTGTGTTTACCCCCTCCGAGCTCTCAACTGTGGCCGGGCTCCTCCAACCAACCACAATTCTGACATTTAACTCCGGAAACACAAATGTAACCAGCGCTGCGTTACATCCTAAAGTGCGACTGAACGGCGAGGCGTTTGATCAGCTGTCGGACACCGGTAAGTAAGCGCATAAACCGGATCGATTTCATGACATTCACGGCAAAGAAGAACAAAAAAATCCACTCCCAACTGGTTGGTTTTGTCTAGAAACGAGGGAGGGATATCAACATGGCGTCCGTGTAGCTCACCAACCAACCAACCAACAAGAATGTCTAGGCACCGATGAAGGTTTTCCCTCCATTTGCAATTTGATTCGATTATTAATCGTGATTCCTTGCGGTTTGGTTATGTGAAGCGCGTGACAAAAACAGCTCGTGCGTTTACGATGTCCTAACGTTTGTAGTTTTGCGACTCTTAGACATCCGTATGTTGTTTCTTTTAGGCACTGTGACCGAAAAGCGGGATTTGCGCTGGCTTGATTGATCATAAATGAGACAGGCAGCTGTTAAAGTCATCATGGTTTTTGAAATTACATTATTTTGGTCGCTTCGTTAATATAAACGTGTTCTGAATGCTTTTGCGCCATACATTCCAGCACTCGGGCTGTGGATCACATGAGCTGCTGTTGCTACTGTAGCCATCTGTGGGCGGTTTAAAAAAACACTGGCAACATTTGTAGACTGTAATAGTGTGAATAAAAGTTAAGATTGTTACTAAACATAACGTTGTTGTGGTAATATTCGATCAGGAAGCGATCTGTTCTCATCCTTTCTGCAAATGTATTGCGCAATAAAGCGACAGGTCTCGCTGGTGACATCAAAGCAGCACTCAGTGAATTTTGCTAACTAATTTTTAGTTACTTTTTTTTTACACATAAATAAATACAATTAAAATACGCATGATTAAGAATGTAGATGTATATCAGTTTTCCACAAAGGCGTTTTGATTGTACATGGAGCGGGTCGCCACTTCATAGGTGCTGCTATGTTGACGTCACGTGACCAGCCATGCAAATTACCATGTTGCTAGTAGTGATGATAATAATGCTGAATTCGGAACCGCATACTACTTAGTATTTCTGCCATAGAAAGATACTGTATGGTAAAAGTAGAAAGTAGTAAGAGTAATGCACTAGTTTGCGGTTTGGAATTCAGCAAATGGGTAAATTCCAATTAGAATGAGCATCCCTATGCCCTACTCACTCAGAAGGGCAGAGGCCTTGAAGTGGGGACTTTGGAGGGAGCAGGGCACTTGTGTGTAATAATGATGCCGTTTGGAACGCACTTGGCA
The DNA here is from genome assembly GCF_964197995.2 of Scardinius erythrophthalmus. Taxonomy (NCBI): domain Eukaryota; kingdom Metazoa; phylum Chordata; class Actinopteri; order Cypriniformes; family Leuciscidae; genus Scardinius; species Scardinius erythrophthalmus. The sequence continues at coordinate 24,505,859 of NC_138242.1, read as the reverse complement.
AAGGGAGCAAAGCAAGACCACGTAATTTCCTCATTAGCTTCACATGGAATCTTACCACACAGCATACAAATAAATGTACATTTTTTATGTTTTTAAAATATGCTTTATATGTGTGTGTTCCCAATCTGCTCTTAACTTTATAAGTTATTAAACATGAAGCATTAAAAACATTTCTTACCTATGAAACTTTTTTTAAAACTAAATATGAAATGCATGACAAAAATGTGCCTATATAACAACAAAACAACTTGAATTATTGTTTATACGTTAACTCAAATGCTTCGGCCATATCTAAATCTAAATGTATTGTGAGGATTTGCCACCCTGGGTCACACGACAATAAACAATTAAATCACTTCCTTGAATTGACCATTTTAGCATGGTAACACATGTTAGCTCCCTTCGCAAAAGGATTAGTTGTTCACTTTCGTTTGGAATGCCCCTACAAATGGCGTCTCCTTCCCAAAGTGCCCTTCAAGGATGCAAAAACGCCAGTTGGAATTTACCCAATGTTTTACCTACATATAACAGTTTCAGGCATGACCAAGGTGTTTTACAACAAAGTATATGATAGACTGGTGTGTTGTGACCAGCAGTATTTAGTATTCAAACTTCATGCATCCAGGCCAATAGGAGTCAGTTAACCACAACAAGAAAACATTAGACATTAGAAAACTGAGTGGAGTTTTGAATGTTGTAAAATGCAAATGACTAAAAGTTTTTTACCCCCACATGAATAATGTCATGGTGTTGCATATCATTCTACGTCTGTTCTTTCCAGACATTATTTGTTTATTGAAATGGAAACAACATTTGTCAGCTAAGGCTTTACAACATTGTTAGATTAATGTCTTGTACCTCGAAAACTGTTATTTCCGTAATTTAATTAATGAGCGTGTCTTGTTGTTCTTATTCCTGGAAACTCATTAGAACACACTTTCATTAATAAATTGCAGCGTACAGAAGTAGTTTCAGAACCATCTGGCAGTTGATTGGAGAAGCTGTAACTTACAGTAATGTGACAGTCGTTTTTTATCTGTTCTTCATGCCACATGGAGACCTAAAATACTGCGGGCACTTTGCAGAGTGAATACTGTTGAGGTTTTTTATAGAACTGGTTTTGCACTCTACATGTCATTTTGACTGTAAATCTCTGCTGTTCTGTTATGATGATGGGAAGGACTATATTTAGTTTTTCTTGTTGTTGACTTTGATATCCTCTGACATTAACGGCAATGTTCTGAGGAGTTTTATAAGAAAGCTTAATGTTTAACCTCGTGTGGTTATTTGCAAGAGCTCTTTATAAAGAGAACATAGAGTTTAGAGTCCATTTAGATGGAGACTTAAGGAAGAAGTTAGGTTTATTTTGGTGCCATTTTCTGAGAAGATCTATTGTTTGTCCACAACGTTGAAAAGGGTAATCATTCATGAGATGGCACCATTTAGAGAAATGGTGCAATTTAATGCTCTCTCTGACAAGACTAACAAATATTTACATTTTGCTTATATGCAAACACCTAGGCTCTTAAGCCTATACTTTGTTTATTGTGGGAAGCGTGAGTTTTTGTTCAAGGGTTTTGGTATTCGTCCTAGGTTGGAACTGGCCACAATGTCGAGGGTGGTGAAGAAGAGGCAAGCGGACCCTAAGGTGGTTCAGTATGTCTGGTCGGCCATTGAAGTCATCCGCAATCAGAAACAAATCGCAAACATGGACAGAATCTCAAAGTAATTGCTTTAACTCGACTCCCTTTAATAACACTATCGCATTTTAAAGGGATAGTTCACCCAAACATGAAAATTCTGTCCTCATTTACTCACCCTCAAGTTGTTCCAAACCTGTATGAATTTCTTTCTTCTGCTGAACACAAAAGAAGATGTTTTGAAGAATGTTTGTAACCAAACAGTTGTAGGGCGCCATTGACTTCCACAGTATGGGAAAAAAAATACTATAAAAGTCAATGGTGCCCTACAACTGTTCATAAAAATACAAAGAACAAAGAAATGTATACAGGTTTGGAACAACTTTAGGGTGAGTAAATTAGGGGTGTAACGGTTCTCGGTAAAAAATCAAACCATACCGTTCTCCACCCACGGTTCTTGCACCGCGGTTCATCTCAAATCTGACGACGCATATATAATGTGGTTTGTTGAGAATAATGTTTAAAACAGACAGACAGAGTTCGGCTAATGTATGTTTCTGTCGATGGATACACATTCTGGCTTCCCAATACTTTACAACAGTGATGTTAAAAAAATAAATAAAAAAAATGAGACAAAACAGTCACTCTTTGTAAACTTTGTTCAATGCGAGTGCTGTATGCCCTAATATGACCAGTCAATTTAAACATTCAAACGCGAAAGTGCGCACTCATCTGAACCGCGCATCAGGCAGCATACAAATATTGAGTTCTTTGTGAAAAATCTTGTTTGAACGGACAAATTCACACAAAAATGATGTCAACGTGCCCGTCTTGTCGAGTGTCCTATTCCTAGCAAAGCTCCTAGCAAACAGTCAAGACGACGCATGTGTTCAGTATCAGTGTATTGGATCAGTGCTTTGTCTTAAAGTGACAGCAGCTTAATATTCCTGCTGTCTGTTTTCAATGTTAATCAAACAACAAAAGACAAGGAAATCACTCACTGCTCTTGACTGAATAACTTTTGTAACTTTAATATTTAATTTATACAGTGAAATTTGCTATTTTATTTTACATTTGGTTACTTTATTCAATTTCTGTACCTGAAAACTTCTGTTAGACCTACCTGAAAAGCCTCAAACAAGCACTGTTTATTTTAGTTGTATCTTTGGTCTATTGTATTTATTTGTGCTGTTGCTTGTAGTTTGATTATTTGTTCTTATTTTCTTTATTGTTATTTGACAGTAGTCCTTTTTTCCCTGAACATAGCACATACCGAACCGTACTGAAACCGTGACCCTAAAACCGTGATACAAAAACCGAACCGTGAGTAATTTGAACCGTTACACTCCTAGAGTAAATGATGACAGAATTTTCATTTTTGGGCGACCTATACCTTTTATGCATTCATTTAAAATATCTTAAGAGATGGCCTTGTTTTCATGCAGATATTTAAGTCGTGTGTATGGGATGCACCCTAAAGAAACGGCCAGGCAGCTGGTTCTGGCTGTGAAAGACGGTCTGGTGGTGGAGACGCTCACCGTCGGCTGCAAAGGCTCCAAAGCCGGGATCGAACAGGAGGGATACTGGCTCCCAGGAGACGAGATGGTGAGACATATACCAGAGCATGTCTATTTTAAACAACATACTTTTATCTACATGCCTCTTAGATAAATATGCGAAAGGTAAACATGGCTTGGTTTTACTACACATTAATCAAATGAAATAAAGAGCTCAAAATGTAGATATGCTGCTGGCTCCAACACAGCCATGAACCTCTGAAGTCCATCAGCAAATATTTGATTAGTTGCTTAGCTTATATGGACCAAAAAATCAGTTGATAAAGTTCATGACTTTAATGTTCAACAGTGAGTTTTCAGCTGTAAACTTCCTCCATATGCACTAGTAATGGTAGATGCAGATGTTTCAGTGCCTTCACCAGCACATAGAGACATTCCTCTGCTGTGTGAGAGAGCATGTTTGAAGGAAGCACTGTTTGTTTTTGGGGAATGGCTTACAGATAGGAATATATGCATTCATCCCAGTCTTCATCAGCCATGCGTGTCGTCTTCATTTAAAAAAATCCCCAAGTCTTGGCTTTTTTTTTTGCATGAAAGACCTTCCTACATGCACACTACTGTTCAAAAGTTTGGGTCAGTAATTTTTTTAAATAAAGAAATTTTGTAAGGATGAATTACATTTGATACTTTTGATCAATTTTTTTCCCCAATAAATGCAGTTCTTTTTATACATCAAAGAATCCAGAAGATATGTTATACATATTAACATGTGAAATATTAAGTAGCACAACTGTGTTAACATTGATAATAATAGGAAATGTTTCTTTGAGCACCAGATCAGCATATTAGAATGATTTCTGAAGGATCATGTGACACTGAAGACTGTAGTAATGATGCTGAAAATTAAGTCACGTCACCACAGGAATGTTTTATTTTTTTTTAAAATAGACTAGTTATTTGAAATTGTAGTAATATTTCACATTATTACTATTTTTACTGTATTTTTGACCAAATAAATGTAGCTTTGGAACATAATAAGCGGCTTTAAAAAACATAATATTACTGACTCCAAGATTTTGAATGTTAGTGAATGTAAAAACAGCATATTTATGAATATGATAGCAATGTAGATTAATGCTCATGTTGTAACTGTGCTGAATTCCGGTACTTCTCACACCAAACACCCACCTGCGAGTCCCTAACACGGAGCGCCTGTGGTTAGTTTCAGCCAATCCCAGCTCTCAGATTAGGATTTTAAACAATGTTTTTTGGATCACTTGCAATCGCAGGAGCAGATGTCAGAAGGAAGCAAGGTATGTTCACGTCCAGTTGCTGTGATTTCTTTAATTAACAACATAATCTGCCCTTTAGTTAATAGTATGTGTAACCTGCGCATGGGACAGCAGCTGAACTGAAAGAAGCTTCTATGTGGCCTTCAGACTTTTGCCTCCAAATCCGAAATTTTCCATGAAATCTAAATCGTTCTATTTAAGTATCAATCTAAATATTATGATAATACGCACTTTTTATACTGGTATCTGCGGCTATACTGGCTTTATGTCACTTCAGTGCTGTTCTGTGTGAGGTTTTGTGCGCCTTGTTTTGCCAATGAATGCTCATTTTTAGTGATTTCTCTCTTCTCTAGCCCTCTTTGCCTACTGATGCTCTTTTTCAAGATGTGCGTATGCTTCACATATTAATCTTCCATGTTTTACAAATCAAGATTTTGTTTTTGCGAGATTTTTATGTCAATGTCAAGACCAGTTCAATGTCAGAACCAGTTAGACTTGTGTTTGCTGAGCTGTTTACTAGGGCTAAGACCAGTGTCAGAAGTTAGCTTTTCCTTTTCAGGATGGAAATCTATTACCTGTAAAATTAAATCAACTCATATTTTTGAAATATTATGCATTATTAAGGTGATTTTTTTTGGGTCACTGTCTTTGGCATTTTTGCTTTAAAACTCCTGTTAACATCTTACACTGGTTTAGCCCCATTTTAAAGGTAAGAATAAAAATGATTTGTAGACAGTACCAGCATTTTCCGAAGTAAAACGTTTGCCAAATCCTTGAGATTTTGTACTGTAACCAGATCAGTGAAAATGGTGGATTGTCTCTGGTGTGTGTTGGTGTGTTTTGAGAAATGTACTATAGATGGATGATATTTTTAGAGGATAGTGTTAACACATGGTGGATGTGATCGTGGCATGTGAGAATGTGATTGCTCACCGTTTCATTCAAAGAATATTTTGTCATATTCAAGGTTTGATTTAAATGGCCATTTGATTGAAAGTATATAATGGTATTTTCTTTGTTTTAAATCTGTAGCTTTCTTAGTCTTTGAAAGTGTTTAATCCATGTAGAACAGGCTTTAAGTCTATTACACGTTTTGTTCAGAAGCATTGTAAAAACATGAAAAAATGGCCATTTAAATGGATCCAAAAAGCAAAAATGTAACATGCTTGTGTTCCTCTCATAATATAAACATATGCACCTACAATCTTTTGATTGATTGTTTCTTTATTATAACTAATGAGTGGGGTTTAATACTTTTGCTCTCTCTGTCCTTTACTGATAATCATATAAGAACAGCTCTCATACTCTGCGTTTTCTCGGCTTCAAACTTGATAAATATATATATATATATATATATATATATATATATATATATATATATATATATATATATATATATATATATATATATATATATATATATATATATATATATATATATATATATATATATATATATATATACATACAGTATACGTATGTACCCATACATTGTAACTTTATATAATGAATGTGAAAGAAATGTTTCTAGTGATTTTACCTAGACTACATATTTATTATTATTATTATTATTATTATTACTATTTGCCTCTCAGGGCTCTGGTCACTAATTTGACAGAAAACCCAGAGTCTATATCTTAAAAGCATTTCAAAGTAAGAGGGCTGATCTTAAATCTATTTCCCAAGATTGTATTTGCAGGTTATTTGCAGGACAAAGCTTTCTTGGATCAGTGGTGTTGTTCCCGGGAGCTTGGTGGTGGCCCAGGTGGGCGGGGATGTGCATTACTATACTTGTGTGTGTTTCAGGACTGGGAAGCAGAAAGTCACGACTGGTACTGCTTTGAGTGTCACCTTCCCGGAGACGTGATGGAGTGTGACGGCTGTTTCCGAGTCTACCACCTCCGTTGTTTGTCTGAAGACCACCGGCCACGGGACTCAACCTCCCACTGGCAGTGCGGCATCTGCAGGGTGGGTACAGAACGGATGTGCCCAAACTTTTTACAACAAAAGAGCAAAAATCTAACTTGACTGAGGTCCGCGGGCTGTGTAAAAGTTTCTAGGATTGCATTAGAAGAATGTTCTGAATCTTGACTCGTTGATGGAAATTAAGCTACTCTAAGTTCAGAGAAATTAAAGGTCCCGTATTATGCCCCTTTTCACAAGATGTAAAATAAGTCTCTAATGTCCCCAGAGTGTGTATGTGAAGTTTCAGCTCAAAATACCCAACAGATCATTTTTTACAGCATGTTTAAATTGTCATTTTTGGGGGCTCAGATAAACGCGCTGTTTTAGTGTGTGCCCTTTAAATGCAAATGAGCTGCTGCTGGACGGCACAGGGGGCGGAGCTTCATGAGCTCGCGCTCAGTCTCTCAGGACAATTTCATCTCACGGAATGATGATAATATCAGAAACTCTCAGTAACGTGTTCATTTCGAGTCGGACAATAATGCCTACAGAGGCAGAGTGCTGTATAGAGATGGAACAGGTATAGTTTAGTAGTTTAATTACGGTTATTATAACGTATTTGTCATCTGCTTGTATGTATCCATTATTTATTAACAGCCTACAAGTCTGCTGTTTCGGACCAGGTCCGAATGATGATCAAACATGTACTGATGAGTTTAATAAAGTTTATTGTACATCACACAAAAGATGAAGCGTCAGTTTTACTTCAGAAAATCACCGTAAGAGCTGAGTAAACACAGTAAGTTATTAGAAGTGCGCAAGTACATAAACGAATTTCTGTAGAGTTGAGGGAGCATTCCTGTGGGCGGAGGTTAGTCAAAAAACTGTTCTACTGACGTCATTAAAGAAGGAAGTAGAGGGATGTAGTCCAAACGGGCCGTTCGATGTAGGCGACTTCTGTTAAATAAAATATCTCGCTTGGCATTGAACTTTGAGCTTTATAATTTTACAGATATTATTTATGCTCTAACAGCAACATTACACACTAACTAAAGTTTGAAACATGGGATCACGAAGAACGGGACCTTTAAAACAATTATGCTAATATGTTATCTAGACTTGTTCACAGTATTTTGAATTGCCCATGGAAACAATATTGTGCATACCGGTATTTAATGCCGCGATAAACAGTATTACCAAATACCGGCACACATCTACTTCAATAGCTTGGCTATTGGCTATTCTAGGCTATATTTTTCCCCCAAATCAAAGGTCATCATGGACCAACTTTGGCCCGCTGGCCCTGGTTTGGGCATCTAACCATCTCTAGTACAGAGAGACCATTAGAAAACGGCTAGTTGAGATTGTAAATTCTGCCATTTTAGCTGATAATCATTCATTGCTCTTTATACAACCTTCTAGGGACATAGGGCTGGAGCATATGCTAGTTTCTTTAGCACATATACACTATATCAATTTGCCCATTTGCTCATGTGGCTTGGCAACAGCTTATATTTAGGATAATAAACAATATTATAATTATTATTGGTGAATTATTCTGATTATTAAAAGGATATAGAATATTTTAGATAGAAGATTTTTATATTTATTTATTTAATATATATATATATATATATATATATATATATATATATATATATATATATATATATATTTATTCGAATAGAAATGACATTGATATAATAATCTATATATAAAATTTCCCAAATGTATAGCTTCATGTCATGCCAAAAAGAAAAAGTATCTTTTATTCAGCAAGGATGCATTAAATTGATTAAAAAAAAGTGAGAGTAAAGGCATTTATAATGTTACAAAATATTTCAATTGTGCAAAATATTAATTTAATCAAAGAACCCTGGAAAAAAACAATCACAGGTTCCCACAGAATTATTAGGCAGCACAACTGTTTTCAACACTGATAATAAAAATAAATGTTTCTTGAGCAGCAAATCAGTGTTAGAATGATTTCTGAAGGATCATGTGACACTGAAGACTGGAGTAATGATGCTGAAAAATCAGCTTTGCAATCACAGGAATAAATTACATTTTAAAATGCACTTTTAAACCCCCAAATGCATTTTTAAAGTAAGTTAACATAAATAATGATGTGGTTATTGAGTCATAGTTTCTAATGGTGATGTTTACTAACAGGGCAGTAAAAGGAAGAATTTGAACAAACAGGAAATGATGACATACCTGAAGTTCATTCTTGGACGCATGAAGGAAAGGGTGCGTTTCACATTTTAGCTCCATACTTTTTCACTCTAAATCACGTAGACGTGCATTTTTCTGTTGAGATGTGAAGCAGATTTCTTCTTTCAGGCTGTGGACCTGCACAAGAAAGGAAAGGAGACAAAGCAACCCGTGTACAGAAGACTGATCCACACACCTCTGGATGTGGAGAACATACAAGAGGTACACTAGTAGAAACATGTTCCATCAGCCTCGGCACGTTCTCATGCATCTCCTGTTCCCCTACAGAACATCTCAGAGGGGAAGTACAAGAGCTTTGAGGAGTTCAGGGCCGACGCTCAGCTTATAGTTCACAACACAGCCATTCTGCACGGAGGTCTGTACCGCAGTCATCAGTGTGATTTAAGACACGACTCTAGTGTCAACTTAACCGATTCCACATTCTCTGTCAACAGTCAACAGCGATCAGACGGAAATTGCGAGACTTCTTTACAACGACACATGCCACGAGGTCAGACTGAGCAAACAGTTGGAATTTTAAGCACGATTTTGTACCCTTTATGAACAATGAATTATGCAATTATTTGTTTGTTCCAGCTGAACGAGTTAATGTTGTGCAGACACTGCTTCTATCTCTCGAATGCACGACCCGACAACTGGTTCTGTTTCCCTTGTGTAAGCACAGACGCACACTCGTTTCTGCAGATTTCTGTGTGATTTGTGAGTGTATAAAACAATGTTTGTCTGTGATCAGAGTCCGAATCATGAGCTGGTGTGGGCCAGGATGAAGGGCTTTGGTTACTGGCCTGCCAAGGTGATGAAGAGGGAGGGCAACCAGGTGGACGTTCGGTTCTTTGGTCACCAGCATCAAAGGTGAGCCTCAGGTTATAATAGGAGCATGAACAATATTTGATTTAAAAGGAGAGTCATGAGACTTCAGAAGATCATTCCATACTATGGACTCTTTATTGATTGATTAGAGCTGGGTGATATTCACAGTGATTTTGCTGGTAGTGATCTTGCTATAAAATAAATAAACATTGGGAAAATTATGATTTTACCCCCGGTTTCAAAGACAAGGCTTATGCCTAGTCCCAGACTAAAATGCATGTTTAAGCTGTTTTAACTGAAAGCAACTGATCTTAAAATATGTCAATGCCATTGTTTTCTCTCAAGATGCACACCAGTAGTTTTTTTCAAAGGCCTGTTTATAAAAGCTACTTAAATGTCCTAATTGAACTAAGGCCTAATCCTGGCTTAGTCTGAGCCCTGAGTGTGAAACCAGGCCTTAATGTGTTAAGTTTTAAGTCCATTTAAGTTTACTAAAATAGACTAGTTTTGCTATCCTCCCTTGTCTTGTGACTTACGATGCTCATTAGGATGTTTTAATAGCACTGGTAAGTAAAGAGTTCAAATTGTCCATTTCATTAAACCAATTCAAAATTGATTCATGGATTTGTTTCCGTCATCATTCACAAACGTGGTATGTTTCAAATATTAGAACGTTTTAGTAAAATATGTAGGTAAATATTGATATTACTTTGGTTCATGTAAAAAAATTCTGTTCATACAGTGTTGAAAACAATTTGATTTAATTTTTATTGATGTTTAATGCAAGTTGCAATTTATAAACAATTATTTTAACCTTTATATATGTATGATAATTTGGAGATTTAATGCTTAACTAAATGTATGATTTTAAGTTATAACATTAGGTGCAATTATTATAATAAATATTATTATATTTAATTAATCTGATTAATTAT